>NC_058095.1:110329318-110632348 GCF_020171115.1 Neogale vison | reverse complement strand
GTGCTTTCCTTCTCATGTTCGTCTTTAAAATAATCTCCAGATTCGGATGCAGGCACAGAGCAGCGCGATTCAAGGTGGGATGATAGGCAACTTCGTTAACATTTACCAGCAAGAGGGAGCAAGGGGCCTGTGGAAGGTAAGTCTGCACAACAGAGCCAACTTCCTGACTAAGTTCTTCCCTGTTTTCCTTCTTTGAATTTATTTTTCCTATTTCCATCCTCTTCTTTAATCCGAATGGCAAAATGGCATATAGGAAGAAGAGTGACGTCTGCCCTCAAAATTGCTTTTCTTCCTTAATTTTATTGTCTGTAGAATGGAAATTACAAGGAATATGTCATCGTTTTAAAGTACCTTTTGAATAATTCATGGGTAAGACATTCTGTGAAGATGGAGCATTTTTTTGTTTGTTTACTTAAAAAAAATTCTTATAGAGAAGGGTTTTCTAGGTTATAGTTACGATGGATTTTTTGATCTGTGTGATTTCTTGATCCATAAGTGAAGACCGTGAATAAGTGCTGGTATGGGCTGCTGCTCCCTGGTATTCCAGTGACCCGTCAGTTCACAGAGTAGACCCTAAAGGTCATCCAGTAGGGTCCTCAGTATGTACTTGGAAACCGGAGCCTCTGTGAGGAGACTTGGCCTGGCCAAGTTCTGGCCAAAATCGTACAGTTAGTGCCAGAATCAGAACCGGGCGTGGGACTTCTTTATCGTCTGGACTTTTCTACTCTGTCACTGTGTAGTTTTTTCCCAAGGCTGGTTCCACAGAGAGCTGTCTAAAACTTGGTTATTCTTATTTTTATGCAGGGCGTGTCCCTTACGGCCCAGAGGGCTGCCATCGTAGTTGGCGTGGAGCTGCCGGTCTATGACCTCACCAAGAAGCATCTGATTCTCTCGGGCCTCATGGGAGACACTGTGTATACCCACTTCCTGTATGTTTAGAGATTTTTTTTTTTAAAAGATTTTGTTTATTTATTTGACAGAGATCACAAGCAGGCAGAGAAGCAGGCAGAGAGAGAGGAGGAAGCAGGTTCCCGGCTGAGCAGAGAGCCCGATGCGGGGCTCGATCCCAGGACCCTGAGATCATGACCTGAGCTGAAGGCAGAGGCTTTAACCCACTGAGCCACCCAGGCCCCCTAGAGATTTTTTTTTTAAATGATATTTTAGGGATGCATTAATTCAGGGTGGCAGTTTGCTATAAATGTATAGAAATTTTAAAGAAGGTTTATGATAAAAGTATTATATCCTCATATTTGAAAAGTTACAGTTCAAAAGTAAACCAAGAAAAAGTAAAAGTCCTTATTATCTGTTTACATAGGTAACCATGGTCAACAGCTTGGTTTTTGGGCACATGCAGATAAATGTATATCTATAAATGTATATATATGTGTCTATAAATGTATATCATGTGTACTTATTACACAAGCAAGATCATGCTTAGCATTCTCTTTTTATTTTTATTATTTTAGTTTTTTAGCTTTATTGAGCTATAACTGACAAATCTGTGAGCTATTAAAAGCATATGACATAATGATTGATATGCATACACAATGTGAAAGGCTCTGCCCCAGAGTTCATTGACGTTATTTCATATGTTTATCCTTGTATGTGTGTGTGTGTGAAAACATTTAACTTTTACTTTCCTGGCAAATTTCAGTTATATGATAGTGTTCTCAGCTATGGTCACCCTATTATATATTAGATCCTCAGACCTTGTTCATTTTAGAGCTGAAGATTATGCCCCTTCACCGGCCTCTCCCTATTTCCTCCTTCCCTCACCCCTTGCAACACTTTTCTACTCTGTTTCTAGGGTTCTATGTTTTTTGTTTGTAGATTCCACATATAAGTGGTACCATGCAGTATTTGTTGTTGCTTCCTTTTTTAAATTTAATAATATGCTCCAGTTATCTTTCCATATACATACATACAGACTTCATGAATTTACAATAGCTGCAGGTTAGTATGGATGTATCATGGTTTCATCCACTGAGGGCTGATTTTTGCCCCTCAAGGGACCTTTGGCAATTTCTGGAGACTGTTCAGATGGATAGGGTTAGGGAATACTGTTGGCATGTCCTTCGTGGAGGCCAGGGAGCTGGTCAACAGCTTACAGTGTACAGGACAGTCCCCCACGACACAGACTTGCCTGATCCCCAAAATGTTAGAAGTGTGGAAGTTGAGACACAGTGCCCTGAGTTGATGGATACCAAGTGTGGTCTTAGTCTTGTGAGATGGAAAGTTTCGTAGACCCGGAGACCCCTCGGGGGGTGGAGTGGGGAGGCATTACAATGAGGACTTTTTCTCTGCTCTCCCAGAATGGTATGGTTATGATAGGGCTAAAATTACTTTGATGCCTGCTTATAGCAAACAGATGCGATAAATCATCATTGGAGGACATTCCTTCATGTTTCTATGATTCTTTGACATTCCGGAACCTCAAAGGTATTCTTAGTTGGGGCCAGAATTTAGAAGCCACTATAGTCAGTGCCATATTTAAGAAGTTGATGCAGCACTCTAGTGATGGGCCTCCTCCTGGGGACCTTGCCTCCTGTTACATGTCACTTTGGCGATGTTGGGGAGGAGGCTGTTTCCTGCCCCTGCTAGTGATGGTTGTGGCTCAGTGGTGGTGAACTGTTCATTTTTCCATTGGTATCTTTTTTCACAGCTCAAGTTTCACCTGTGGTCTGGCTGGGGCCCTGGCCTCCAACCCCGTGGATGTTGTGAGAACACGTATGATGAATCAGAGAGTCCTTCGGGATGGCACGTGCTCTGGCTACACAGGTACCCTGGACTGCTTATTACAGGTGAGAGTGGATGTGCCCCTGGGCAGGGTCATGTGGTCCTTGCATGGCTTATTAGCTTCCTTGCTCCCCTCTGAAGAGTTTTCTTATCACCATGAAAAAAACAAGGGTTAGAGCAAGACAGACCTGTGGGTTGGTCACTTGTGACTGTCTGACTTTGGTGGAGGTTCAGACTCTACCTCAGTTTCCTCATAAGTGAGATGGGACAATAATAGCACGTGTGTCATAGGGTTCTTGTAAAAATCATTGAGATGATGCCTACAAAACAGGATAGTGCCTGGATTCATGCGTAGTAAGCCTTGTTAGTATAATAATAATAAGGGACACTTATGAAATAAGCTAATCTATTTTACTTACTCTTCACTATTCTAGTGGTTTGTTTCAGTCATTGGAACTGCCCCCGAAATGTGTGTGTGTGTGTGTGTATGAATATAGACCTACATGTTCACACACACGTATTTGTATATATATGTTTAACTGAAGAAGGGACTAAATTTTGAGGGTGTTATAACTAACATGAATGATGCTCCAAAACCTTGAGAAGGTGCCCAGTTTAGGCCACACTGGGGCTAATTTTATAAATACAAAATCTTGATGAATCTTTAGAAATGAAAGTTCATTTCCTTTATACCGCTGCTCTGCTGTAAAGGGAGAGAAAATAGTCAGATTTTCTGCCATCATAGTAGAACTGTGTGTCCTTCCAAAGTGTACCTCCCTCCTCTCGAGTCCTGCTGGAATGAATATCCCGCATTCAGACATCTCTCAAAAGAACACATCGCTCTTACTGTACTTTTCAGTGTGAACAGTGGGGCCTCCTGTTCACGAGGGGAGGCAGGTTCGCAGCTGTCTCCCGACTAGATTGCCAGCAGCCCAGCATCCGGGTCTGCTTTGCTGTTCCTTTTCTCTGGTGTGACGCGGGCATGGCCTAGGCTTCAAGTGCTGCTGCAGCGGAGCAGAGATGCGTGTCTTTATCCACCTAGAGACGTGAAGTAGATGCTCTGAATTAGGTCTTTACCGCCATTGCTTCACTTCTTTCCCACCTGCTCGTGAGCCCACGTGGCCAAGAGGCAGGCGACTCCAGCTGGGCCTCAGTCTCCCTTCTCCCTCCTCCAGCTGCTCTCTGGCTGTTGGGGCGTGGGCGCGTTTGACACGGAGCCTTAGTCTTCCCCGACGCAGAAGCCTTTAAAAAACAAAAAGGGGCAGGGGGCAATGAGGTTTTAAACAGTCTTTTCGAACAGGATTTTATTTTTAAGAAACACAGATCATTTGGTCTGGCTCCTAATGAATTATTAACACATTTGACCTAATTGGAAAGTTCAAGTTAACTTGTTTTTCTCCCCCCTCCTTGTAACAGACATGGAAGAATGAAGGGTTTTTTGCTCTGTATAAAGGATTTTGGCCAAATTGGTTGAGACTTGGTCCTTGGAATATCATTGTATCCTTTTCTGTCCCAGTGCATCTTAAGAAAGATGGAGCTCGAAGAAGATTGTATAAACTGTCATGTTATTCATGATAATTTAGAAGTACCTTCTTTTGAATTCCTCTGATTCTGAGAGATAATAATTCAGTTTTTATCTCAGCAGGTATAAAATCTCTAGGCTGGGCTATATGAATCTTGATTTAGTGCTGGTATTATTGAAAGGGAATGACATCAATACAGATTTCTATTGAGACTGTTTTAGAAGCTGAGAATACTTAAGAGTACAAGGAGAGACAGGGATTGATTTGATATCCCAAACCACCCTGGGGAAGGATGTGGTTTGACAGCGGTGTTCTAGAAAGCTTATTTTAGAGAATGCCTGAGGATAAACGGGAATTAGCTCCTGAGTTATTGGGCGGATTAACACTGTTTCCTGTATGCCAAGTGGGAGGCAGGTTCATCCGACAGGGAAGGGCAGAATTACAAAGAAGGGAATGTGGTTTTCACCATCCCCTTTCTCTTTATCTGTGCCTCCCCCCTGCTGAAGGCCTGCCTCACCGTGACCCTTGAGGAGAGCTTCCCAGGACTTGCTGTCTCTGTTCCACACAGAATTTACTGTCCTGGAAAGTCTGCCCACCTCAGCGGTCACCAGAGCTAGCCAGGGGGGATGTCATCTACAAAGGGGCTCTGGGAGCTGGTGCTAAGGGATTTGGATATCTCTGCTGTGGTGGTTCTGTTCCAGGCTGACCTTGGGAGGCCGGTGGGAAGATCTTATGGGATGGATAAGGATGGAGTCCCTCATGTTCAGTCCTGCCCATGGCACATGGTCTGCCCAGGCTTATCTGTTAAAGGTGCTTGTCTGTGACCCTGTTTTTAGGGGTCTGGGTTGTTAAGATGGCGTCTTCTCTGTGAGCCTTAACCGGTAACCGCAGTTCTTTGTGACCTATGAGCAGTTGAAGAAATTGGACTTGTGACAAGTCAAGGCTGCATGAGACAGCGCTCTGAAGACACTCCCTTTCGAACCAATAAAGCATCCTGCGTGTCACGCTGCTTCTCACTGCTTGGTTCACCACAGATTCTAAAGGGGTTAGATCAGATTGCTGTGTGTTGGCAGTGGACGCCGTGCATCGACTGTTTCATGCTAGAAACTAACATCCAAACACGAGTCCTTACCATGCAAGTGCCCTTCGACATCAAAGACCGCATGTGGAACATACATTATTTCTTGCTAAAGAGAACTTGCGAGAAGATCAGGAACTGGGTGTCGTTTTCTTCAGGGGAGAGCTGAGAATGCCAGGCTGCTCTAGAGAAGCTCATCGGAACCATGGAATAGAGCCTCCAAGAGGGTGTTGTTTTTCCTGAACTGGGGATTGTCCCTTCTCGTCAGCTGAAGAAACTTCACACGTGGAGACCTGGCCCTTTCAACTCCAGGTGGAAACAGTACAGGAAACAGAGCCCTGGTTTTATAATTTCCTATTTTGGCAGGATCCTTCACTTAAAATAAGTAATTTTCAGCCTTTGAAGGCTTGACCTTTGTGAGGAATTGTTAGGAAGTATTAATCTCTAAGTCCATGACGGTGGGATGTGTTGGCTTTTGAACATGGCAGGGTCCACATTGATGGAAGATCTTTGAGGCAGCTGGGGTTCAGTCTTAGGTAATGTTAGCAGTTTGCTCTGATTTTTAGCAAAGTTTATTATTTCTGTAAAATGGGGATGATAACCTGTATTGATATGGAGGGTCAAATGAAGACAAGAATAGCTTCTAGTTGCCTGCATGGTGGGTAGGCGATGGACCTCAGCCCTGCTGTTGTCCCGCCAGAATCCCAGCATCAACAGGCTGGTGTAAAGAAGAGAGAGTAGTTTCATGATGGGACTCTCACTGGAATCCCTAGCAAAGCCCCTCATCAAGGCCTTGTGAAAAAAGAGAACACGGTCTAAGTTTTATTATGTTTTCCGTAGCAAGATGTTGTGAGGGAATCAGAGTTGATTTTTCCAGATTTCTCAGTTTTTACTTTAGTTCAGGTTATCTATTAAGGTATGTCCTGTTATATTAAGGAAGTTATATTAAGGAAGTCCTCAGACTTCCCGTTCAGTTTGGTTGGAAAACACTTGCTTGAAAATTTAGAAACTATCTCTTCAGTGCTGCACCTGTTTTCCGGCTTCTGAAAATAATATATAGTCTCTTCCTTTCTTTCCCTAAGACAACAAAAATCATTCTCCCTCTTCTTTCTCACCTTCATCTTGTTCTTTTCAAACTACAAAGTGACTCTGAGAACCCAAAGAACTTTACACTTCTAGAAGACAGCCCAGGGAAGGGGACTTATTTACTTGGGTACCTTCAGTTCTTCCATTCGAGAACATGACACACTGACGGGGGCTCTGGGACGGACCCTCCTACTAAAGTATTTGCGGGGCAGGTTCTCAGTTTGTTCCCGCCCTGGATCACCACCTTCCTTGTACCCAGCATTGAAGGTGTGTAGGTTTCTCTTCCGGATGGGGCCTTTTCCCTGCCAATCACGTTCACGTTGCCTTCTCTATGAACGTTTACTTTGAAAAAGATTTCGTGAGGTAGAAATGTTATTTCCAAACTCGAGACAAAGTCATTAAGAAGAGAAGCGGTGGAGTGGCGTGTAGGTGTTTGGTTAAAGACTTAGTTGAAAGTCCAGATCCCCTTGCCCACTCTAGACGTGACTGCAGAGCAAGCGCACTGGGGCCTGGCTCCCGGTACTGAACCATTATCTTTAGACAAAGATTTTTTTTCTTCTTACCAAAACATTCCATTGATCTGGTCAGGGCTTTCTCAGAAAGGCTTTCACTTTTGGGTTCCTCTAGTTCAAAGGATTACTTTTTTAAGAACCACTTTTTTTTTTTAAATGAAGAAAACATTGTATTTTTAAAGTGTACATTAAATTTCTAAAATAGTAGAAGCAAGTTCATTTTGAAGACCAAGAGTCAACGTCATGCAATGTTGATTGTATCAATTTATTCAAATTATGTACATGTTCATACCAGGATGAAAAGAAATGGAAACCTCACTATAAAAGTTGAGCACATTTTTTAAAGACAAAAATGAAGTATTTCTCCAGGGTAGATTTATAAAACACGTTATATAGAACAGGATCTTCACCTGTTCTGGTTTTTCTGCTTCCTGAAGGAGTTCATGCAATTGTTAAGCTTCTAACCAAGAGAGAACTTAAGGACTTGGAGAGTCGGTGCCCTTATTTTCAGGGGTGTGACTACAAGTCCCCCAGCCCCCTTGGATATTGCTTAAATGTGGCAAAAGGATTTTTAGCTTTTATAACTAAAATGAAGATCATGGATTTTTTTTTGGTCTGCTCGTGGATTTGTATAATCATCGATGCTGAATGTTGCCGATCTGTGATATAAAAAGGCTCCTGTTCTCCATATTTATTCATGAGCTAGAAATAGTATGTATTATGTAAAGACTATACATTTTTCATAAGCCTTTATATCTCAAGCTCTTTTATTTAAGCATTGTTGGAATATGTGGCATAAGCTTTGTTTCATTGTTTAATAAACAGGAATAATACATAACAATCCAAATGATTTGTGTTTATTTTGGATAAATAGAAACCTTTAAACAAAGATAAGCTCCAAAGAGTCCAGAAGGTTGGAGTAAAAATAAATGGCACTTGTGAAAGTGGCTACAGACATTTCTCCTCATGGAGAAGTTGTTGGGGGGTCATTTTTTTTTTTTTAATTTTTAAATAATCTCTACACCCAATGTGGGGCTTGAACTTACAATGTGAGATCAAGAATTTCATGCTTTATCATGTGAACCAGCCAGGTACCCCAGGATCACCCTCCTTATTGCCTGAACATCTGTGTGACCTCCCACTATATGAAATCCTCTGTAGCCCAGCAGAGGCCAGTGACTTTGATCCATGGACTGGCTGGGTAAGGTCCTCTGGAGATGCAGAATACCAGGGTGATGGCATGGGTGCCTTGAGCCTTCAGGTTCCCTCTGTCCTCCCAGCGTTTGGCATTGGCAAGAGACGGGCTGGGATGTTTGGTTAACTGTTGATCAGGCAAAGGCACCTGTGTTTGGCTTAGAAGAGCCATGGGCTAGAACACAAACCTAGTTCATTAAATTTTTCACCTAAAAATATTCTTGGGGCACCTGGCTGGCTCAGTCGGTGGAGCATGTGACTCTTGATCTCAGGGTCATGAGTTCAGGCCCCACACTGGGCGTAAAGCTTACTTAAAAAATAAAAATTAAAAAGAAACCTCTATAAGATTATAAAAAACATAACATGTTTTTTTTTTCTAGGTGCCTGTCTTACTAACATTTGAATTAAAGATGGTGGTTTATTGAAAAAAAAAAAAAAAGCCGGGAAAAATGGGCACTTTCTTAGTTCTCTTACCTGAGAGATTAAATGACACACACAATTGACTTCGTATGAAGGTTAGCGAGAACCACTGGCTGCTAGTGTTTCTCAAAGGCCTGTGGACAGTAGAACCGTCATGCGCATTATGGTACCTGTTAAGACATACTTGGCTTTTAGGGGCACCTGGGTGGCTCCGTAGGTTAAAGCCTCTGCCTTCAGCTCGGGTCATGATCCCAGGGTCCTGAGATCGAGCCCTGCATTGGGCTCTCCGCTCAATGGGGAGCCTGCTTCCTCCTCTTTCTCTCTCTCTGCCTGCCTCTCTGCCTACTTGTGATCTCTGTCTGTCAAATAAATAAATAAAAATCTTAAAAAAAAAAGAGACATATTTGGCTTTTAATCCAGGCTATTTATTTCTAAACTGGCAACTGGGAAGATAAGACACTAAATTTCTGGTAGAGTATAACTAGATCCATTCTGAAGCAAAACAGGAATACAAGACAAGGACAGTGTGTATAAATAGGTTTCTTGAAAGTTTGATGCAAATAACAGAATGAAGAACAGAAAACCTGGAAACTTCTATGTCTGTATATCCTCTGCTTAAATAATAATCCATACAATGGCTTACTGTATTGCTCTTGAGAAGAATGAATTAGATCTCATCTGGCTGACTTGGAAAGATATCCATAATACATTATTAAGTAGGAAAAACTTAAGGTGCAGGCTCCTGTGTATACCATGAACTCACTTCTTAGGGAGAAAACAAACTTAAGTTTGTAGGGAATGGATTTAAAGGGTATGTATTAGAGTTCTCCAGAGAAACAGAACCAACAGGGTGTGTGTGTATATGTCTGTATGTGTATATATACATGATTTATTTTAAGAAATAGGCTCATGCAGCTGTGGAGGATTGCCGAGTCTGAAATCAGGAGGACAGGCCAGTAGACTGTGGTGATTGTACCATTTTAATGTTCCTACCAGTAGTGCACAAGGGTTCTAATTTCTCTACATCCTGGTTAACGCTTGTTATTTTTTGTGTTTTTGAGAGCAGCTATCCTACTGTGTATGAGGTGTTATCTTGTGATGTGCATTTCTTGGCTGATTAGTGACATTGAATATCATGGCTTGATGGCCATTTGCATATCCTCTTTGGAGAAATGTTTATTCAGGTCCTTTATTTTTGAATTATGTTGTTTTTTGTTGTTGTGTTTCAGGAGTTTCATGATTAGCAGATATTTTCTCCCAATCTGTGAATTGCCTTTTTGCTTTATTGCCAGTGTCTTTTGATACACAAAACTTTTTAATTTTCATGAAATCTAATTTGGCTATTTTTATTGTTACCTGTGCCTTTGCTGTTCTGTCTAAGAAATCATTTCAGAATCCAATGTGGTAAAGCTTTTATACGGTTTTTTTTTTTAAGATGATTTTTAAAAAGATTTTATTTATTTATTTGACAGAGAGAAAGAGATCACAAATAGGCAGAGAGGCAGGCAGGGGGGTGGGGAACAGGCTCCCTGCTGAGCAGAGAAGCCCAATGCTGACTCAATCTCAGGACCCTGAGATTATGACCTGAGCTGAAGGCAGAGGCCCAACCCACTGAGCCACCCAGGCGCCCCTGTACTGTTTCTTTCTTTCTTTCTTTCTTTCTTTCTTTTTTTTTAACTTTTTGTTTATTTATTTTGCAGACAGATCACAAGTAGGCAGAGAGGCAGACAGAGAAAGAGAAGTGGGGGGAAGCAGGCTCCATGCTGACCCTGAGATCATGACCTGAGCTGAAGGCAGAGGCTTTAACCCACTGAGCCACCCAGGTGCCCCTGTGCTGTTTCTTTTAAGAGTCTTATTGTTTTAGTCTTTATTGTGTTAGATTTAGGCCGGTGGTTCATCTTGAATTAATTTTTAAAATTTTATTATTATTTTTTATTATTATTCTTGTTAAAAGATTTTATTTATTTGACAGAGAGAGAGACAGCAAGAGAGAGAACACAAGCAGGGGGAGTGGGAGAGGGAGAAACAGGCTTCCCGAGGAGTAGGGAGCCCCACATCAGGCTCAATCCTAAGGTCCTGGGATCATGACCTGAGCTGAAGGCAGTTGCTTAACCAACTGAGCCACCCAGGTGCCCCTTAAATTTTATTTTTAAGCAAACTGTACGCCCAGTGTGGAACTCAGACTCAACCCTGAGAGCAAGAGTCGAATGTTCCAACAACGAAGCCAGGCTGGTACCCCGTTTTCTAGTCTCAATTTCATTGATCTCTGCTGGAGTCTTTATTATTTCCTTCGTTTTGCTAGCTTTGAGTTTAGTTCTTTCTTCTTTTCTAGTTCTCTAAGTTATAAAGTTAGGTGGTTGATCTGAGATTTTTCTTGTTTTTGAATGTGTTTATAGCTATAAATTTCTCCTTTTGCACTGTTTTCACTGCATCCCATATGTTTTGGCAAATTGTATTTTCACTTTCATTTATCTCTAAGTCCTTCCCTTCCCCCTGTCCTCCCTTCCTTTCTACTTTTCTCCCTTCCTCCATCCCTTCTACCTTCCTTCCGTCCTTTTGAGAGAAAGAGAGTGAATGTGTGCACGAGCAGAGGGAGAGGAGCAAAAGAGAGGGGCAGAGGGAGAGAGAATCCAAAGCAGGCACCCTGTCAGCATGGAGCCTGACACGGGGCTTGATCCCGTGACCCTGAGATCATGACCTGAGCCAAAATCATGAGTCAGTTGCTTAACTGACTGAACCCTCATTTGTTTCTAAGTATTTCCGATTTCCTTTCTAATTTCTTTGATCCATTGGTTGCTTAAAAGTGTGTTGTTAAATTTCTATAATTTTGAGGAATTTTTCTGTTTTCCTTTCTTATTTTGTAAAAGATTTTATGTAGTCTGTACATTCAACCTGGGGATTGAATTTGCAACTCTAACATCAAGAGTTACATGCTCCACTGACTAAGGCAGCCAGGCACCCCTTGTTATTGGTTTCTAATTTCATCCTACTGTGGCCATTTATTTATTTATTTTTTAATCTATTGAGACTTAATTTGTGACCTAACATGGTTTTCCTAGAAAATGTTTCATGTGCACTTAAATAGAATGTGTACTCTATTGTTGGTTAGAGTGTTCTATATATGCCTGTTAGATCTCGTGCTTTATTGTGTTACATCCTTTATTTCCTTATTTATCTTCTGTTTAGTTGTTTTATCTATTATTGTGAGTGGGGTATTGAAATCTCCAACTATTACTGGAGAACTGTTTCTTTCTCCCTTCAGTTCTGTCAGTTTTTGCTTCAAAAATTTTGATGGCTTGTCATGAGGTGTGTAAATGTTTATAATTGTTATATATTGTCTTACTGAATTTAACCTTATATTAATATTCAGTGTTCTTCTTTCTCTCTTGTAAGCCCTTCTGACTTAAGTCTATTTTGTCTGATGTTAATACAGCCATTCTTGTTCTCTCGGTTACTATTCCTACGGACTGTCTTCTTCCTTTTATTTTCAGCTTGTTTGGTCTTTGGATCTCAATGAATCTCTTATATATAGCATATATTTGGATCTTGTGTGTGTGGGTTTTTTTTTTTTTAAAGATTTTGTTTATTTATTTGGCAGAGCAGGGGGAGCAGCAGGCAGAGGCTGAGGGAGAAGCAGGCTCCATGCAGGACTCGATCCCAGAACCCTGGGATCATGACCTAAGCCAAAGGCAGATGTTTAACTGCCTGAGCCACGCAGGTGCCCTGGATCTTGTGTTTTCAATCCATTCTTCCAATCTTTGTCTTTTTTTTCCCTTAAAGATATATTTATTTATTTATTTGAAAGAGAGAGAATGAGAGAGAGAGCGAGCACAAGAAGGGGAGGTTTGGAAGGAGAAGCAGACTCCCCACCAAGCAGGGAGCCCAAGGCGGGACTCAATCCCAGATCTCCAGGATCATGACCTGAGCCGAAGGCAGTCACTTAACCAATTGAGCCACCCAGGCATCCCTCTTCCAATCTGTGTCTTTGAGTGGAGAGTTTAATCCATTTACATTTAAAGCAATTATTGATAAGGAAGGACTTATATCGTTAAGTTGTTTTCTGTATGCCTTATAATTTTTTATCCCTCATTTCTCACATGACTGTCTTATCTTTTTTTTTTTTTTTAAAGATTTTATTTATTTATTAGAGAGAGAGGGAGAGAGAGCAAGCACAGGCAGACAGAATGGCAGGTAAAGGCAGAGGGAGAAGCAGGCTCCCTGCCAAGCAAGGAGCCCGATGTGGGACTCGATCCCAGGACGCTGGGATCATGACCTGAGCCGAAGGCAGCTGCTTAACCAACTGAGCCACCCAGGCGTCCCATGACTGTCTTATCTTATGTTTACTTGACTTTTTGCAGTAATATGTTCTATTTCTTTTCTTGTTTCCTTTTCTGTATATTCTACAGAAATTTTCTTTGTGGTTACCATGGGGATTACATTTAATGTTCTAAAATTACAATACTTTAATTTGAATTTGTACCAGCTTAAATTCAATAATGTACAAAAACTCTGCTTCTTTACAGCTCTGTCCTCAGCCTTTTGGTTGTTTATGTCACAAATTTCTTTATACATTGTGTGGCCAAAACAAACTAAAGCTTTTTTTTTTTTTTAAAAGATTTTATTTATGTGTCAGAGAGAGAGCACACAAGCAAGGGGAGTAGCAGGCAGAGGGAGATGCAGACTCCCCACTGAGTGAGGAGCCCAGTGCAGGACTTAATCCCAGAACCCTGAGATCATGAGCTGAGCCAAAGGCAGATGCTTAACTGACTGAGCCATCCAGGTGTCCCAGTAATTGCCATTAAAAAAAATAAAAAAGATTTATTTATTTACTTGAGGCAGAAGGAGAATGAGTGGGAAGAGAGGCAGAGAGAGGGGGAGAAAGAATCCCAAGTAGACCCCCAGCTGAGTGTGGAGCCCCACACGGGGCTTGATCTAACCACCCTGAGATCATGACCTGAACTTATACCAAAAGTCAGACGCTCAACCAACTGACCCACCCAGGCGCCCCTGGAAACCTGATTAAAAGACATTTCTTCAAATACAGTGTGACATAAGGAGATGGAAAAGATCTGGGGGACCAATGAAGACTAACCACCTGGGCTGTGGTCGTGTATTCAAGACCTCCAGGCTTGGTGGTACAGAGGTGCTGTTGGAAGTCTGAGCAGTCGGAAGATTTTCTTCTCCAGTTCTTTTCCAGCAACGCTCCTGACTGGGGCCGACACATGGCAGCTGTTCACTTTTAGCTGGTGCCTGTGTGTGGCTCAAAACCATTTATAAGCAGACCTAGGTCTTTCCTTCCTCTGGCCATAGGGAAATCCCAGTGATGCCACAGGGGTGGCTTGAGGGTAAGGAAGCCATGCAGCAGAACCCCATGCCTGGGGAGTCTGAGCCACCACCTCACGCCTCCAGCAAGTGCCTGTGCTCCATCCTGTGGAAACCACGGTGCCCCTGTGTACCGCGTTCCACTGCCAGACCCCCTCTCCTCCTGTCCATTTTACTTCATGCTCAGTGAAACCTCACGCCCTGTGGATTTTATCCTAAAATGTCTTCCAGGCATCTGCCTTTCTCCACGGATTTTCCTGTATTCAGGTCTTCTAGACAACTGAAACAGTCTCTGCTGCATCCCTACCTCCCGACTGGGCTCCTGTCATTGCATGTGTCCTTCTGTCCAGGACCTTTCCACATGACGCATCTGGCAATGTCCTCCCTGCTCGTTCTCTTCAGCGTAGAAGGCCAGACTCCTTAGCATGACATCCAGGGTTTTATAGATTTGTCTCTATGCACTCCTTGGGCTTCATCTCTTGTCACTTTTCTAAACTCAACTCCACTTCCCAGCCATACTGGACAATTTGTGACTTCCTGAAAGTGTTCTATACTCTGGCTTCTGGGCATGAGCACGTGATGTTTCCTTTGTCTTGAAAGGGTTTCTCCTCTGTTTGTCCCCATTGCCCTTCTGATACCAATTCATTCAAAATGTATTTATTGAGCATCTACTGTATGCCAAGCACAGTGCTTAGATGTTCTTTCCTACAGGAAATAAACCTACCTTCCAAGAATGGATTAGATGCTTTGCTTAAGTGCCTTATATAATATCATCTCATGTTTACTCCAATGATATATTGGAATAATATATATGATCTATACAATCATATATTGTATTGTACTTTCCAGTACTTCTCTGTCTCTCTCACTAGATTGTAAGGTCCTTGAAGGCAGGGAATGTTCTTTAGTATTGACTACTCAGACTCGTTAGCACAACACCTGACACATAGTAGATACACACTAAATGTTTAATAAGTGGTTGAGTTCATGAATGAATTGGTTATGGTTTGAGATCCCTAATACTATAACACACACCTATAAGACACCCACACAACCCCCACACACACATAAAAATATATAGCAGTAAATAATATATGCACACTGTGACAAATACACATTTAACAATATTAAAAAACAGAAAATACAAGTAAAATGGAAGCAGTTTAAAATGACGGTCGGGGCGCCTGGGTGGCTCAGTGGGTTAAGCCTCTGCCTTCAGCTCAGGTCATGATCCCAGGGTGCTGGGATCAGGCCCCACATCGGGCTCTCTGTTCAGCAGGGAGCCTGCTTCCCTCTCTCTCTCTGCCTGCCTCTCTGCCTACTTGTGATCTCTGTCTATCATATAAATAAATAAAATTTTAAAAAAATAAAATGACTGTCTAATAGACCATTAAACAGGTTTACTATAGTTCTGACTTAAATTGCTTCCAAATGTTTGTTGGTATCCCATGATGAACATCTTTGTATATAAAGATTTTTTTTTTTTAATATTTAAGATTACCAGGGGCGCCTGGGTGGCTCAGTGGGTTAAGCCGCTGCCTTCAGCTCAGGTCATGATCTCAGGGTCCTGGGATCGAGTCCCACATCGGGCTCTCTGCTCAGCGGGGAGCCTGCTTCCCTCTCTCTCTCTGCCTGCCTCTCCATCTACTTGTGATTTCTCTCTGTCAAATAAATAAATAAAATCTTTAAAAAAAATATTTAAGATTACCAGTGTTTAAAAAGCCCAAAGAGGGACATCTGAGTGTCTCAGTCAGTTGGGCAGCCGCCTTTGGCTCAGGTCATGATCTTGGGGTCCTGGGAATGAGTCCCACATCAGGCTCCCTGCTCAGTGGGGAGTCTGCTTCTCCCCCTGCCTGCTGCTCCCCCTACTTGTGCTCTCTATGACAAATAAATGCATAAAATCTTTAAAAAAAAAACAAACCAAAAACTCAGAAGTAATTTTAAAAAACTGCCACTGACAGATGTTTCCAAAGATGCTTTATCAATGTTTATTCTCCTCACCAGCATGTGATAATGACTTTATTGCATTGCTTTAATTTTATGACTAGCCAAGTTGCACCTCATAGGTTTTTGAGGTTGAAATATTGGAAGGCAATTATGTGTATCTTCAAATATGGTTCTAAATTCTAAGCTGGAGGACCATTTGTCTGGTCCAGGACAGCAATTCTTCTCTTAGCATGAAATAAAGTCTTAGCTATGTTTAAATAAATTGTCAAAGTTTAAGGTGATTTGTCCAGTTCACTGATGTGTAAAAGAAATTGATAGAGTCAGCAAGGAAATAACTTGCAAAAGCAAGCAGATCTTCAAACACTTGATAAAACTACAAATACTATCCCAGGAGAAGTGGTTCTACTGATTATACATGAAGAAATTCAGCAATTCCAAATTAACATGCTCTGAAAATTCAAGATGGAGTTGCAGGTGTGCATAAGAATATTTTCTTTTTAAATTATTCCATTTTGCAACTTTATGGTAAGTGAAGACAGCAAATGGAGCATGATCCGAGAAGCCTCCCGTTTTATCTTACCTCCTCTACGATGCCATGATTTAGTGTTTGGGACTTGAACTACTCCTGCCTTATTATAGATAGAACAGAACATACCAAGGCTTTAAGCCCTTTCCTCCTGGAGGTGTTTCTTTGAATTTGTAACAGTCGCCCTTAAGACCCATCCTTGCTAGAATGTCCCGTTACAGAAAAGGACTAACTGGTTCCAAAGTACATCCCCGTGTCACTTACTTTCATACTGTTAGTGTAGAGGGGAGAGAGAAGGCCTTGTCCGGCATCCCTGTTCTAGTGATAATTCTGCCCTCTGCTGATCATCAGCTTAAGCAGGTCACAGACCTGCCTGGGGTTCAGTTCATTCATTCATTCACTGGGGATGGATGATACCTACCAACTCTTTCCCAGAGTTAAAGTGGGAAGCAGATGGGAGATAGTTTGTAACTATAACATGGGCTAGCTTTGCAATGTTGCTTTATGAGCAGGGCCCTGAAGTGTTCGGATCTTAATCATTGAGTGGGGTTGACCAAGGTGAATTTTTGCAGTACCCACTTTAAGAAGGTTTTTGGATCCCTGTGTCCTATCTGTTCTGCTTTCCCACCCTTTCCTGACCTGGTACAACCCTGCTGTTTGTCCCTTACACATTTTTCCATCACCAGTGCCCCATCCTAAGATCCTGATGGATGGAAAATCTTAAGAAGCAAAGGCATGGTTCTGGAATGTGGAGTTTCAGATTCTTGTAGCAGGTGACAGGGACTGTCTATGCCTGTAGGACAGCAGGACATGGTGCAGCATTTCTCAAACTAGAGTCTGTGAACAAAGTTTTAAAATGTGGGTTTTTTTTCATATATTTAGACAAGTATATGAATATTCTGGATCACCAACATGACTATCTTACAGCTTAGTGTTGCCGCGTGATTTCAGCCTGCACCCTCCTTGTTTGTATATATAGATTATTATAGTTAAGCCACTAAAAAACGGGGCGCCTGGGTGGCTCCATGTGTTAAGCAGCTGCCTTCAGCTCAGGTCATGATTTCAGGGTCCTGGGATTGAGCCCCATGTTGGGGGTCTCTGCTCAGTGGGGAGTCTACTTCTCCCTCTCCCTCTCCCTCTCCCTCTATGTGCTCTCTCTTTCTCTCTCTCTCTCAAATAAATAAATAAAATCTTTAAAAAAAAAGGCTACTAAAAAAGAACAGGGATTGATTTTGTATGCACATGGTAGCTCGAAGCTGGTTAATGGCAATATGGATATTAGGGATCTAGCCTGACTGAAGGCTTCTTGGTGATGCAAATGGCAGGGGAATGGAGCATGCTGCTGGTATGACACAAGCACGGGAACCCCAAAACAGCTGTGTGGCAGGGGTCCACACCATCTTCATGTTGCCAGTGGCAATTCTGTTTCCCAGCAAGACAACAGCCTCCCTCTCATTAGTGTTGGTACATGGACTGTTACCACTTTTATACTTTTATTGGCATGAGACTGGCCTTTTTAAAAAATATTTTATTTATTTGACAGAGAGAGAGAGATCACAAGTAGGCAGAGAGGCAGGCAGAGAGAGAGAGGGAGAAGCAGGCTCCCCGCTGAGCAGAGAGCCCGATGCGGGGCTTGATCCCAGGACCCTGGGATCATGACCTGAGCTGAAGGCAGAGGCCTTAACCCACTGAGCCACCCAGGCGCCCCTGGTAAGTCTATTTTGATGTAAACACACAAAGTTCACGTCAGGTTTTCTTCTTGTGCATACTTAAGAAACACCCTACAACTCTTTACATAAACATTGGAAATCTAATATTCTTTAAAGGGCTTTGCACATCGCTTAACTTGGAGAAGCTCTGAGGTAGTATGAGACCATCAGCTGCACAAGTCAGGTTATCTGAGTTCTAGCTGGCCTTTGACACTAATCACCTGGAGGACTTTGGGCTCGTCATCTCGCCTCTGTACACCTCAGTCTGCTCCTCTGTGGAATGGAGGGGTTTGATGATATCTTTAGACTCTCTTCCAGCTCTAACTTCTATTCTTTAAGAAGTCAAAGTCCTCATTTGGGAACACAGCCAAGTACTGGCTGGTGCTATTTGTACTCTGAGAACGAAGAAGGCTGAAGTCGCTGTGCATTTAGCCAGAAACTGCGAAGACCACCAGGAGGCTGCTTCGGGCTGCCCTGACCCCGTGGAGGAAGGAAGGCCTCCATCAGTGTTGCCGACTCAGGTGCAAGGCACTCACCTTGGATCACCCTGGTGTATGACAATGACTCCTTATGGGGAGGGGTGGTCGTCAAAATCAGGGCTTCCCTGTCTGGAGCCCTACCCTGCTCGAGAATGAGGTTGAAATAGACCTCTCCCCCCTCCCCACTTTTGCTTTGGGGACTGCATCAGATCTCCCTAGGGTGTGACTCAGAAGAATGCCTGGAAAGCAGCTGAGGAATTTATCCTTGGAATGCACTCAGTGCATTTCTGGAAGATGCTCACAGGCAGAGGTACAGCTGTGACCCTGTCCTGGGGCTTTGGGTGGTCAGCCTGGAGAATTCCAGAGGGATTAAAATCTAAACAACTAGGCAGTTTCTCCTCCCTCCTCTCCTCCCTCTCCTCTTTCTTCTTCCTTCACCTCTACCCTCCCTTCTTCAACAGCTAATTCTTACTAAGCACCTCCCATGTTTGATTCTAAGGCTTTCATACATATATATATATATATATATATCCATATCCTAATTTCCTAAATTCCTGAGATTATATATGTGTGTGTGTGTGTGTGTGTATTTAAAAATTATTTTTATTTAGTGCACATTTTCCTACCGGGACACAGAGGCGCAGAGGTTCAATTTGCTCATATTAATGTGTATGGGAGATCCAGGGTCTAGCCTTGGGTGGTGGGGCTGTGAAGCATGGTGTGAGCACAGAGGCAAGGATGGGCAAAAGCTGGCAACACCCTGGGCTGCAGACTCTGGGGTAGACCTGGCAGCTCTGAGAGCTCCGAATCGTAACCACTAGACTGCCAGGGAAGACCTGCAACCTGGCAGCTCTGAATGTAGCGCTCAAGCAGCGTTCGGGATAAATAAAGAGATCCGAGGCCTGCGTTCTCCAGCTGAGCGGTGGCTGCCTCGAATCTGCCAAGAATGGACAGGAGGTCCCCAAGCAGCTCATTACTGATGGGCAAGGGCTGTCTCGGCGCTCCTCACCCGGTGTTGGCAGGGTTTGCCTGGACCGGAGTCGCAGCCCCGGTCCGGGGAGAGCGCGGGCTCTTCCCCGCGGCTGTCGCGAGTGGAAGGTCGGGCGGGCCGGGGCGCACAAACCCGGGCGCCCGCGGATCAGCAGCCGCCACCTGGGGGCGCCCCTGAGCGCAGCGGCCGCCGTCTCTGCCTGGGCGGCTAACCCCAAGTACGCGGAATTGGGGTTCAGGAGCGGGCGAGGGAAGGGACGCCAGGACCCAGCACCGCAGACACAGCTGCTCTGCGTCGGAGGGCCACAGCTGTTCTTTAGCAAGCTCACATCCCGGTAAGGAAGTCAAAATAAATACGTAAAAGATTTAGAAAATGTTTCTCTCCTCGTTCCCCTCTTTAGGGTTGTCGGTTGTGTACAACAAAATGCCAGCCACACGTAATGAAATCTGCAGACGAACATGTCAAAATACAGCCTAGAGATGAGGCTGGTCGCGTAGCTGCCTTTTACGCCATGCTGCAATCATGAAAGTTCTTTCGTTCGAAAGAGAACACATACGTTTCTTGCTTTTTTTGTTGTTGTGTTTTTATTTCCGCACAAAAAATTCACATACCAGGCTGTTCGTTTTAAACCTGAGAGCTCCAAGCCCAATCGCCACCCGTCGAAGGCCTTCGCAGATCACCAGTACCTCCGCTCCCCGCCGTCCCTGCGGATAGGAACAAGGAGGGAACCTGCTTTGGTGTGTGTTGGTGGAGAAGGGCCCCCATTTCAGACCTTGGACCAGGGCTCCTTTGTCTGAGATTTCCCAGGGGTGCATGTTAACAACTTTTACAGATTTTATACCTGTAACCGCTCGGGGTCCTGGCAGTGGAAATGCAAGCTGAGTCCTGTGTGCGGGATTAAGAGGAGCAGAGGCCACTGGAGATGGTTTCCAGCGCTGGGTCAGTCCCTCGAAGGCCTAACGTGCCTCCACTTCCCCAGCTGTCGCTGAATTCCAAGGCTACTGTGATGTCTATGCCAACGTTCTTCATGTCAGAGGGCAGCTGTAGATCTCTTTTCCTCCACCCTTTTCTGAAAGGCTCCTCAAACCACTGAAAAATACTTATTTTAATAACCATCAAGTGAACCCTTTCAGTTTCCTTATGATAGTTTTGCAATAATGGTTGCTCACAGGTTGTAGAACATTAGGGATGAACACAGTCCCCCAGAACACAAATGAGGTAGCCTGAAAAGAGGCCCCAGCAGAGTGGAAAACATGCCTTGCCTTGCACCCTCCATTCACGTCAGAACAGCTGCTCCCAGCCGGCCAGCTGCAGGCGATTGCTTGTGCTCCCTGGCCCAGAGAGGCCCTCCTCCTCATGAGCTTGGTGATCGGACGCACGGGGAGGGGTTGTGTGATTTGGGTGGGTGTGAAGAGTGGACTCGATGGAGTATTGCTGTGAACAAGTACATGTTGTTTTAGGAAACGAAGATACGGACTCAGAGCTAGTTAGCAGCAGAGCTCAAACTACAATTCACTTTGTCTCATCCCCAGTGTATGTTCATTCTTTAACAATTCTTTTTTTTTTTTTTTAAGATTTTATTTATTTATTTGACAGACAGAGATCACAAGTAGGCAGAGAGGCAGGCAGGCGGGGGGTGGGCGGGGAAGCTGGCTCCCTGCTTGGGCAGGGAGCCCCATGTGGGGCTCAATCCCAGGACCCTGGGATCCTGACCTGAGCCTAAGGCAGAGGCTTTAACCCACTGAGCCACCCAGACACCCCTAACAATTCTTTTTCAAAAACAATCTTAAGGGGCGCCTGGGTGGCTCAGTGGGTTAAAGCCTCTGCCTTCAGCTCAGGTCATGATCTCAGGTCCTGGGATCGAGCTCCACATCCAGCTCTTTGCTCAGCAGGGAGCCTGCTTCTCCCTCTCTGTCTGTCTTCCTCTCTGCCTACTTGTGATCTCTGTCAAATAAATAAACAAACAAAATCTTAAAAAAAAAAAAAATCTTAAAGGGGCACCTGGGTGGCTCAGTGGGTTAAGTGTTTGCATTTGGCTCAGGTCATGATCTCAGAGTCCTATCGAGATCCTCATTGGGCTTTCTGCTGGGTGGGGAGTCTGCTTCTCCCTCTGTGGTCTCTCTCTCTCAAATAAATAAATAAAATCTTAAGAAAAAAATCTTAGAATAATGAAGCCCTTGTCCTATACCCTTCTATCTGCTCTGCCAATCCAACTCATAGGGGATAGCTACATATATATATGTATATATATATACATATATATGTAATATATATATAAAACAAGTTGCTCTACTTATCTTTTCAGACCTTTCTTTTTCTTCTATGTATGTGTGTGATTTTTAAACTAAATGTGGGATTATATTTATATTGTTTCGCAGCTTGCTTACTTGCTTGGTTTCTTCCTTTTTTAGAGAGGGAGAAAGGAAGTGGATGGGGAGGGACAGAGGGAGAGAGAGAATCTTAAGCAGGTTCTATGCCCAGGATAGAGCCCGACATTGGGCTCGATCTCAGAACCCTGAGATCACAGCCCGAGCTGACATCCAGAATTGGATACTTAATTGACTGAGCCACCCAGGTGCTCTGGAAGCTTGCGTTCTTCATTCAATAGTATATGACGAATCTTCTTCCATGTCATTTCTTACAGATCTGCTTCATTCCCCCTCACTCCAGTTTTATCGAGGTGTAATGAATGCGTTGCATGTGCAAACATATACTATTTAACTGTGCAGTTTGACCCATTCTGACCCATGTGTACAGTTGTGAGACCACGACCACAACACAGATGGGACATTTAATAGATACAAGATAACATTTGGTAAAACCAGGACATTTCCATCATTTTCAGAAGCTTCCTTGTGCCCCTAGGTAATCCATAGGGTTGCATGGAAGCAGAATTGATAAAACATTTCATTTTTTTCAATGGTTACCAAATTCGGCCTTGTGTGGTAGATTCAAAATGCTGCCTGTTCTTTGAAACTCCTTCCACTGGGAAGTGGAGTCATTTGCCTCCTAGATCTGGGATGCCCGTTGAGACTCTCCTGACAGAGTGCAGCGGAAGCGACCCATGACTTTGAAGGGGAGGTCAGAAGCCTCTGGGAACAGTCTCTCCAAGCCTCAAGCTGCTGTAAGAAGTCCAGATACTCTTCATGCTGGAGAAGGCCCGTGGAGAGCGCCGTGAGGGTGCAGAGATGTGCAGACAGTCCCCGGAGGTCCAGGTTGTAGCCATTTGAGTCACCCCAGCTGTGGTTTCCAGATGTGGTGGGCAGACATGTGTCTTCTCTGCTGTGCCCTATAGACTTTTCTGATGCGTACAATTATGAAAGATAGCAAAATGGTGGGCTATTTTTAGGCCACAAATTTTTGGTTTGGTCAGCTAGGTAGCAGTAGATAACAGGAGCAAGACTTATTTTATAACCGAAAAATATTTAGGTTGTGTCCATTTTCTCTCCATGTCTGCTTGGAGGTTCTCCCCCTTTGCTCCCCCCTCCACCCCTTCTCTTGGGCACCCGCACTCACTCACTCTTTCTCAAATAAATAAATTAAAAAAAGAGAGAGATCTCTCTTCTCTCTCCCCATTTCTTCAGCTTTGATAGGAGTTGGCAAATTTCCCTCTAGAAAGAGCATATAAAAGTGGCCTTTTCCCTTGGCCCCCCCAAATGTCGTTGAAAACTTTCTTCACCATCTTGTGTGAAGTAAATGAGATGAACTGCCATGCGGCTTTACTCATAGGATTTTTGATCAAGAGATTAAAAGTGAAATCTGAAAAGCACAAAATGTCATCTATTGTGCTATGGGACCTTGATCATTTGGGTATGAAGCTCCTCTGACCTCATCTTTGTCATTTTCCCAAGATAGCCTATGCAATCAATCCTGTCTTATTTCCTCTTGCACACCAACACCCACACATGCACATGGTATGAACACATATGTGTATCTTATATTTATATATGTACGGGTTTTTGCAATATGAGCTTTCATTATATCAGTTTGAATGATTTTATGGGAAAGGGTAGCAATTCTTGACTCAAGTACATTTGTAAGAATTATAGCAGAGAATTAAAACTAATTGTATTTGTCATGGCCTCTAGAGCTTCTGGGAATAAGTTAATCACCAGCTGAAAACAGGAGATGACTTGTAATACAAAGTATTAAAGTGGATTCATTTTAGGAAATTTGTACTTTTTTGGTGGGGTGGGGGAACCAGACAATACTTGTCCATACAGAAAAGAGCATTATCGTCTGAAGCTGAAGAATTAGTATATTGTACACCACATTTCTAGTATACCTAGAACAACCTAGAGCAACCTCTGCCTTGTTTGCAGGTGTATATTTCTATGCCAGTGCTCCACAAGATTAAAATACCCCATGCAAACTGCTGTTACTCTGTTTCCTTGTTCTTATCTCCCTCCCATCCTTGCAGGGCCAGCTGGTGACTGCTGGATCTCCCAGGCACTTCTTCCTTAGCTCTCTCGGTTCTTGGATTCAAGAACAGACCAAGCATTATTGTGTTGCATATCTATGGTCCTCTCCCCTCATTTGATCTCACAGCAGCTAGTTAAAACATTCAGCCTTGACCTGAATCTTTGCCATGGGTACCATGACCCACATTGCATTCCTTTATGTTGGCTTGAAGCCTTGGAAATTCCATGGGTGAAATTAGAAACTGGAAGCCACACTTGGAAGGTAATGGAGAGGCCGAAGAATGTAGCAGGCCACTCCAATACAGAGGCCTTCAGTGGGTTTAGTCATATATTCAGTCCGGATTGTCTCAACAACATATTATTCTCTCAAGGCTGTGTCCTTGAAAAGAGCCCCCCCACCCCCCATGGGAGCAGTGGGCAAAAGTTACATTCTAAGGACTGGGGAAGAGGTGAGGAGACTTGATGGTCCCAAGTCCAGCTCTCAGGTCAACTGGCGGTCTTGTCTTCTCGATGACCTCCTCCAACACTTTAGCATCACAAATCACCAGTTACTAAAAATATGTTAAGGAATTAAACATAATATTTAGAAGAAATAGAGTGATCATGGATTTAGGAGAATCTGCAATAGAAACACATTTGGGAGGGAAAAATGCTTATATTTGGATAGATATAAAAGGATGATGTTTGGTGAGGAATTGACATCACAAAACTCAACAGCATTAATTTTATTTCTGAGATTTTTGGAACTAGAGACCAGTCTGGCAAGAAGAGAAAGTGTTTTAAGTACTTGATGTGTTTAGGTACTTTGACGAATAGATCCACATGTCTCTATGGATCTACAAGAAGACTTTCTTTTCTTTTTTTAAAGAGAGATCACAAGTAGACAGAGAGGCAGGCAGAGAGAGAGGGGGAAGCAGGCTCCCTGCTGAGCAGAGAGCCTGATGCAAGGCTCAATCTCAGGGCCCTGAGATCATGACCTGAGCTGAAGACAGAGGTTTAACCCACTGAGCCACCCACGTGCCCCTACAAAAAGACTTTCTTTAGGAAATAGCAGTGGAGTGGTTTGATGGGGAAACAATGCTCTGAAACTGGGTTGAGTGATTAAAAAAAAAAAAAGATACGAAGAGAAAAAAACCCATAATTAGTAATCCCAACCACCTACATTTAGGTAGATAAATGTTTTCTATAGCATGAGAGTTTTAACTCTTGACTTTGACGTAATTTTAGACTTCAGAAAAGTTGCAAAAGTAATAGAGAGTTCAGGTGTACCCTTTGTTCAGCTTCCTCCACTTTATCATCTTACAAAATCATGTACAATAATCAAAATGGAAATTAACATTGGTACAATAGTGTAATCTAAACTGCAGGCCTTATTCAAATATCTGTATTTTATTCTATAATTTTCCCTTTTTGTGTCCCAGGATCTAACCCTGATTCCTACACTGTATCTAGCTGTAACAGTTCTGTGGTTTTTCCTTGTCTTTTATGATCTTAACACTTTTGAAGAATACTGGTCAGTTGCTTTACAGGATGTCCCTCAATTTGAGTTTGTCTGATGTTTCCTTATAATTAGAATGTAGTTTTGCATTTTTGGCAGGAATACCTGCAGTATCACCACAGAAGTGATACTGTGTCCTTCTCAACTTATCATGTTGGGAGTTTCATGATGATGACATTGACCTCTGTGGCTTGGTTAAGGTGATACTTGTCAGGTTTCTCCACTGTAAAGTTAATATCCGCCTCCCTCATTGCTATTAATAAATACCTTGGGGAGATCATTTGATACAATGTGACTTTTTCTCCTCAAACTTTCACCCACTAATTTTAGAATCCATTCTTAGATTTTGTCCATCAATTACTATTTTCCTCACTCTATTATTTTTTTAATATTTAATTTTATTTTTCAGTGCTCGTTCTATATTTATTGATTGGAATTCCTCTGTAGAATTATCCCTTATCCCCCATTTACTTACTCAATCATTTATATCAGTGTGGACTCACAGATACTTATTTATTCTTTAAGTTATAGAATATAGAACTTTTATAAGTTATCCAATATAATTATTTGTTTTTAATTATTTGTCAAAGCTACATGATTAAAAAAAACTACAACATGATTTAAAAGAAGAGTATTTTTAAAAAAAATTTTATATATTTTAGAGAGGGAGAGTGCATGAGAGCAGGGGGGAGGGGTAGAGAGGGATATAGAGAAGCCCAAACCGACTCCTGGGTGAGCATGGAGACCCACCCCTGAACCCTGAGATCACGACCCCAGCCGAATTCAAGGGTCTGCCGCTTGCCGGGCTTAACGGACTGAGCCACCCAGGCGCCCTGGACAGAATAGGACCTTAATTACGTGTCAAGGCCATGAATTAATCCAGTTCTTCAATGTTGGACATTTGTTTCCAGTTATTTAATACTATTAAGGATTTTTGATATCCAGAAATCTTTGAAATTTTGTTTTCATAACTTGGTTTTCTAACAGCAGATTTATTGGACATTGGAAAAGTTTATACTGGTGGTTATGATCTAGGCGGTGGAAACTGCCAACATGTCTACACGGAAATCACACGGTCCACGCAGTCCTCACAGACTATTCAGCTGTGAGCAGAGGCAGGAGATCCTGGAGCTCAGGAGGACCTCTGCAGGCAGGGTCAGGTAGCTCAATTGTCAATAATCTGAAGAACACTTAAAAATAAAGTTATTGAAGTTGAGAAAGAGGCTTCCGGTAGGGGCATTTCTATTTCCGTCAGGGCCTGTCTTCTTCGCCCGCTTCTTCTATATCCCAACCGGAAATATTTGTACTCTGTTTAGAGCCACGTCTATCCTGGACTCGGTCCCGCCCACACACACCGTGGAAGCATTTCCGGGGTCAGGTTATTACGCTCCGCCCTGCCGCCGGTGCCTCGCTGGAAGCCCTGGCTCCCCCGGAAGTGGCCCGGGCCTCTCTGTCGGGGTCCCCACCACCCCGGTGTTGCTGAGGCCCACAGGGGCGGCGGCAATGGCAGAGGCGGCGCTCCTGCTGCCGCCCGAGGCGGCGGCAGAGCGGGACGCTCGGGAAAAGCTGGCTCTGTGGGATCGGCGACCCGACACGACGGCGCCGCTGACCGACAGGCAGATGGACTCGGTGTTGGAGCTGAAGGCGGCGGCAGAGAACCTGCCCATTCCGTTCGAGGTGAGGTGACCTGCTGGAACCGGGCTGGGGCGGCAAGGAGGCGGGGCTGGGGTGCTCCGCGGGCGCGCCTGCGGACCGCGGCCTTGCAGACTCCTGCACTGGGGGCTTTCTCGCTCCTCCCCAGCCACGGTGACGGCTCGGGTGGGAGAGGCCCCCTCACCTTCCGGGGCTGTCAGGCCTTGCATTGCCGGCGACCGCCGACTCGACTCTCGCGCGGGGACGTCTGCGGGGGCGTCCAGTGGCTGGTGTTGGCTGGCACCCAGCACTCCGGGACGGTTGGCTCGGAGCCTTGCCCTGAGCGTCTTGCCCCCCGTGTCCCTGCTATCAACTGAGACCCATTCCTGCTGCCCACCATCTCCCAGGAGAGGGCACCGAACCGAGCTGAGCTTTGCTTCAGGACAACCTTCTTTCTACTGGTATTCGTTTACCACCGTGATGAGTAACCCAGCTTCCTTTTTCCACGGGGGCACTTGGAGAGACAAAACTTGATCCCGAGTGAAGGTTTCATCCATCGCACATTGAGCAATAAGCTCTCCAAGTGCGGGTTATGGGAGATCGATTGATCTGACCTATAACGAAGCCATAAAAACGAATTTTCTTTGAAAGTTGGGTCAGTACCTTATTAGGTAACGCTGGTTTTCGGTGTTAGTGTCAACGTTTTTAATCTTCATTAAAATATTATGTATTTTACCGCTTGTGTGATTCAGTTCGAGTAGTTGCAATACCAAGAAGTACATCTTATGGATTGTCGGATGCTTGACAGACACAGACTTTTTTCTGGTTTCGAGGGCCAGGTTTGGGATTATCATTTTATTAATAATGATGGTTATTTTTTTATGTTGGAAGCACTCCTTGTACACAATTTGGAATTGTGTCCAAAGGCAGATTGTTTTTAGAGACTTAAAGTTTTTCTTTTCTACCCTCAAATATTAGAGGTTGAGAACTTGGACTTGAAAGTTCACTGTTAAGTGCTGCAGGGTAAAGTACAGGTGTTCTTGTATTCCTCTGTCCACCTGTAGGATGCTGTGCTGAAATAAAGGAGGAAACAGGTGGAAATTTCTCTGGCTTGGCTATCAAAGTCTTTTATGCTCTGGATAATAGAAGTTGTTTGCTCTATAAATGTTCCAGTCTGTTTATAATTGATTTGGCCTGTTACAGAAGCAGGATGCTTGGACATTGCCTCACCTGTGGGGAACACAGTCCACAAGAATAGTAACCCAATTTGTTTTTATTATCTTAGTTTATAAATTGTTATTATTGAGCATGAAGGAAAGGGGTTTGGAGGAGGTAAATGCAATCTTTCATTTTCACCTCATTTTTTTTTCATATTTATGCAGTATAATGCCCACATTCTCCTTATGCAGTCATTTAATATATATTATGTGCCTTCTCTGGGCTAGGAATTGAGGCTAGAAGGGTAGGAAAATCAAGATCCTAGTCTCATGGAGCCGACATAATTGTGATCATGAACTTGAAAAAAGAATAAGGTAAGTTCAGAGAGTGATCCATGATACAAGGAAAATAAAACAAGGTAGTGTGACACAAAGGGATGAGATGTGCTCTGGACAAGGAAGGAAGCCTAACAAAGTGAGAGTTTAAGGTGAGAACTCATGGTGGAAAACAAAATGCCAGCCTTGCAAAGACTAGAGAAATAGCCTTCCAGGTGGAGGAAAAAACAATGCAAAGTCATGGGTAGGAGATGAGCTTGACAAGTTCAGGGATTCAGTGAAGGTGTTCTTGTACACAAAGCGTAGATACCGGATTCCTACGAGAATGTAATGACCTTTATTTACCTGTCTGGGATCCTTCAGAGGGATCATTGTTTTGCAGCTCTCTACAGTCTTCATTTACCTTTGCTAAAGTATTTATATGTCTGGTAGGAACATTGGAATTGAATTCTTTATCTCTTACCACTCTTAATACTGGTGCTGAAAAAGAATGCCTCAATTTTTATTTCATCAAGTGTTTCTGTAAAGGATTTTCTGTAGTGTTTCACAATTTTCATAAGATTAATTACTTCCTGAACAACTGGAACTAAGCAGGTTCGTTGAACAGCAAAAGACCAGCTAACGCTTCAGTAAATATCATAAAGCTGTTAACTTCTTTAGAAAATAGCTTTCTCTTTTATGAAGGGGAACTGGTCTTATCTTGGAAAGAAGTTTTACCTTTTTTTTTTTTTTTTTTTGGTGTTAGATAAAAGAGTTTGCAGTAGAGTATTAAGTAGACTGGTTTCTTGTAGCCAGGGCAAATTTTTTTAGTAGTGAGGGCCTTTTTTCTTTTTGCTGAACTTAGTAGTTCTTGATAAATGCTACAATAATGGATCCTGAAATGTACCTGAAATGTACTGCAACAGTGTTTTCCTAAAGGCTGTGTGTTCTTATATATTTAGCCTCTTTTGTTCTTCATAAAATGGGGATCATAATAGTACCTTACTTGTCTGATGGGGAATTGTGAGAATTCAGTGAAATCATGTATGTAAACTGCACACAGCAAATGTCCTGGTAGTATTATATTTTATGCTTTTGTCCCCCAAATGATTAATAACTTGAGAGAATAGATTAGAATCTTATGATCCTGAGCTGGTACAGGTGTCATTCAGACCAAAGGTAAAAAAAGAAGAGGTTAAGTGCCTTGAGGAAGGTTCTGGGATTCCATCTATACCTCTTCAGTGATTTGCTCCAAAGAGAGAAAGTAACATCAGGGTTCGTTTAAGGAATGAAGTGTTTAGATTATGAAGGTGATATTCTCTAACCCAGAACTGTGCAAGAAGTAAAGTTTGGGAAAGAAAGGTGTATGTATGTATGTATGTATGTATTTATTTATTTATTTATCTATCTATCTATCTATCCTGGACCTGCTTAGCTGGTCAGGTAAGGTTGATAGTTTATTGTAATTATTATTTAAGATGTTAATGTACCATTTGTGTAAACTATACGGTAACTCTCCAGGACTGCCAATTAGGAACCTAGATCTGTGTTCTTCTCTCTCTGGTGGTAAATGTCAGTTCTCTCTAGCAGCCAATACAGTGTGAGTGAGCCAGAGGGCTCAGGAGAGCTTGAGAGCCAGTTTATTTATTTATTTATAAAGTAATTTCTACACCCAGTGTAGGACTCGAACTCACAGCTCCCAGATGCAGAGTTGCATGCCCTACTGACTGAGCCAGCCAGGAGAGCCAGGAGCGAATGGGAAGTCAGAACAGGAAAGTGTGTGACCATCACACCTCTTCTTGATTTTCCTTGCTGTTCCAGGTGCTTTGAGAAAGGAAGACAGCTGAGCAAATGTACCTAATGGGGACATTTTCTCACACTCTTTTTAAAAAGCAACTTGTTTTATTTCTATTAAAAATTACTTCTTAGAAGTGGTCAGTGTGGCTTCTCTGTTGCTTGGTTTGAGAGAAATTGGTTTTGTGTTAGTGAGAACAAGGAAACAGGACAGGAAGCCTCCTTCTGCTTCTGGTATTTAAAAGTTCTTATGCAGGGCACTGGGTGGCTCAGTTGGCTCAGGTCATGATGTCAGGGTCTTAGGATCGAGCGCCACATGGTGCTCCCTGCTCAGCTGGGAGCCTGCTTCTCCCTCTCCCTCTGCCTGCCACTCCCTCTGCCTTTGCTCTGTCGAATAAATAAATAAAATCTTTAAAAATAAAAGTCCTTATGCATGAAAAGTAGTTAGCATTTGTACATAAAGTAATCACATAGAATGCTTTTTCATGTATTTAAGTTATCATGTTTACTCACAGCATCTAGACCATAGACTATATCTGGAATATCAGCATTACCTTCTCAAGTATCTAGAGTTTTTCATATGATTTTGTTTCTGGAGTAAATTAGAAGATAATTTTTTTTTTTTTAGATTTTATTTATTTATTTGACAGAGAGAGATCACAAGTAGGTAGATGGCGGGCAGAGAGAGAGGGGGAAAACAGGCTCCCTGCTGAACAGAGAGCCCGATGCGGGGCCGATCCCAGGACTCTGAGATCATGACCTGAGGCGATGGCAGAGGCTTAACCCACTGAGCCCCCCAGGCACCACTAGAGGATAAATATTTTTTGGTTCAAGATGACAGAGTGACCACATTTCTATGACACCTTTGGTCCTTTTGACATGACAGTAATATTTGTGGCACCCCAAGAAGAAAGACATTATCAGTGAACTTGTAGGGTTCTGGTAAATTTATGGAAGTCAGGAAGTATGTATTACCATTTTAAAAATCTAAAGATTTAATTACAGAACAAAGTATAAATATTATTAATTTTGAAGAGCTACAAAAGAGATGATATAAATGACAGGATTTGAGATTAAATGTAGAGGAAAATATTAGGGATACTCATTTCTTCATTTTACTTAGTGGGGACCTCAGATTGTTGAATTGAGTGAAGACTTGTGTAAATCTGTTTAGAGTTCTGGGATAACCATCAAAAATATTGAAAATGGTTAAATTGCTAAAAGTGGGGGTTAGGGGAAGGATCTTTTCTATTGTAATTCTTTTGATGATTTTTATTTATTTATTTATTTATTTATTTTTAAAGATTTTATTTATTTGACAGACACAGCGAGAGAGGGAAGACAAGCAGGGGAAGTGGAAGAAGGAGACGCAGGCTTCCTGCTGAGTAGGGAGCCAGATGTGGGACTCCATCCCAGCAATCTGGGATCATGACCTGAGCTGAAGGCAGATGCCTAATGACTGAGCCACCCAGGCACCCTCTTTTGATGATTTAGAATAAAATTATGTTTTTGTGTTTTGAATAATTTCTATAAGGGAAGATTGATTAAAAATTGTAAATTATCTCTTTCATTCCTTCTTAAGTTCTTCATTCTGCCCTCAAATTCCTTAGCAGAATTTCTCGATTATAAACACTGGTATTGCCTTAGAGAAGAACAACTAGGAGGGCAGAGGAGAAGATGACTTGATTTTTACTTAAATAATCATTCTGTTCCCCTGGACTTCTAAAATAATCGGCCTGTTACAGTTTAGTGACAGTTACGAATTTAAAGTGAGAGAGTAAAATCCATACTCTGTTGAAAAACAGTTGAAAATGTTGTATATTAATTGGAAAAGGCAAAGTGTGTATAGCATACTATTATTCAGGTTACAAAGGTACACTTACCTTGTGTGTACATAGGCTATTGTAGGAGAGAATCATGAGAAAATTGTAACTAATAGCTTCTGAGGAAGGAACTGGATGGTTGGAGGATGGGTCCACAGGAAGGGGACTTTCACTGAATGTCCTTTAAACTTTGTACCATGTGAATTTATTATCTTTTCAAGTTACTTTGTTTAAAAGGACTGCTGTGGATATTATAAATGATTCTGGAACAAGTGGAATTTTACTTTTCCATTTGTAATTTGTGATATATTGTCAAGTGGTGTCAAAATTATGTCATTTAAGACCTCATAAACTCTGATAAGAGAATATGATTACATTTTCATTTTGCAAAACCATGTTTCATGTGTTTTCTGGTATCACAACCAGAGGATTTTGACATTGATTTATATGATTTTTAAAGATACATTTAAGATCTTTTTCTCAAAGGGATTGAATTAAAGATGGATATAGGTCTTAGTGGTATTGAAGGACTGAATTTTGCTAGGTTCTCTGTGGATTTTCAGTATTTCAAATGATTGCCCTAGTGTTTACAACATATTTCTTCAATTAGTCACAGCCTACTTTTAAATACTGTAGTACTTCATGTGCAAATAAGAACCTCATATTAGTATCCTCCCAATTCTTCCTTTTTCTCTTTTGTGCTATTGTTCTGTATTTTACTTTTACATATGTTTTAAACCCATGATACATTGATACTATGTTTGCTTTTGACCTTTAAATCTTTCTGAGTAATTAAACATTTTAAAAATTGTCATATTTATCTTTATTTTACCCACTTCTGGAGAGCTTTAGTTTTTTGTTGTTTATTTGATTTTGTTTTTTTTTTGTTTTTTTTTTTAAGATTGAGGTTCCCATCTGGTATTTATGTTCTGTCTGCTTTTGGAGAACTGCCTTTAACATTTCTTGTAGTACAGGTCTGCTAAAAATGCATTTTCTTAGCTTTGTTTAAACAGTCTCTATTTCCCTTTCATTTAAAAAAGATATTCTAGATAAAAAACGCTGGATTCAAAGTTTTTTCCTTTTATCACTTAAAAGATTTGCTTAATTTCTGATGGGAAGTCTGCCATAATTCTTATCTTCATTCTTCTGTATGTGAAGTCTTTTCTCCTTGTTCTGCCAAGATTTTCTTTTTAATTTTGTTTTTCAGGAGTCTGAATTTCATGTGTCTAGATGTGCATTTGTGTGTGTGTGTATTCCATTTGGAATTCTCTGAGTTTAGAGCTGAAGTTTGATGTCTTACTACTTTCGGAAAATTCTCAACTAAAATTTTTTTCTACCCTATTCGCTCTCCTTTTGGGATTCAAATTATGCATATACTAGATAATTTGATGTCATCCCACTCTTCTTGGATAGTGTGTTCCGTTTGTATTTTCTCACTCTGTTTCCCTGGGTGTGTTTACTGTTGGGTGACTGTATCCACTGTCTTTAATTTCACTGATTCTTTAGCTGTGTGGAGTGCATTGATGAATCCACTGCAGCAGCCCTTTGTCCAGCTTTCTTTTACCTTAGTCTAGTATCCCTGCTTTTTAGTATGTGTTTCAAATCTGAGCCCGATCCACATCTCCCTCGGAGCCCTTTTCCCTTTTAGGTATCGTATGTTTTAAATTTTTTTTAAAGATTTTATTTATTTGTCAGAGGAAAGAGAGAGAGCACACAAGGGAGCAGCAGACTCTCCATAGATCGGGGAGCCTAATGTCGGACTCCTGGGATCATGACCAAAGCCAAAGACAGACGCTTAACCCACTGAGCCACCCAGGCATCCCATAGTTTTGAATTTTGTCACAGTCTGTTCATTTAGAGCTAAGTTTTACTCCTAATGAGGTATAATTTTATAAAAATAGCATGTGGACTGTTCTGTTCCCAAGAAGCACTCCAGATTCTGATTTACAGATTTATGCTAAATACACCTAGTGTTGTCTCTGGTGGGTCACCTCCCCCTCTCCTATGAGGCTGTTTGTTGTTGGTAATTGGGCTGGTTCCACAGAGCAGGAGCAGTGTGAATGCACAGCTTCTCTGCCTCCGGACTCAAAACTGGAATTGAAATGAAGCAAAGGCCCTTTACCCTTGGTGGCAGCACACAGTTGCTGGTGATGCTTCAGATTCAAGGTAGAGTCTCACTGGGTTTGAGAATCTTAGTGCTTACTGTACTCCTTTTGTACTGAGGTATTATGTCACCATTCAGGTAGTTTCCATGAATTAGTGATGCTCTTAATAAGATGTATTTACAGGGGCGCCTGGGTGGCTCAGTGGGTTAAGCCACTGCCTTCGGCTCAGGTCATGATCCCAGGGTCCTGGGATCGAGCCCCACATCGGGCTCTCTGCTCAGCCGGGAGCCTGCTTCCTTCTCTCTCTCTCTGCCTGCCTCTCTGCCTGCTTGTGTCTCTCTCTGTCAAATAAATAAATAAAATCTTAAAAAAAAAAAGAAAAAGATGTATTTACATATACCCACGACCTTCTGGCTCTTGAGTTAGAGTCATTTGTGGAGAGAAGGCAGATCAAGGACCTTTCTAAGCAGTTTTGTTTTTCTTTTTTGGCCTACAGCTTCCCAGGAGTTTAAGAAGCCTGTTTTCCCACACCTGTGTTTTCTTTTTTTCCACAGTGGCTTCATGGTAGAGATACAAGGATTCTTTTTCTTTTCTTTTCTTTTTTTTCCTGAAGATTAAAAAATTATTTATTTATTTATTATTAACATATAATGTTTTATTAGCCCCAAGAGTACAGGTCTATGAATTTCCAGGTTTACACACTTCACAGCACTCACCATAGCACATACCCTCCCCAATGTCCGTAACCCAACCCCTGTCTCCCTGCCTTCCTCCCCCCAGCAACCCTCGGTTTGTTTTGTGAGATTAAGAGTCTCTTATGGTTTGTCTCCCTCCCAATCCCATCTTGTTTCATTTTTTCCTCCCCTACCCACCAAACCCCCCACGTTGCCTCTCAAATTCTTCATGCTAGGGAGATCATATGATAATACCCTCTAGTTCCATCCACGTCATTGCAAAAGGCAAGATTTCATTTTTTTTGATGGCTCCATAGTATTCCATTGTATATATATACACCACATTTTCTTTATTCATTCATCTGTTGATGGGCATCTAGGTTCTTTTCCATAGTTTGGCTATTGTGGACATTGCTGCTATAAACATTCAGGTGCACGTGCCCCTTCAAATCACTACATTTCTATCTTTAGGGTAAATACCCAGTAGTGTGATTGCTGGGTCGTAGGGTAGCTCTATTTTCAACTTTTTGAGGAACCTCCATGCTGTTTTCCAGAGTGGCTGCACCAGTTTGCATTCCCACCAGCAGTGTAGGAGGGTTATACTCACCAGCATCTGTCATTTCCTGACTTGTTAATTTTAGCCATTCTGACTGGTGTGAGGTGGTATCTCATTGTGGTTTTGATTTGTATTTCCCTGACGCTGAGTGTTGTGGAGCACTTTTTCATGTGTCTGTTGGCCATCTGGATGTCTTCTTTGCAGAAATGTCTGTTCATGTCCTCTGCCCATTTCTTGATTGGATTATTTGTTCTTTGGGTGTTGAGTTTGAGAAGTTCTTTATAGATTTTGGATACTAGCCCTTTATCTGATATGTCGTTTGCAAATATCTTCTCCCATTCTGTCAGTTGTCTTTTGGTTTTGTTGACTGTGGTCTTTCCTTTGCTGTGCAAAAGCTTTTGATCTTGTTGAAGTCCCAGTAGCTCATTTTTGCCCTTGCTTCCCCTGCGTTTGGCAGTGTTCCTAGGAAGAAGTTGCTGCAGCTGAGGTCGAGGTTGCTGCCTGTGTTCTCCTCAAGGATTTTGATGGATTTCTTTCTCACATTAAGGTCCTTCATCCATTTGGAGTCTATTTTTGTGTGCAGTGTAAGGAAATGGTCCAATTTCATTTTTCTGCATGTGGCTGTCCAATTTCCCCAGCACCATTTGTTGAAGAGACTGTCTTTTCTCCATTGAACATTCTTTCCTGCTTTGTTGAAGATTAGTTGACTGTAGAGTTGAGGGTCTATTTCTGGGCTCTCTATTCTGTTCGATTGGTCCATGTGTCTCTTTTTGTGCCAGTACCATACTGTCTTGATGATGACAGCTTTGTAATAGAGCTTGAAGTCTGGAATTGTGATGCCACCAACTTTGACTTTCTTTTTGAACATTCCTCTGGCTATTCGAGATCTTTTCTGGTTGCATATAAATTTTAGGATTATTTGTTCCATTTCTTTGAAAAAAAAAAAAAAGGATGGTATTTTGATAGGGATTACATTAAACTTGTAGATTGCTTTAAATAACATAGACATTTCCACAATATTTGCTCTTCCAGTCCATGAACATGGAACATTTTTCCATTTCTTTGTGTCTTCCTCAATTTCTTTCATGGGTACTTTATGGTTTTCTGAGTACAGATTCTTTGCCTCTTTGGTTAGGTTTATTCTTAGGTATCTTATGTTTTTGGGTGCAGTTGCAAATGGGATTAACTCCTTAATTTCTCTTTCTTCTGTCTTGTTGTTGGCGTAGAGAAATGCAGCTGATTTCTGTGCATTGATTTTATATCCTAATTCTTTACTGAGTTCCTGTATAAGTTCTAGCAGATTTGGAGCGGAGTCTTTTGGGTTTTCCACATAAAGTATCATCTCATCTGCAGAAAGTGAGAGTTTGACTTCTTCTTTGCCGATTTGGATGTCTTTAATTTCTTTTTTTTTTTTTTTAAAGATTTTATTTATTTATTTGATAGAGGTCACAAGTAGGCAGAGGGGAAGGCAGAGAGATAGGGGGGAAGAGGCTCCCTGCTGAGCAACGAGCCCAATGCGGGGCTCGATCCCAGGACCCTGAGATCGTGACCTGAGCTGAAGGCAGAGGGTTTAACCCACTGAGCCACCCAGGCGCCCCCTTTAATTTCTTTTTGTTGTCTGATTGCTGAGGCTAGGACTTCTAGTACTATGTTGAATAGCAGTGGTGATAATGGACATCCCTGCTATGTTCCTGACCTTAGTGGAAAAGCTCTTAGTTTTTCTCCATTGAGAATGATATTTGCGGTGGGTTTTTCATAGATGGCTTTGATAATATTGAGGTATGTACCCTCTATCCCTACACTTTGCAGAGTTTTGATCAAGAAAGGATGCAGTACTTTGTCAAATGCTTTTTCAGCATCAATTAAGAGTATCATATGGTTTTTATTCTTTCTTTTATTAATGTATTGTATTACATTGGTTGATTTGCGGATCTTGAACCAACCTTGCAGCCCAGGAATAAATCCCACTTGGTTGTGGTGAATAATCCTTTTAATGTGCTGTTGGATCCTATAGGCTAGTATTTTGGTGAGAATTTTCGCAACTGTTCTTCAAGGATATTGGTCTGTAATTCTCTTTTTTTGATGGGATCTTTGTATGGTTTTGGGATCAAGGTAATGCTGGCCTCATAAAATGAGTTTGGAAGTTTTCCTTCTATTTCTGTTTTTTGGAACAGTTTCAGGAGAATAGGAATTAATTCTTCTTTAAATGTTTGGTAGAATTCCCCCGGGAAGCTGTCTGTTTTTTTAAAGATTTTATTTGAGAGAGAGAGAGAGAGCACGAGCTGGGGAAGTGGCGTTCTGGAGGGAGAAACAGACTCACCACTGAGCCAGGAGCCCCATGTGGGGCTTAATCTCATGATCCTGAGATAATGACCTCAGCCAGAGGCAGACACTTAACTGAGCCACCCAGGCGCCCCAATACTGTAATTTTTATTTTGTAGAAAAAAAATTGAGGATATTTTATAGAAAAGAAATTGAGCATTAAGTAATTTGCTCATGGTCTCACAGCTTATACAGGATCAGGACAAACCAGGTGTCCTGCTATAAGATGCTTTACTATACCAGAAGGTATCACTCAACTTGAACTCAGGTACAAAAAAGCCTATTTTTAAAGGGTTGTTTTTCTAAATTAGTGATGGTGCATTGTGCATCTAGCCTTTTTTTTTTTTTTTTTTAAAGCTTTGAAGATCAAAATCCTATCTTCTGATGAAAGTTTTATATCTAGAAAAACAGATGGGGACAATTTCCTAAAGCCCTGGGTCAAGGTTTTATATAGGTGGGCCTTAAATGTTACGCCCTAAGGACTAAAAACTGGAACTGAAATGAAACAGGCCTGTTTACCCTGCATCCACACTCCATTTATTATAGGCCTAAAAATAGTATGTCTGTTTGACTATAGGAGAACTAGAAACTGCTGTAGGTCTGAGGATGTCAAAGTGAGGCCTTCTAGGTGGGGCTCTTCTGAAACTGATGGGGAACTCTGAAATTCTTTCTACTCAGTTGAAATTTCAAAATAGTCACTAAGAAGGTGTGTGTAAAGTGTGCCAGGGTAGACATGGCAGAAGGAGATAATTGATAATTGGTAATTTTGATAGTTAATTCTCAGGTGTGATTTATTTTCTCTTGGTGGATTAAGCAGGCCAAGTTCTTTTGTTAGATCTGGAAAGGCAAGCTACTTTCAACAACGCAGGTTTTTGCCTTTGGGGCCAGTTTACAAGATGTTCAAGTATGAAAATGTGTATTGATTGGCATAGATTAATGGCCAGTTTTAGAAAGGTAACTCAAAAGTCATACTTTACTAGTGGTGTGGTACCAGTATCATGTTTATACTTTGAGACTAGCATTTACTAGAAAGAGCCTAATTGTATTATTATATGGCATTTATTTACTTCAAATGATTTAACAGAAAACATTCCTTTCTCTTTCAAAACAGTGAGATGGAATAACTTGAGTTTAGAGAATTTTCAAGTTATTTAAATATTTTTGGGGCTTTTTTTTTTTTTTTTTTTGAAGCTTCCGGTCGAAGATATGTGTAGCATAACATCCCAGTCGCTGTCCGTTGCACAGACTTTGGTAGTACCTGAATCTACAGAAGACATTCTCTCCAAGGGTTTTACTTCCTTAGAAATGGAAGAAGAAAGAATTGAAACTGCGCAGCAGGTGAATGGCAGTGTTTTTTCTAAGGTCGTTTCATTATTCTGAATATCTCAAGACAGGGCTAATAAAAATGTCCTAATTAAAAGTTCTGAACATTTGAAACTATAGCTAACATCAGATCTTTCTAGAACAATCTTGATTTGGTGTTAACTGTGGCTGTTTTGTAAGTGTTTTAAATTAACCTTTTGTTCAATTATACTTGAAATACAGATAAAGATATGATGTTCCAAGTTTGGATGTTGATAGCTAGTCATTAGGGTTTTAATAGTTCATGCACTTTTGACTTCCCCCAGTGTATGTTTATGTTAATGCCCCCTGCAGCATGCGTGTGTGCGTGCGTGCACGCACATACTCCCACATGTGCAAACACACCCTCTGCTTGTTGCTTTGTAATTTCTTTTTTTAAGAATTTAAAATCCTTATAGTTACTTTTTAGTAATTTACGTGTGTAATCTTCCCTTAATTTTTATTTATTCCTAATTTTAAACCTAAATGTGTAGCAGTTTCTTCTGCTACTTCCTCTGGTTCTTCTTCTGCCTTGTAAAAATCAGAGCCTAGTCATTTACCAAGTAAAACAAAAAGGAAGCCTGCTGAATTGCATATGTAGTAAGTAAATCAAGAGGCAGTGCTGCAGAGTGAAAAAGAGCTCCACCTCTTAAGTCAGGCCAACCTGGATCTGAAAGTCTCCTCCATGACCTACCATCTTTGTGAGTTTAGCCAAATTACTTATACCGTAGGCTTTCAGTTTTCTAATCTGTAAAACAAGGATGATTGTATAACCATTCATAGGATTTTTCTGAAAATTAAGTAAGATAATGAATACAGTGTATGGCAGGCACACAGTCAATGTTCAATAAATGATAGCTAAGGTACTTGACAAGCCTTATATTTTTGAGAGCATAAAGCATACCCTTGGCTTCAAATCCCACTTGAGAATTATAGAAGATAATCTTGCACCGTATCAATGAAGTTATTTGGGCTGTTAAAAAAAAAGTCATCTGGGCTAAATTTGTACTTATGTCTCTCTCCTTAAAATAAAAAAAACTAGTATATTGAGTTATAATTTATACCCAATAAAAAGTACTTGTTTTAAGTATATCACTTGATGAGTTTTGACAAGTGTAAATACCAGTATGATTGAGATATAAAACATTTTCATCATCCTTTATGTTTCCTTAAGGTCAGTCTTCTCCACCTTTTTTTAATAATAGATATTTTTCATGATATAAGTGGTACGGCCAGAACTCAAACCCAGGTTTAGCTGTTACGAAAATCCATGTTCTTAAGCCACTCTATTATATTATTTCAGTTTATATTTTTATGTTTCTTATTAGAAAACATAAATATTAACATTTACCCCCAAACCCTAAGTTACCTACTCAAATTGAGCAAAGTAGCAAATAGACATTAGCCTCTTAGGAAAGAATGTATATTTTTTACATATTGTATCTTTAATACTCCTCCTTGTTTGACTCTGGGTATGGATATGGCCAGTGTTTTTAATATCTTTTGCTTTTCCTGGCATGTAGATAATGACTATGGAATTAAATTGTTATCTTCTGGTTAAAAGTAATTATTAATATCTGAGCCCCAAACAATAAGACTTAGATAGAGTCTACCCTTTTGACTTGCTGTTTAACATATAGCCACTTTGCATTTTGTCTGTTTTAGTTTTGTTGACAACATAATACCCTTTATTTTTGTAGTTTTTCTCATGGTTTGCAAAGCTACAGACTCAGATGGAGCAGGATGAAGGAACTAAATACAGGTATGTGGTTCTTTAGTTTGTTGGCTATCCTGATTTATAAATCACAGTCATCTGCAGCATTTCATAATCTGTGTCTCAAACAAAATTAAGGCACAAACAAAATTCCAACAGCAATATTTTCTTTAAAAAGAGCTAGAGAGAAATTGTGTGATTAAAAAAAAAATAGTTATAATTAATAGGTGGAGAGGTACAGTCATTAGTTTTTAGATAACCCTAGAAAGAATTGGGTTCAAGTGGGAATTTTACAGGCACTGTAAGAGATACTTGTTGCTTTCTTTAGAAGTAGAGACCCAAGAGATTTTAGGAATGCTCACCTAGACTGTATATAACCATGTTGTTCTGTTTGTGTGTATTGATAGCATGGAAGAAATGATGGTGCATAGTTTCTAGCTGATTTGGGGACTGTGGGTTGAATAACTGCATTTATTTAACATTTATTAAGTGACTGTTATTGCAGGCAATATGTTAGGCTCTTTGATACATGATTCCACTTAATCTTTATAGCAGCTGTGTGAAGAAAGGTATTATTTTTCCCATTTTACAAATGTGCAAACTGAGGCCTAACTTGCTTAATGTCATAGAGACTTGGGCAAAGCTGGGACTTGTACTCAGGTCTTTGAATTCCAAATCCAAAATTCTTTCCATGGCATCACACCATCCTGGGATTTTTGGCATGAATGACTTGAGGGATTGACCTGCTCCATACCTTGGGATAGCCCTAGTGTCCTAGTTTTTGAAAGTTGAGCTGTTGATTTGTTACCTCGTATGTGAAAAGCCAGCTTGTGACTTCAGGGCTGATTCCTTTTGTTGCTTCTAGTTGCAATGATTTCCCTCTAAATTATTGAAAACGGTGTTAACATAGTTTTTGCATATAATTAGCTTTAGTGAATGGTCAGACTTCTTTCCTGAAATTCAAGCATTTGGGGAAAAATGAGACTTTGTTGTTTATTGACTCTGCTTATTGGGGGAAAATATTATTGCCAATCCCCTTTTGGTTCTGTTTTCTAGACAGATGAGGGATTACTTGTCTGGGTTTCAGGAGCAGTGTGATGCTATATTGAATGATGTAAACAGTGCTCTTCAGCATCTGGAATCATTGCAGAAACAGTATCTCTTTGTGTCCAATAAGACAGGAACCCTCCATGAAGCCTGTGAACAGCTCCTAAAAGAACAGGTAATTTGGAGTATGGGAGAGGATTAGTGGTTATATTTAATATTTTATTTTTAAGTAGATGAATAGAATTTAATTATAATTTCTTTAATTTCTCTAAGTATATATTGAACTGTGCTGTATGAGGCCTTGTGCTAAATAAGCATGCAAATTGTTACATTGTCAGACTGTTTTGTTTTTTAAATAAGTTTACATGAGGGAATGGGGCAAAGCAAGCTTTCCTATGTTTTTGAGTTGTTATATCAGCATAATTTCAGAGTGAAGAGGGTACATTAGTTTGCTCTGTGTACTCTTAATAATGACATTTTTCAAACAAGCACAGTGATTGTAGTAATGGTGGGGTTTATGAAAAGATGAACTGATCTGGATTGCAGTTATATTTATGATTTAAAGATAGAACATTTAGGGCACCTGGGTGGCTCAGTGGGTTAAGCCTCTGCCTTTGGCTCAGGTCATGATCCCAGGGTCCTGGAATCAGGCCCTGCATCGGGCTCTCTGCCTGCCTCCCCCCCGTCTCTCTGCCTGCCTCTGTCTACCTGTGATCTCTCTCTGTCAAATAAATAAATACACAATCTTAAAAAAAAAAAAAAAAAGAACATTGAAGCTATTTTATCTGTGTCTTCTCTATGTCTGTTGTGTGTTTTTTTTAAAAGGCATTTAACGTTTTATGAAAGATCACATGTAAGTTGCTGTATTAATCATTGCTTATTAGTCCATAATTGCAGCAATCTTTGAGTATTAGTCTGAAATCTTATGTCAAACATAAACGTATCTGTCTGGTATAAATCTATTCAATGTAATTTTGAGCCTGGAGTGTTGATTCTTATGTTCTTAACACTGATTTTTTCTCTTTTAAAAAATGCAAGTCGGAACTTGTTGATCTGGCTGAAAACATTCAACAAAAGCTTTCCTATTTTAATGAATTGGAAACTATTAACACAGTAAGCATGGTTTTTTACTTTTTGTAAAGTTAATGACCTTATTTTATATTTCCCTTTCTGAATATAGTTTTTAGATTTCTAAATTAGACTGAGTGATATTTGAACTTGATAGTTTGCTTGCTGATAGATATTTCTATTTGTACCTGATGGAAATATCGCCAGTTCAGATTTTTTCAAATATGATTTAAGTAGTAGTTCTTAAATTTTATTATTATTATTAAACTCTTGTTGTCAGTTACCACTTATAGTGTCTTATTGGTAAGCTGTGAAGATTGTAAGAAGGAATATTAAATTTTAAATCTTGCTGTGGTTGTGCTATTATTAGTAATCAAAATATTTTTTAAATTAATCTCATGTTTAGTTTGAAGTATAATCCTTATAATGCATACTTGTATCCCAAAATAATAGTCTCAGTTAAAACTGCTGTGTAAATTATATTCCTAGGTCTTTCTGGCTCATAAATTAATCATACTATATATAAGTTAGTAAAATTATTAAATTAATCATAATTATTGTGATTTACTACAAAGATAAAAGCTAGGAGCTAGTTAACAGTGGAATATAAGGAATTTGTTCATTGCCAAGCTATCAAGATAAGAAATAATTGACTTTTTAAAAATATTTTAACATATGGGTGCCTGGGTGGCTCAGTGGGTTGGGCTGCTGCCTTCGGCTCAGGTCATGATCTCAGGGTCCTGGAATCGAGTTCCGCATCAGGGTCTCTGCTCGGCAGGGAGCCTGCTTCCTCCTCTCTCTCTCTGCCTGCCTCTCTGCCTGCTTGTGATCTCTCTCTGTCAAATAAATAAATGAAATTTAAAAAAATATATTTTAACACAAATTATTTATATTTTTGTATAATTATATTAAAGATGTATGTTATGTAGTTTTATATATTCTAATGTATAATTTTATATATTAAGTATATAACATATATATAAGTATATATATAACATTTATGTTATATATATTTGTACTTACATTATTTATTTGTACTTACATTATTATTACTTGCATATATTTTTATACGTGTTTACTTATATTCTACTTATATATGTTTTACTTTTGTAATATGACTGCTAAATATGGTATGACTGCTAGTTAATCCTTTAACCTTGAGAAAATTACCAGTGTTTGAAAGTACAAAATTTGTATATATTATGAAGTACTAGAAAATGGGAAATCTAGGTAGTTGATGTGTTATTTTAGTATAATGTTGTACAGTGGGGTAATATAAATACTTGTTAATTTATGAAGAGCCCTCTTAAAGCTAATTAGGAATAAACTGAATTAAATCAGTATTTTTTTTGTCCTTTCATTATTAATTCACATGGGCTATATTTGAGGATATTTTGGTGATTCTTAAAATGTAAAGATACTAACTGTGTTATAGCCTAATGAGAAATAGGCTAATCTAATACATAATTTTCAACTTTTGCCTGTATATTTTTTGTGAATTAAGTTTTTTTTCTTTCCTTAAAGAAATTGAATTCTCCTACGTTGTCTGTTAATAGTGAAGGATTTATACCTATGCTGGCCAAGTTAGATGATTGTATAACATATATCTCATCACATGTAAGTCATGGGATTTCTGTATGTTTTTAAGAAATCTTAACATCCCTATTATATCATTTCTTATGCTATAAAGTAACTATTTCTTCTGAAGGGAAAAATATATCTGTAGTATACTTGAAGAAAGACTGTAGTAAATTCTTAGACATTGTCAGTAGTGATATAAAAAAGTACTTCAGTTGCTAAGGCAATCCCTGGAGTAGAAAGAGATCCTAGCTGACACTATTCTATCCCACCTAAAAGGACGAGTGATTTTCAGGCTGTTGACTTCCTATTGTTTTAGATACTTCTTTGACAAACAAAAAATGTTACTTGGGAGGAAATAAAGGAACAGGCCCTTTCATTTAATCAGCCTCTTTCTGTGCCCCAAGGATTTATAGCTGTTTAGGTTTCCCCCACTATATGAAAGTAGAATGTTCCTATGAAACTTTTTGTAAGCCAAAGTGGCATAAAGTGAAGAAGCAGTTAACATTTCAGAAAAGTGAAAATCCTCTGTGGATTTCTTTTGGTTAGTGAAAACAGGTACTATTTTAGGTCTTTTGTAAAAGCCATATGGCTTAAAGTGAACTTTGGTTGGGTGGGTATGAGGGAAGGGGCAGTGTGTATTTGTCTTTGCTGAGCTTACAATCTGTATAAGACCATATAAAGGACGGGTTTGTTTTCATTGTTTACTTTACCTGTTTTTGTTTCCTCTTTGTAAATCTTTCCCTTTCCTTTACAGCCAAATTTTAAAGATTATCCTGTATATTTGCTGAAGTTTAAGCAATGTCTTTCTAAAGCTTTGCACCTTATGAAGACATACACTGTGAACATACTACAAAACCTCACAAATCAGTTATTAAAAAGGGTGAGTTAACTGGTGAAGTGTTTTTTCTCTTCTTTTTCTTTTTTAATTCATTTATCTTTCATAATCTAAGTGTGAGATTAGTACTCAGTACTCTAAAAACATTTTTTTACCTTTTGTTAAATAATAATATCTGTTTTATTTATAATAGAAAAAATGGCTGTATTATTTCTGTCCACCAGAATCTTATTTTCAAAGAATATTTAATAGTACTGTATGGTAAATAATAAGATTTAAACTATTTGTCACTTAAAACATTTTCTTATCTAATTCATAAAAATATTGGAAGGAAATACACCAAAATGATAAAAAGTGGTTCTGTCTTAGAGGTGGGATTACATACGATGGAGACTTTGAATTTTTTTCTTTATGTATGATAGCTAATTTTCTGTGTTTAGCAAATATATTTTTATTGAGTGACTTCTCAAGGCTTGGCATTGTACTGGGAACCATACAGTAGCGAGAGTGAGCCAGCAAGGTCCCTGTGTTCATGGTCCTTAACATTCAGGAGAAGTAATCAGTGAAGAAGGAAACAAATTAGTCAATTACAGATGGAAGGAGCAAGCTAGGTGGAAATTGAGTGGAGTGTTATGTTAGAAAATTAAGAGTAGAGGGGCGTGCGGGTGGCTTGGTGGGCTAAACCACTGCCTTCGGCTCAGATCATGATCTCAGAGTCCTGGGATCAAACCCTGCATCAGGCTCTCTGCTCAGCGGGGAGCCTGCTCCCCCTACCCCGTCTGCCTGCCTCTCTGCCTACTTGTAATCTCTCTCTCTGTCAAATAAATAAAATCTTAAAAAAAAAAAAAAAGAATTAAGAGTAGAGCTGGCTAAGATGATCTTTAAACACATTTCTTTCATAAGAAAATAAAAACAAAGATTATGCGTTCTATTTTTTAAGCTCACTTTCTAAAGAACATGGAATCTTTTCTTGAACTCTCAGTTCAAAGCCACTGATTTTGGGGTTGCAGTTTATAGTTCACATTGCTCTTAGCTGATATGAAGGCCAGACTATATAATTTTTCTATTTTGTAAAATTTTTAAAAAGTTTAGGAAATTAATACCTAATCAGTACTAGTACCTACTGTGTACTAGTAGCTAGTACTTTACTATTGAGCTGCATAAAACCTTTATGAACACACACACACACACACACACACTTAAAGATTTTATTTATTTATTTGACAGCACAGCAGAGGGACTGGGAGAGGTAGAAGCAGGCTCCCCACTGAGCTGGGATCCTGATGTGGGGCTTGATTCCAGGACCCTGGGATTATGACCTGAGCTGAAAGCAGATGCTTAACCACCTGAGCCACCCAATTGCCCTTTATGAGTATATATTATCACCATTTAATGGATGCCCTGAATCTCAGAGAGGTCCAGTAATTTGACCAATATCCTATTTTCAGTAAGTGACTGAGCATGAGTCTGAATAAGTCTGTTTACTACCAAAAATCATGTAACTCGGGTAGATTTTAATGATAAACAGGAAGGAGATGACAGCTCCACATAAGTATTTCTCATTTGTAGCAATAATACTAATATATAATTTCTTCTTGAGATTTTTCTCTTTAAGCTTTTGGTTGGTATATAGGCCAAGCAGTAGCTGTTTGGAATGTTTGATGTCACATTTTCTGAATAATTATTTGTTTGCTAATTATCTTCCTTCCTTCCCCTTCCCCATGTCTCTTTAGGATCCTGCATCCATACCTAGTGCAGACAATGCCTTCACATTATTTTATGTGAAATTTCGAGCTGCTGCTCCCAAAGTCAGAGTAAGTCTATTGACATAAATAGGATATTGCTATGAAGTTTATTTAGCCAGCCCTTTTGAAGTTCTCCTGTATGTTAGACCCTTTGCTTATACCAGAAATGAACACTAGTGAAAGGTAGGCATTGCCCTTCTACAGTGTGATGTCTTAAGGGCACGGAGCAGGAAACACCTAGCTCTTCTATGATGCTCAGGGAAGGCGTCTAGATGGATGTGATATTTGAGCTCAAAGAGCTCAGATTTATAGTGGGCTTGAGGGGATTGATAAGGGTGATTTATACAGCGAGAACAATATGTATAGGGACAGTTGTAGACATGTATTTTGAGAGAACTTGTAACTTGTTATGATCAAAACACAGACATTAATAGCATCCAGTTGGGAAAAAAGACAGGAAAGACTGTAGGCATCATTTCACAAGGGGTACCACATGTCATGCTAATTCAGGAAAAGTGAACAACTAGTGAAGTATTTTATTGTATTTGTTTATTTATGTTAAAGATTTATTTAGTTAGAGTGAGCAGTCGGCGGGGGAGGGACATGGGGGAGAGAATGTCCATCAGATTCCCTGCTGAGTGCGGAGCTTGATGTGGGGCTCCAATAAGTGAAGTTTTTTAAACAGAATGATTTGGTCAGATTTACCATTTCTTTTGATTTAATGATGTGCTATGAAGAATGGATTATGGTGAAAAGAGTTTTGAGACAGGGAGGTCTGATGAGCAAGGAAGATTTTTCAGTAGTCCATGGGAAATAGGGGTTGATCAAGCGTTGGTAGTGTATTCTTGAGGCGGGGAACATGTGCCTAATTTATTCTCCTTAGCACAGTGCCTGGTACATAAAGGAATGCACTAAATATTTATCTTGATTGAGTGATTGGAAATGGAGGGTGCAGAAAGTAGGTATATGTGTTAATATTTATGCATTTAAGATATCCAAGATACAGTTGACTGGAGCTGGCACATTTATCTTTTTTCTACTCATTGTGAAGGTACTAGAAAGAGTAGTCTACTTTTGTTGCCTCCAACTCTCTTGCTATTTCTCTCGAGAGTCAGTTGAAGGATTTTTTTTCTTTAATTTAAATTTTAGTTAGTTAACATATAGTGCAGTGTTGATTTCTGGAGTAAAATTTACATATAACACAGTGCTTGTGAGAAGTGCCCTTTTTAATACCTATCACCTGCCTAGCTCTTTCCCCATCCACCTCCCTCCCATCAACTGTCTATTTGTTCTCTATCATTAAGAGTCTCTTATGTTTCCTTCTCTCTCTCTTTTCTTTTCCCCCTTCCCATATATGCATCTGTTTTCTTTCTTCTATTCCACATATGAGTGAGATTATACAGTATTTGTCTTCTATCTGACTGACTGACTTCGCTGGGCATTATTTCACTCTAGCTCCAATCATGTCATTGTAAATGGCAAGATTTCATTTCTTTTGATGGCTGAGTAGTACTCCATTTTATGTATATACCACATCTTCTTCATCCATTCATCAGTCGGTGGACGTTTGGGCTCTTTCCATAGTTTAGCTATTGTTGATAATGCTGTTATAAACATCAGGGGGCATGTATCCCTTTGAATCTGTATTTTTGTATCCTTTGGGTAAATACCCAATAGTCCAGTTGCTGGATTGGAAGGTAGTTCTATTTTTAATTTTTTGAGGAACCTCTATACTGTTCTCCCGAGTGGCTGTACCAGTTTGCATTCCCACCAACAGTGTAAGAGGGTTCCTCTTTCTCTGTATCTTTGTGTCTCTTAGCCATCTGGGTGTCTTCTTTGGAAAAGTGTCTGTTCTTGTCTTCTGCCCATTTCTTAATCTGGTTTATTGGTTTTTTTGTGTGTGTGCAGAAGCTTTTTATCTTTTTTTTTTTTTTAAGATTTTATTTTATATTTATTTGACGGAGAGAGAGTTGGCGAGAGAGGGAATACAGGCAGGGAATACAGGCGAGGGAGAAGCAGGCTCCCCACCGAGCAAGGAGCCAGATGCAGGGCTTGATTCCAGGACCCTGGGATCATGACCTGAGCCGAAACCAGACGCTTGACAACTGAGCCACCCAGGTGCCCCCAGAAGCTTTTTATCTTAATGAAGTCCTATTAATTCATTTTTGCTTTTTTATCCCTTGCCTCCAGAGATGTATCTAGTAGGAAATTGCTATGGCTGAGGTCAGGGAGGTTGCTGCCTGTGTTCTCCTCTAGGATTTTGATGGTTTCCTGTCTCACATTTAGGTCTTTCATCCATTTTGAATTTTTTCTGTATGATGTAAGAAAGTGGTCCATTTTCATTCTTCTGCATGTTGCTGTCCAGTTTTCCTAGCACCAATTGTTGTAGAGACTGTCTTTTATCCAATAGATATTCTTTCCTGCTTTTTTGAAGTTTAGTTGACCATAATAGTTATGGACCCAGTTCTGGGTTCTCTATTCTGTTCCATTGATCTATGTGTCTGTTTTTGTGCCAGTCCCATACTATCTTGATGACTACAGCATTGTAATATAGCTTGAAATCCAGAATTGTGATGCCTCCAGTTTTGTTTTTCAGAATTGCTTTGGCTATTTGGGGTCTTTGGTGATTTCTTACAAATTTTAGGATTGTTTGTTCTAGCTCTGTGAAAAATGTTGGAATTTTGATAGCGATTGCATTAAATGTGTAGATTCCTTTGGGTAGTAAAGATATTTTAGCAATGTTTTTTCTTCTAATTCATGAGAATGGAATGCTTTTCCATTTTTTTGTGTCTTCTTCAGTGTCTTTTGTAAGTGTTCTATAGTTTTCAAAGTACAGATCTTTTACCTCTTTATTTAGGTTTATTCCTAGGTATCTTACTGTTTATGGTACAGTTGCAAGTTGGATTGATTCCTTGATTTCTTTTTCTGCTGTTTCATTATTGGTGTATAAAAATGCAACAGATTTTTGCACACTGATTTTACATTCTGCAGCTTTGCTGAATTCATGTATACCTAGAAATTTTTTGGCAATCTTTTGGGTTTTCTATGTAGGGTATCATGTTGTCTGCAGATAGTGAAAGTTTGACTTCTTTCAACAGATTTGGATGCCTTTTATTTCTTTTTGTTGTCTGATTGCTGAGACTAAGACTTCTTTTACTATGTAAAATAGTAATGGTGAGAGTGGACATCGTTGTCTTGTTCCTGATCATATGGGGAAAGGCTCTCAGTTCCCCATTGAGGATGATGTTAGCCATGGGTCTTTCATATGTGGTCTTTATGATGTTGAGGTATATTCCATCTATCCCTGCTTGTTGAGGTTTTTATCAGGAAAGGATGCTATGTTTTGTCAAATATTTTTCAGGATCATATGGTTCTTATCCTTTGCTTCATTAATATGGTATATCACAACGATTCATTTGTGAATATTGAACCACTGCTGGAGCCCAGGAATAAATCCCACTTAATTTTGGTGAATAGTTCTTTTAATGTACTGTTGAATTTGATTTGCTAGTATTTATTGAAAATTTTTCCATCTGTGTTCATCAGGGATATTGGGATCATCAGGGATATTCTCCTTTTTAGTTGGGTATTTGTCTGGTTTAATATCACACTAATGCTGGCTTTGTAGAATGAGTTTGGAACTTTTCCTTCCATTTCTATTTTTTGGAACAGTTTGAGAAGAATAGGTAGGTATTAGCTCTTCTTCACATGCCTGGTAGGATTCCCCTGGGAAGCCATTTGGCCCAGGACTTGTTCGTTAGGAGATATTTTTTTTTTTGTAAAGATTTTATTTATTTATTTGACAGATGGAGATCACAAGCAGGCAGAGAAGCAGGCCGAGGGAGGAGGAAGCAGGCTCCCTGCTGAGCAGAGAGCCCAATGTGGGGCTCGATCCCAGGACCCTGGGATCATGACCTGAGCCGAAGGCAGAGGCTTTAACCCACTGAGCCACCTAGACGCCCCGATTTTTTTTTAAAGATTATTTATTTATTTATTTATTTGACAGACAGAGATCACAAGTAGGCAGAGAGGCAGGCAGAGAGAGAGGGGGAAGCAGTCTCCCTGCTGAGCAGAAGCCTTATGTGAGGCTCGATCCCAGGACCCTGGGATCATGACCTGAGCTGAAGGCAGAGGCTTGAACTCACTGAGCCACCCAGGCACCCCCATTGGTAGATTTTTTAAAAGATTTTTATTTATTTATTTGATAGACAGAGAGAGATCACAAGTAGGCAGAGAGGCGGGCAGAGGGGGGGGGGAAGCAGGCTCCCTGCTGAGCAGAGACCCCCGATGTGGGACTCGATCCCAGGACCCTGAGATCATGACCTGAGCTGAAGGCAGAGGCTTAAACCACTGAGCCACCCAGGCGCCCCCCATTGGTAGATTTTTGATTACAGATTCAATTTCTTTGCTGGTCATTGGGTCTGTTCTAATTTTCTACTTCTTCCTGTTTCAGTTTACTAGTTTGTAAGTTTCCAGGAATTTACCCATTTCTTCCTGATTGCCTGGAAAGATATTCATAGTATTCTCTTATAATTGTTTGTATTTATGTGGTGTTGGTTGTGATCTCTTCTCTTTCATTCATGATTTTATCTGTTTGGTTTATTTCTGTCTTTTCTTTCTTTCTTTCTTTTTTTTTTTTTGATAAGTCTGGCTAGGGATTTATCAGTTTTCTTAATTAGGAACCAGCTCTTAATTTTGTTCATTCATTCTGCTGTTTTGTTTGTTTGTTTCTATTGAATTATTTATTTCTGCTCCAGTCTCCTTATCCTTCTTCTGCTGGCGTTAGGCTTTATTTGCTGTTCTTTTCTAGCTCCTTTGGGTGTAAGTTAGGTTGTATATTTGAGACTTCTCTTACTTCTTTTTTTTTGAGGCTTCTCTTACTTCTTGAGATAGGCCTGTATTGCATTGTACTTCCCTGTTAGGACTGCCTTTGCTGCTTCCCAAAGGTTTTGGACTGTTGTGTTTTCATTTTCATTTGCTTCTATGTGCTTTTAAATTTTCTGGGTAACGCATTCATTCTTTAGTAGGATGTTCTTTAACCTCTGTGTGTTTGAGGTCTTTCTAAATTTTTCCTTGTGGTTTACTTCATGTTTCATAGCTTTGTGGTCTGAAAATATGCATGGTATGATCTCAATCTTTTTGTACTTGTTGAGGGCTGATTTGTGACTGAGTATGTGATCTGTTCTGGAGAATGTGCCATGTGTACTTGAAAAGAATGTGTACTCTGCTGCTTTAGGATGAAATGTTCTGAAACTGTTAAGAGTGTCATTCAAAGCCTTTGTTTCCTTGTTGATTTTCTGCTTAGATGATTAGTCCAATTCTGTATGTGGGGTGTTAAGTTCCCTACTGTTATTATATTATTATCAAAGAGTTTCTTTATATTTATCATTAATTGATTCATATATTTGGGTGCTTCCAAGTTGGGGGCATAAATATTTACAGTTGGTAGATCTTCTCAATGGATAGACCTCTTAATTATGATATAACACCCTTCTTCATCTCTCATCATAGTTTTTATTGTAAAATCTAGTTTGTTTGATATAAGTGTGGCTACTCTGGCTTTCTTTTGATGTCCATTAGCATGATAGAAGGTTCTCTATCCCCCTACTTTCAAACTGCAGGTGTCTTTAGGTCTAAAATGAGTCTCTTGGAGACAACATATAGATAGGTCTTGGTTATTTTTTTTTTACCCATTCTGATGCCCTGTGTCTTTTGATTGGAGCATTTAGTCCATTTACATTCAGAGTGATCATTTTTAATTTTTTATTTATTTTTATTTATTTTATTTATTTGAGAGAGAGAGAATAACCAGTAGGGAGGGGCATAGAGAGAGAGAGCAAGAGACAGAGGCAGACTTCCTGCTAAGCAGGAAGCCTGACATGGGGCTTGATCCTAGGTCCTGGAGATATGACCCGAGCCCAAGGCAAACACTCAACTGACTGAGCCACCCAGGTGCCCCTAAATTCACAGTTCTTTTTTTTTTTTTTTAAAGATTTTATTTATTTATTTGACAGAGCGAGATCACAAGCAGGCAGAGAGAGGAGGAAGCAGGCTCCCTGCTGAGCAGAGAGCCCGATGCGGGCCTCGATCCCAGGACCCTGAGATCATGATCTGAGCCGAAGGCAGTGGCTTAACCCACTGAGCCACCCAGGCGCCCTAAATTCACAGTTCTTATTGAAAGATTTGAATTTAATGTCATTGTGTTACTTGTAGAGTTGGTGTTTCTGGTGATGTTCTCTGGTCCTTTATAGAGTTTGTTGCTTTTGGTCTTCTTTTCCTCCACTCAGAGAGTCCCTTAAATTTTCTTGCAGGGCTGATTTATTGGTTATGAACTGCTTTAGTTTTTGTTTGCCTGGGACACCCTTTATGTCTCCTATTGTGAATGACAGCCTTGTTGGATAAAGAATTCTTGGCTGCATATTTTTCTTATTTTAGCACATTGAATATTTTCCGCAACTCTTCTGGTCTGCTAAGTGTCTGTGGACAGATCTGCTTGATCTGCTTGAGCTGTCCTCCCTTGTAGGTTAAGGACTTTTTTCCTATTGCTGCTTTCAAGATTCTTTCCTTGTCTGTGTATTTTGTGAATTTGACTATAATATACGTTGGCAATGGCCAGCTTTTGTTGAATTTAATGGGAGTTTTCTGTGCTGCTTAGATTTTGATGTCTGTGTCCTTCCCCAGATTAGGGAAATTTTCAGCTATAATTTGTTTGAATAAACAGCCTCCTCTTTTTTCTCTCGCTTTGTCTTCTGGGACTCCTAGGATATGAATGTTAATATGTTTTAATAAGTTGCTGAATTTCCTCAGTCTGCCTTTCTTTCCTTCTTCTTTTTAGCTTCATTATTTTTCATAATTTTTTCTTTTCTATCACTGAGTCACTTTTCTGATTCGTCCATCCTTGTTTTTATCTTTTAATTTTAATTTTGGTCTGACTAGCTTTTAGTTCATTTATTTCTGCAGGAAGGGATTCTCTGGTGTCTGCTATGCTTTTTTCGAGGGCAGCTGTGTTCTAATAATTGTAGTTTTAAATTATAGTTCAAACATCTTACTTTTATCTGTGTTGATTAAATTCTTGGCCTTGAGTTCTATTTCCTATTCTTTCTTTTGGGGTCGATTTCTCCATCTTGTAATTTTGTCTGGAAAAGAAAAGAAGAAAGAAAAAAAAAAAAAAAGCAAAAACCCAAACAAAGAAAAAAACCAAAAAAAACAAATAAACTAGATCCTGTGTGTGTTTTGGTCTGTTTGTAAAAGAATCTATGTCCCAAAATAAAAGAATAAAGAAAATGAAAATAAACAAAAAATTAGAAATATATGTATAAATAAAAATTTAAAAATTAACAATAAAAGATAAGGACTTGAAAAAGAAAATAAATGAAAAATAAATAAATAAAGAATAAAAGTGAAAAAAGAAGCGAGATTCTATTTCTGCAAGAGCTGAAGCTTTGCAGTCCTCTGTGATCAGTAAACTTGGGCAGTGAGTTTGTGCTTGTCATCTGGGGGTAGTGGGCCAGGGCCTCCTGCCCTGCTTCTCAAGTGGACTTGTTTTAAAGGAAATGTGTGTCCAGGGTGCAGGAGGCTTGGTGTATGCCGCTCCAGCTTCCTCTAGGTATACTGTTTTGCTCCCTGAAGGCACTGACGGAAAGGATGAATACAGTGGTGCCTCGGTCTTGGCTGAAAGTCTGTGTTCTTATTCTTCAGTGAGCCCTCACAGAATAGCAGTCAGTCACCACTCTTTGTGTTTGGTTTCCCTCTGAACCCTGTGTTCACCATGCCTGTGTCTGAGCTTTTTTATCTCAGGGGTGTGGCTTAGTTTCAAAACTCCAAAATTTTAGGAACTCCTCTGGTGTATACCTGTGCTGTTCTCCTGGGGAGGGTCTTGCCCTGCTTTTGTCATTTGCTGGCAGGTCCCAGGAAAGTGGTCACATGACTGCATAGTTGCTCACAGTTTATGGCAAAACAGAGTAGAAAGCTGATACCAAGACCCACTGCTCTTGCTCCTATTCCTGGAAACAGTGGTGCCACCCTTTCTTCTTGTGACCCAGGCGATCTTCAGACCCAGATGTCACTGCTGGGATTCTGCCCACTTTGCCACCTGAGCATCTTGAAGCCAGGCACGTCCCCCATGGTAGAGAACTTCTAAAAGTTCAGATTGTGCTGTGCTGCTTCTAATACTTTGCAGTAGACGCAGTAAACAGTCTCCCTCCTCCTTACCAACAGCTATATCTTCCCCAAGTCAACTCTCTGCACCTCCTGCCTTTCCAGAGGAGGTTGCTTTTCTTCTTGTAGATTCGTAGTGTTTGTTCTCTCAGACCTCCAGTTGATTTCTTGTGTGTTCAGAATGACTTGATGACTATTAAGCTGTGTTTGAGGGTTGAGACAAGCTTAGGATCTCCCTACTCCTTAACATCTTGACATCTTAACTCCTCCCTCACTTTTTTGTTTTTTGAAATAAGAGACACTTGGTCTTATTTATAGAAGATACAGGAGAATAGTGGTTCATTGATGGTATAAGGTTTAGCTTGTGCCTGATTGTTGCTTTTGCTTAGTAATCAAATACCAGTGGTAAAAATTTGATTAGAAAAGAAGTGGTATAGATAAGTGTGATATAGCTCAGTGTGGTAGATAAATATAAAGTTACTGTATAATTATCAGCAGCTTTCTTACATGTCACTTACCAATGGTAGTCAATGAATACATGCAATGGAGTCCTATTTGTATTAGTGACAGCATGAAATACTTACCTAGAAATAACTCTACTGGAAATACAAGGATGAAGAAAATGACAAAACTAGACAGAAAATTTTAAGAGATTGAATAAATGATAAGCTTCTCTTTTTCCTGATCAAGGAGACTTAATTATTTATTTTTTTAAAAGGTATTATTTGTTTATTTGTCAGAGCAAGTGAGAGCAGGGGCAGGGAGGGGGAACTGCAGACAGAGGGAGAAGCTGGCTCCCCCCTGATCAAGGAGCCCAATGCGGGGCTCAGTCCCAGGACCCTGGGATCATGACCTGAGCTGAAGGCAGAGACTTAGCTGACTGAACCACCCAGGCATCCCGAGACTTTAATTTTTTAAATGTCAGTTCCTCCTAATATAAGTCATCATCAAATATAATCTTTTTTTTTTTTTTTTAAGATTTTATTTATTTATTTGACAGAGAGAAATCACAAGTAGACGGAGAGGCAGGCAGAGAGAGAGAGAGGGAAGCAGGCTCCCCGCTGAGCAGAGAGCCCGATGCGGGACTCGATCCCAGGACCCTGAGATCATGACCTGAGCCGAAGGCAGCGGCTTAACCCACTGAGCCACCCAGGCGCCCCATCATCAAATATAATCTTAACAGAAATCCAGTGGAATTTCTTTCTGGATGATGCGAAAATTTATCTGGTATACTAAATAAGCAAGACTAATTATACAAGTAAATTTGAAAAATACATTGATACTGATTCAAGAATTTATTGATGGATCATTGGGGTGAGAAATTCTACAACTTGATATAAAAAAGATCAGTCTTAAAGAGGAAGGGTTAGAGTTTTCTACATAGTATTGAGAAGATTTGCTGAGTATTTGGGGGAAAAAGTAAACTCTATAAACTTTATAGCATTACCAAAATACACTCTAAGTGAACTAAAGAGTTAAATGTAAAAATTAGCAGGGGAAAAAAAAAAAACCCTCGCAGAAATTACGGGAAAAAATTACAGAGTAAAAGATTCAGGATATAAAAATTACATTTTCTGAATTTTAGATAGCCAAAGAAAAGCAGAAAGTAGGATGTTTGCAACAGATAAGTGAGAAGGTTAATATTTTTTAATGTACTAAGAGTACTTCTAGCTCAGTAAGAAAGATGAATATCTGATATATAAATGACCAGATTTTGCAAAGAAAATGCAAATGGTTCATTAAATATGAGTGCATCTGTAGCCTCAGTGGAGAAAATGTGCAGTTTAAGGTTAGATGCCCTTTTTTTTTTTTTGGTCAAGACAATGGCAGATTAAGTTGTAGCAGTCAGTCCTTTTGAGGTTTTGGTGAGGGAGACAGTACTACTGACAGGGAGGTAAATCAATTCCTTTTTCAAAAAACATTTTAGGAGAATGGAGCAAAAGCCCCTATGAGTATTAATCTCTTTTGTTGGGGATCTCCAGCTGGGAAATAGGTACTGTTATTATACCTGCTTTATATGGTACAAAGTGGAAACTCAGAGAAGTGAGCCCACTCTCCTGAGCTCAGACAGCTCCTGGGGAGCTGATACCCATACCCTCTAGTTTCATTCCAGGCCCAGAGCTCCTAACCACTGGACTTTTCTTCTCAGGAAACAGTCTAGATGTCTAACACATCTAGATGGTACATTTGTCCAAAGGTATATTATGTAGCCATTTAAAATAATGTTTTAAATAATAATAATAATAATAAGTCATCAAGTGTTTATTAGGTGCCAGACACTGTGCTAATAAGGCTTTCCATATGTTTTCATCTGATGTTAAGTAGGATGATGTTTTGGAATATAATTTTTATTTTATTTTATTTTTTTTCTTTTTCCAATTTATTTATTTTCAGAAAAACAGTATTCATTATTTTTTCACCACACCCAGTGCTCCATGCAAGCCATGCCCTCTATAATACCCACCACCTGGTACCCCAACCTCCCACCCCTCCACCACTTCAAACCCCTCAGATTGTTTTTCAGAGTCCACAGTCTTTCATGGTTCACCACCCCTTCCAAATTACCCAAAAGCACATACCCTCCCCAATGTCCATAACCCTACCCCCCTTCTCCCAACCCCCCTCCCGCCAGCAACCCACAGTTTGTTTCGTGAGATTAAGAGTCACTTATGGTTTGTCTCCCTCCCTATCCCATCTTGTTTCATGGATTCTTCTCCTACCCACTTAAGCCCCCATGTTGCATCACTACTTCCTCATATCAGGGAGATCATATGATAGTTGTCTTTCTCCGCTTGACTTATTTCGCTAAGCATGATACGCTCTAGTTCCATCCATGTTGTCGCAAATGGCAAGATTTTGTTTCTTTTGATGGCTGCATAGTTTCCATTGTGTATATATACCACATCTTCTTGATCCATTCATCTGTTGATGGACATCTAGGTTCTTTCCATAGTTTGGCTATTGTGGACATTGCTGCTATAAACATTCGGGTGCACGTGCCCCTTTGGATCACTACGTTTGTATCTTTAGGGTAAATACCCAGTAGTGCAATTGCTGGGTCATAGGGCAGTTCTATTTTCAACACTTTGAGGAACCTCCATGCTGTTTTCCAGAGTGGTTGCACCAGCTTGCATTCCCACCAACAGTGTAGGAGGGTTCCCCTTTCTCCGCATCCTCGCCAGCATCTGTCATTTCCTGACTTGTTGATTTTAGCCATTCTGACTGGTGTGAGGTGATATCTCATTGTGGTTTTGATTTGTATTTCCCTGATGCCGAGTGATATGGAGCACTTTTTCATGTGTCTGTTGGCCATCTGGATGTCTTCTTGGCAGAAATGTCTGTTCATGTCCTCTGCCCATTTCTTGATTGGATTATTTGTTCTTTGGGTGTTGAGTTTGTTAAGTTCTTTATAGATTTTGGACACTAGTCCTTTATCTGATATGTCGTTTGCAAATATCTTCTCCCATTCTGTCAGTTGTCTTTTGGTTTTGTTAACTGTTTCCTTTGCTGTGCAAAAGCTTTTGATCTTGATGAAATCCCAAAAGTTCAGTTTTGCCCTTGCTTCCCTTGCCTTTGGCGATGTTCCTAGGAAGATGTTGCTGCGGCTGAGGTCGAAGAGGTTGCTGCCTGTGTTCTCCTCAAGGATTTTGATGGATTCCTTTCTCACATTGAGGTCCTTAATCCATTTTGAGTTTATTTTTGTATGTGGTGTAAGGAAATGGTCCAATTTCATATTTCTGCACGTGGCTGTCCAATTTTCCCAACACCATTTATTAAAGAGGCTGTCTTTTTTCCATTGGACATTCTTTCCTGCTTTGTCAAAGATTAGTTGACCATAGAGTTGAGGGTCTATTTCTGGGCTCTCTGTTCTGTTCCATTGATCTATGTGTCTGTTTTTGTGCCAGTACCATGCTGTCTTGATGATGACAGCTTTGTAATAGAGCTTGAAGTCCGGAATTGTGATGCCACCAACTTTGGCTTTCTTTTTCAATATCCCTTTGGCTATTTGAAGTCTTTTCTGGTTCCATATAAATTTTAAAATTATTTGTTCCATTTCTTTGAAAAAGATGGATGGTACTTTGATAGGAATTGCATTAAATGTGTAGATTGCTTTAGGTAGCATAGACATTTTCACAATATTTGCTCTTCCAGTCCATGAACATGGAACATTTTTCCATTTCTTTGTGTCTTCCTCAATTTCTTTCATGAGTACTTTATAGTTTTCTGAGTATAGATTCTTAGCCTCTTTGGTTAGGTTTATTCCTAGGTATCTTATGGTTTGGGGTGCAATTGTAAATGGGATTGACTCCTTAATTTCTCTTTCTTCTGTCTTGTTGTTGGTGTAGAGAAATGCAACTGATTTCTGTGCATTGATCTTATATCCTGACACTTTACTGAATTCCTGTACAAGTTCTAGCAGTTTTGGAGTGGAGTCTTTTGGGTTTTCCACATAGAGTATCATATCATCTGCGAAGAGTGATAATTTGACTTCTTCTTTGCCGATTTGGATGCCTTTAATTTCCTTTTGTTGTCTGATTGCTGAGGCTAGGACTTCTAGTACTATGTTGAATAGCAGTGGTGATAATGGACATCCCTGCCGTGTTCCTGACCTTAGTGGAAAAGCTTTCAGTTTTTCTCCATTGAGAATGATATTTGCGGTGGGTTTTTCATAGATGGCTTTGATGATATTGAGGTATGTGCCCTCTATCCCTACACTTTGAAGAGTTTTGATCAGGAAGGGATGCTGTACTTTGTCAAATGCTTTTTCAGCATCTATTGAGAGTATCATATGGTTCTTGTTCTTTCTTTTATTGATGTGTTGTATCACATTGATTGATTTGCGGATGTTGAACCAACCTTGCAGCCCTGGGATAAATCCCACTTGGTCGTGGTGAATAATCCTTTTAATGTACTGTTGAATCCTATTGGCTAGTATTTTGGTGAGAATTTTCGCATCTGTGTTCATCAAGGATATTGGTCTATAGCTCTCTTTTTTGATGGGATCCTTGTCTGGTTTTGGGATCAAGGTGATGTTGGCCTCATAAAATGAGTTTGGAAGTTTTCCTTCCATTTCTATTTTTTGGAACAGTTTCAGGGGAATAGGAATTAGTTCTTCTTTAAATGTTTGGTAAAATTCCCCCGGGAAGCCGTCTGGCCCTGGGCTTTTGTTTGTTTGGAGATTTTTAATGACTGTTTCAATCTCCTTACTGGTTATGGGTCTGTTCAGGCTTTCTATTTCTTCCTGGTTCAATTTTGGTAGTTTATATGTTTCTAGGAATGCATCCATTTCTTCCAGATTGTCAAATTTGTTGGTGTAGAGTTGCTCATAGTATGTTCTTATAATAGTTTGTATTTCTTTGGTGTTAGTTGTGATCTCTCCTCTTTCATTCATGATTTTATTTATTTGGGTCCTTTCTCTTTTCTTTTTGATAAGTCTGGCCAGGGGTTTATCAATTTTATTAATTCTTTCAAAGAACCAGCTCCTAGTTTGGTTGATTTGTTCTATTGTTTTTTTGGTTTCTATTTCATTGATTTCTGCTCTGATCTTTATGATTTCTCTTCTCCTGCTGGGCTTAGGGTTTCTTTCTTGTTCTTTCTCCAGCTCCTTTAGGTGTAGGGTTAGGTTGTGTACCTGAGACCTTTCTTGTTTCTTGAGAAAAGCTTGTACCGCTATATATTTTCCTCTCAGGACTGCCTTTGTTGTGTCCCACAGATTTTGAACCGTTGTATTTTCATTATCATTTGTTTCCATGATTTTTTTCAATTCTTCTTTAATTTCCTGGTTGACCCATTCATTCTTTAGAAGCATGCTGTTTAGTCTCCATTTATTTGGGTTCTTTCCTCTTGTGGTTGAGTTCTAGCTTCAGAGCATTGTGGTCTGAAAATATGCAGGGAATGATCCCAATCTTTTGATACCGGTTGGGTCCTGATTTAGGACCGAGGATGTGATCTATTCTGGAGAATGTTCCATGTGCACTAGAGAAGAATGTGTATTCTGTTGCTTTGGGATGAAATGTTCTGAATATATCTGTGATGTCCATCTCATCCAGTGTATCATTTAAGGCCTTTATTTCCCTGTTGATCTTTTGCTTGGATGATCTGTCCATTTCAGTGAGGGGAGTGTTAAAGTCCCCTACTATTATTGTATTATTGTTGATGTGTTTCTTTGATTTTGTTATTAATTGGTTTATATAGTTGGCTGCTCCCACGTTGGGGGCATAGATATTTAAAATTGTTAGATCTTCTTGTTGGACAGACCCTTTGAGTATGATATAGTGTCCTTCCTCATCTCTTATTATAGTCTTTGGCTTAAAATCTAATTGATCTGATATAAGAATTGCCACTCCTGCTTTTTTCTGATGTCCATTAGCATGGTAAATTCTTTTCCACCCTCTCACTTTAAATCTGGAGGTGTCTTCGGGCTTAAAATGAGTTTCTTGGAGGCAACATATAGATGGGTTTTGTTTTTTTATCCATTCTGATACCCTGTGTCTTTTGATTGGGGCATTTAGCCCATTAACATTCAGGGTATCTATTGAGAGATATGATTTTAGTGCCATTGTATTGCCTGTAAGGTGACTGTTACTATATATTGTCTCTGTTCCTTTCTGATCTACCACTTGTAGGCTCTCTCTTTGCTTAGAGGACCCCTTTCAGTATTTCCTGTAGAGCTGGTTTGGTGTTTGCAAATTCTTTCAGTTTTTGTTTGTCCTGGAAGCTTTTAATCTCTCCTTCTATTTTCAGTGATAGCCTAGCTGGATATAGTATTCTTGGCTGCATGTTTTTCTCGTTTAGTGCTCTGAAAATATCATGCCAGCTCTTTCTGGCCTGCCAGGTCTCTGTGGATAAGTCAGCTGCCAATCTAATACTTTTACCATTGTATGTTACAGACTTCTTTTCCCGGGCTGCTTTCAGGATTTGCTCTTTGTCACTAAGGCTTGTAAATTTTACTATTAGGTGACGGGGTGTGGGCCTATTCTTATTGATTTTGAGGGGCGTTCTCTGAACCTCCTGAATTTTGATGCTCGTTCCCTTTGCCATATTGGGGAAATTCTCCCCAATAATTCTCTCCAGTATACCTTCTGCTCCCCTCTCTCTTTCTTCTTCTTCTGGAATCCCAATTATTCTAATGTTGTTTCGTCTTATGGTGTCACTTATCTCTCGAATTCTCCCCTCATGGTCCAGTAGCTGTTTGTCCCTCTTTTGCTCAGCTTCTTTATTCTCTGTCATTTGGTCTTCTATATTGCTAATACTTTCTTCTGCCTCATTTATCCTAGCAGTGAGAGCCTCCATTTTTGATTGAACCTCATTAATAGCTTTTTTGATTTCAACTTGGTTAGATTTTAGTTCTTTTATTTCTCCAGAAAGGGCTTTTATATCTCTGGAGAGGGTTTCTCTAATACCTTCCATGCTTTTTTCAAGCCCGGCTAGAACCTTGAGAATTGTCATTTTGAACTCTAGATCTGACATATTACCAATGTCTGCATTGATTAGGTCCCTAGCCTTCGGTACTGCCTCTTGTTCTTTTTTTTGTTGTGAATTTTTCCGCCTTGTCATTTTGTCCAGCTAAGAGTATATGAAGGAGCAAGTAAAATACTAAAAGGGTGGCAACAATCCCAGGAAAATGTTTTAACCTAATCAGAAGACATCCCAAATCGTGAGGGGGGATTTCTCCCCCCTCACGATTGGGTGAGGGGAGATTTCTCCCCCCTCACTATTGGGTGAGGGATCTCCTCTGATTGGGATCTCTTCTGATTGGGATCTCCCAATCTCTTCTGATTGGGTTCTCTTCTGATTTGGGGATAAAAAGAGGTTCAAAAAGAAAGAAAGAAAAAAAAAGAATTAAAAAAAGAGATTGAATTAAAAATTCAATCAAGAATTAAAAAAAGAATTAAAAAAAGAGATTGAAGAGATTGGGATCTCTTCTGTTTTGGGGATACAAAGAGGTTCAAAAATAAAGAAAGAAAAAAAAGAATTAAAAAAAACAAAAAAAGTATAAAAAAGAAAAAATATACGTATATATAGTATATAAACTAGTTAAAAAACGTTAAAAAAGAAAAGGGTAAAAGTTTAAAAAAAATTTTAGCAGAAGAAGAGAAAAAAAATGAAAAAAAAAATTAAATTAACTGCAAGACTAAAAAATCACAGGGAGAAAGCCATGAGTTCCGTGGTTTGTTTTCTCCTCCTCTGGAATTCTGCTGCTCTCCTTGGTATTGAAACTGCACTCCTTGGTAGGTGAACTTGGTCTTGCCTGGATTTCTTGTTGATCTTCTGGGGGAAGGGCCTGTTGTAGTGATTCTCAAGTGTCTTTGCCCCATGCGGAATTGCACTGCCCTTAGCAGGGGCCGGGCTGAGTGATCCGCTCGGCTTTGCTTTCAGGAGCTTTTGTTCCCTGAGCGCTTTCCGTAGAGTTCCAGAGGACGGGAACACAAATGGCGGCCTCCTGGTCTCCGGCCCGGAGGAGCCGAAAGCCCGGGGTCCCGCTCCCCAGTGTGCCCTCAGCGAACAGCTCCTAGTAACTCCCGTCTGCCCAACTTCCGGCCGCGCTCCGAGCTCACTGAGCCCGTGACTGGCTCAAGGCAACACCGAGCTGCGAGGTTACTGTCGGCTCTGTCTCTGTAGCCGGCTTTCCCGTTCCAATATCCGCAAGCTCTGCAACACTCAGACACCCCCGATCCTTCTGTGACCCTGCGAGACCCGAGGCCACGCTGACCCCGCGTGGGCTTCGCCCCGGTTTAGCCTCTGGAGCGATGTCCCTCAGTGGCACAGACTTTTAAAAGTCTCGATTTTGTGCTCCGTTGCTCCGCCGCTTGCCGGGAGCCGGCCCCTCCCCCCGGGGTCTATCTTCCCGTCGCTTTGGATTCACTTCTCCGCCAGTCCTACCTTTCAGAAAGTGGTTGTTTTTCTGTTTCTAGAATTGCTGTTCTTCTTCTCTTCGATCTGCCGATGGATTTGCAGGTGTTTGCACTCTTGAGATAAGCTCTCTAGCTGATCTCCTGCTAGCTGAAGTAGTCTCAGCCTGCTACTTCTCCGCCATCTTGACTCCTCCCCCTATAATTTTTATTTTTATTTTATTTTTTATTTTTTATTTTTTGAGTTTTTTTTCCAATTTGGAATATAATTTTTTGAAAGCAGATAATCATGTTGAATGTATAATTCCAGATTTTTTTTATTGTTTGTTTGTTTTTAAATATAGTAACTATAGTGTATACAAAAAGTGAAAGATATTCTAAAATATTAGTTGTGGTTATTTTATGGTATTATAGGTGACTTTAAAAAAAAAAAGATTTTTTATTTTTTTATTTGACAGAGATCACAAGTAGGCAGAGAGGCAGGCAGAGAGAGGAGGAAGCAGGCTCCCCACTGAGTGGAGAGCCCGATGCAGGGCTCTATCCCAGGACCCTGGGATCATGACCTGAGCTGAAAGCAGAGGCTTTAACCCACTGAGCCACCCAGGCGCCCCTGTATTTACAGGTTTTCTAACATTAGCCTGTATTAATTAAAATCAGGAAGTAATTAAAAGTATAACTAAAACAGATATATTTTAATATACTTTTATTTTGCAGACTCTTATCGAACAAATAGAACAGCGATCTGAAAAAATACCTGAGTGAGTACCTAGAAGTTCTTCAAACTACCTTCTTCTTGATGTGGTCCTGGTATTTTCTGAGCAATTACCTTTCATTCTATGCAGACTTTTTCTTGTAGCACATAACTTATTTTGGGAAAAGTTTGTAGACCTGACTTTGAGTTTGCAAGGCATCTTTTTTTCCCATAGCAGTATTTTCTTTTAATTTCAACGTTGTAATATCTTTCTGTACTCTTGGGAGATAAATCTTTCTTTAAAAGAATAAAAATTAATAGCTTTTGAACCACACTTCATTATGGTTTGTTTTTTCTTTTCATACATAAATATTTCTAGTATTTAATGTGGGCAAATGAGGGGTGACCTTATCACTTTAGAGGTTTTGAAATCCTTTCTGGAATTTAAGATCAGATTTAATTTCCATATCTGAAATGAGAAATTTATACTCTAATCTCATTCGCTTTTCATCAGATACCAACAACTGCTAAATGACATCCATCAGTGTTACCTTGACCAGCGGGAGCTCCTTTTGGGCCCTAGCATCACTTGTACTGTAACAGAGTTAACAAGCCAGAATAATAGAGATCATTGTGCCTTGGTAAGCTCCAGCTAGTTTTGATTGATGTTAAACCTTCTTCTAAAATATTTTGGTCTTTGAAGCTGTATTTGGGTAAATAAGTTTGGATCCCATATCAACAAGCTTTTAGAGAATTTTTCTTTCAGTTATGAGGAATCAAGTAATTAACATTCAGCTTATCAAAATAATCTCATTTTTATCTTGTTTTTGAAGAATGAAGATTCACGAACAAGTATTACTCCTTGAAAGATGAAGTTTCAGAGTTTGTGGATTTATACTGATGATTTAATTTAGCTTTTGCTGAAGAAGTGCTTTTTTTGTTTAGCAATTTTAATACATACTATAGAACAATACATAAAGATTGTTTTATTAAATACCCCTCTTAAACTAGAAGAGTATTTTCACTGTCAAAAGTTTAGAAAATAAAAGAAGAAAATAAAAATGAGCCATATTCACATTTTGCCATAAACCATTGTAAACCAAGCAATTTCTGTTTTTCAGTGGGTTGTTTTATGAATATATGTGCATAATCTTAGTGCAAATAGAGTATTTGTTTTATTAATAAATGCTGGAATCATTGTGTGTCTTTAACTGTACGTAATGTGTGTTTATCTCCTACAGATTCGTAGTGGCTGTGCCTTTATGGTCCATGTATGCCAGGATGAGCACCAACTTTACAATGAATTTTTCACAAAGCCAACATCAAAATTAGAGTAGGTGGTACACAAACTCTTGTTTTTAAGTTTTAATATGCTAATGATCATTGTGGCTTATTATATTATAGGAGTATTTTAAAATTAACTGCAAAGTGTTTTAACTTTTATGAGTGTGTGAACAGAATATTATTGGATGGAAAGTGTTTATTTTAAAATAAATGTGCAATATAAAGGCCAACATGCTTTTATAATATATCTATGGAGACAATGTGGTATGACAGTAAGAAGCCTATATTGGAAACTAAGTCTTGGCAATGTATATCCCTTTATCTCCACCTAGTATTCTAATTCCTTATAGTTAAAAAATTGTTCTAATTAGTGAAAGACACTTAAAAATACAGACACTATTTAATACCTTTTCCTTATTTTTCTCAAAATGTCTTTTCAGCGCCTGTGTTAGTCACTTTTGATTTCTTCATGTTGGTGATTTTGACTCTTAGAAAGATTCCAAGATTATAACTTTTATAATGAAGAAGAGTCAATGTATCTTATAGTTTTGATTAGATTGATCACTTTTGGTGAAATGCTATGTATAGAAGAGTACTATGGACAGTATGAAGAATATAGACAACTTAAGTCTTTCTTTTCAGATGTTTAAAATTGTCAAAAACACTTGTATGTTCAAGTACTCTGAGTTTTATCTAAGTCCAAGTATTAAAGAATTTTCAGTTCATCTTTCCTAGGGACAATGTTACATTTGATTCACAAATGATGTAGAATATAAAAGAATAATTATATCAACCATAATATTTGTTATCATGTTTTAAAGGACCTATATAAAGTATGGCTGAAATAAGTAAAGTTGTAATAAATTGACATAAATTGATATTTGGCCACGGCAGCTGCTTTGGAGTGACTGCTGAATGCTTATGGATTTTGCGCTTTTAAAGCAAAGAAAGATCTACAGTATTATTTTCACCCTTTGATTTCTCATTAAATAGTGTTCCCATGCATGATTTTCCAGTAGATTTTTATTTTTATTGGCTAGAAGAAATCAATGATGCCTTTTAAACCATTAGAAAAATCATGAAGATTACTACTTATAACCATGTTTTATTCTTTCATTTTAGTGAACTTTTGGAGAAACTGTGTGTGTCATTGTATGATGTCTTCAGGCCATTGATCATTCATGTTATTCACTTAGAAACTCTGTCAGAACTTTGTGGGATTCTTAAAAATGAGGTGCTTGAAGATCATGTACAGAACAATGGTAAATAATAATTAGAAATGATAATTTCAAAAGTTTTAAAAATTATATCTGTGGCTCAATGAATTTCAAAACCCTCTATTCTTTACCCCATTCACCTATATAAATTTATTATTTTTATAGCCTGGTTTGATGCCTTTTAAAATAAAGATACACCTTATTTTTTGACTAGGTTCAAATTAAATGGGAAAAGAATTTTAAGATCTGGGCAAAATTGGTAGTAAAATTATCGTTCACTTTTCTTTCTGGCATCTGTCAGAGAGAACTGTCAGTTTTGAGCTAGACATTTTTAATACATTCTTACCAAAATACCTGAAGCCATTGACTATATTGCATACTTTTAATTTAAAAACAAGAATTATTTTAGTGTATGTATATAATAATGACTTATCTTTTTTGAAATTACAAATAAAATGAATTTTTTGGAAAACTCTAACCATCTGATACATTCTTTAATATTTGATTCTGTTGTCATAGAAAACATGACTTAAGTAACTTTAAAAAAACCCTTCAAGTAATTATTTTAGTGGCAGAAATTATTGTTCTCACTTTGACTTTCTTTAGGAGACACTAGGTTTGTTATGTTTCCAGAGTTTCTTATTCTGCTGCATTTAGTTATTCTAAGATGTGCATTTTCTTACATATTAATGCCTCTGAATTAAATTAATTTGAATATTTATGTTTTTATATCGTATCTCCAACTCCCCAGCTCTTGGAAAGTTGTTACAGAATTAATGGTTTGTCTTAACACTGATGGCATCTTAGGAATGCAGACATTCTATATGAACTTATACTTTGTTTTAATTTTTTACTCATATTTCTTTGTGGAAACCTTAATAAGTCATTTAATATTTGTGGGACTCCATTTATTTGTAAAATTGGGATGATAACCCAACGAATAAGCTGCCCAACTGTCTCTTAGGATTGGTCTGAAGCTGAATGAGATAACTTTTAACAAGCATGAAACACTTTAAAATTCAGACTTTATTATTCATGTTAATAATAAAAATAATATCACAGAGTGTCAGAAAAAGGGTATAAGGGCAAATTTCTTTCCCAATTTTAAATTTGAGGAAATTGAAAGACATTTAATTAAGTTTTTCTGAGGTCATTGAGTCATACTGAAATAGAATGCAGCCACAGTCCCAGAGGCAAAAATGCTTCCTACTACTGCTGGACACTTGAGTAATATTTTTGCTTGTTTAAAGAAAATATTTTTCTAAATATAAAGGAATGGATGATTATACTTTTTTATCAGCTGAACAACTGGGAGCATTTGCAGCTGGAGTAAAGCAGATGTTAGAAGATGTACAAGAGCGCCTTGTCTACAGAACCCACATCTACATTCAGACAGACATCACGGGGTACAAACCTGCTCCTGGAGATCTGGCATATCCTGATAAGTTGGTGATGATGGAGGTAGGGTTCTCTTATTTGATCTTGATCTCTCCCATACACCTTTTGGATGTTTCGTACTAGTAAAAATAGGATTTTTCTTTTTAATTCTCATTCAAGATGTAAAATCAAGATAAACTTGCCATAAAGTCACAGGAAATAAAATTTAAAAAAATTAAACAACATAATCTGTTAGGTTCTTTTTCCTTCAAGTTGTATTTTGTAATTCATTTCCCTCCCCTTTTGTAGGAAATAGGTGTTCTCAGGTTTTTGTTTGTTTGTTTGTTTTTGTTTTAAGATTTATTTATTTACTTTAGAGAGAGAGAGAGTGTGCTCATGCATGAGCATGGGGCAAAAGGGCAGAGGGAGAGGGAAAGGGAGAATCTCAAGCAGACTCCCACCTGATCATGGAGCATGACATCAGGCTTAATCCCACGACTCTGAGGTCACAACCTGAGCCGAAATCTAGAGACGGACACTTAACTGACTGAACCACCCAGGTGTCCTGTGTTCTCAGTTTTTAAATTGAATTTGTGCTCCCTGTGATTTCCCTTTTTTAAAATAAATGGCACAGAAGAGGGTCTTGATAACATAGGAGCCACCATAGTTGAGTGTCACAGAACCATGTGTCATCCTGTCTCATAAAAACCGTGTGGGCCATGTCCTCAAAATTCTGCAGTACTGATGTCCAGTTTGAAGAGCTAGAGTTACCTCACTGATCATTTAGCTCACTGATTCAGTTATATACGAATCTTTATTTTCTTTTAGTGCTGGACAGAGTTTAAATAATGCTGAGGGTATTAGTACTAAACCAGAATTAGAACCTAGAACCTTTTTTTCTTTTTAAGTGGGCTCCATGCCCAGTGTGAAGCTCAACATGGGGCTTGAATCAAGATCAAGATGGGCTCACATCAAGAGTCAGACACTTAACCACCTAGTTACCCAGGCACCCTAGAACCTAGAACTTTTTTAATGGAAGTTTCAAATATAAGCGAAAGGTAGAGGGAACTATATAATGACTCTTGCATATTATTACACCAGCTTCCTTGTGGCCAGTCTTACTTCACTTAGAGCTCCATTACTCCCTTCCACACCATTAATTATTTTGGAGCAAATTCGAAACATTTCATCAGTAAATACTTTAGTATTTTCTTTAGTATCAAAAGGTAAGGCACATTTTAGTTTTTGTAGTGAAGTCTTTTTCTAGTTTTATTGAGAAATAATTGACATGTGTCAGTAAGTTTAAGGCATAGAGCATGATGATTTGATTTACATACATTATAAAATGATTACCACAATAGCTTAGTTAACACCCATCATCTTATATAGATAACAATCCAAAGAAAGGAAATTTCTTTTTGTGACAAGCTCTTAGGATCTACCTCTGAACAACTTTCCTATCTGTATACGGTGTTTATTGTTAACTATAGTCATTGTGTATATTACATTCCTAGTGTTTATTTTGTAACTGGAAGTTTGTTTGTTTGTTTTTAGATTCACATATAAGTGAACTCATACAGTATTTGTCTTTCTCTGACTTATGTTATTTAGCATAACATCTTTAGGGTCTCACCATGTTTTTGGACATGGTAGGATTTCCTTTTTTATGGCCAAATAATATTCCACTGTCTGCATACACCATAACTTCTTTATCCATTCATTCATTGGTGGACACATAGGTTGTTTTCATGTCTTAGCTATCGTGAGTAATGCTGCAGTGAACGTAAAGGTGCAGATATCCTTTGAGTTAGTGTTTTCATTTCCTTTGGATATATTCCCAGATGTGGAGTTGCTGGATCATATGGTAGTTCTATTTTTAATTTTTTGAAGATCCTCCATACTGTTTTCCAGAGTAGCTGCATCAATTTACAGTTCTGCCAATAGAGCACCAGGGTTCTCTTTTCTCCCCGTCCTTGCCAACACTTGTTACCTTTTTTTAAAAAAAATTTTTATTTGTCAGAGAGAGGGAGAGAGAGTACTTGCATGCATGAGTGGAGGAGGGGTAGAGGGAGAAGCAGGCTTCCTGCTGAGCAGGGAGCCTGATGTGGGACTCGATCCTAGGACCTTGGGATCATAACCTGAGCTAAAGGCAGACGCTTAACTGACTGAGCCACCCAGACGTCCCAACACTTGTTACCTCTTATCTTTTTGACAGCAGCCATTCTAATAGGCGTGAGATGGTATCTCATTATGTGCATTTCCCCGATGATTATTGATGTTGAGCATTTTCATTACCTGTTGGCCATTTGTATATCCTCTTTGGAAAAAATGTTGATTTAGGTCCTTCGTCCATTTTAAATTGGATTATTTGGTTTTTATGCTATTGAGTTATATGAGTTCTTTATACCTTTTGTATATGAATTCCTTATCATCAAGCTTTGTAGTTTGATGGTAGTTCTACTTCCTTATTTTGGTGAGGGTACTTTTCATTTTAACACAACCATGATATGATTATCACATTTAAAAACATTATTATAGTTACTTAATATCACTGAATATTCAATTAAGTCTGGAATTTTTTCAGATTTACTAGTTGTTAGTGTTTTGTCCCACTTTCTTTATGTGTATGTTTTATTGCTGAACCTTTTGAAAGTAAATTGTAGATACTGTGATACTTCACTTCTGAATACTTTAGTTCTTACTCTCTTAAGAATAAAACATTCTTCACATAATCACATGCCATTTTTTACATATATAAAAATTAATATTAATTCAACATATTATTTATATGTAGTACATATTCAAAATTTTCCAGTTGTCCTTCAGCTATCTATAAAACAGGATCAGAAAGTTAAAAAGTGGGATCCAGTCAAGGTTACTCTTTCTCCCCACTTGTTTTTTTTTGTTTGTTTTTTGTTTTTATCACCTGGCTTTTTTGAAGAGACCAAGCCAGTTTTATTGTAGAATATGCCACATTCTGGATTTGTCTAATTGTTTTTCTCACATTTAGATTCACATTAAATTTTTTTCTTTCTTTTTTCTTTTCTGTTCTTTCTTTTTTTTTTTTTTTTTTTGGCAAGAATACTACACAGCTGATGTGTACTTACTTCATCACATCAAAGGCACGTAATGTCAGGATGTTCCACAATTGGTTAAGGTAGTAATTGCTAATTTTCTTCATTATAAAAGCATATTCCCTTCTTTGTAATTAGTGAGTACTGATGAAATGATACTTTGGGATTATGTGAGTTCCTCAGCATCTTTTTACCCAGTGATTATTACAACCATTAATGATCTGGGCCTGAACCAGTTATTATGTTGGGAGTAGCAAATTTCATACCTGCCATTTTCATATCTGCCTTTTCTTCTGCATTCATTAGTTGGCATTCTGCTGAAAAGAATTAATTTCTCCTTCTTCCTCCCTTTTGCCTATCCCTGACCTTAGTAGACTAGTGGAATTTTTTTAAAAGTCATTATAATCTATTGGCATTGCTCTTTTTGAAGCTCAGAATTGTCCCAGATTTGACTAGTGGAAGATGGTTTCTTTGTCCTTTAGATGGCTTCTTTGTCATTTTGTCCCTGTAATCTTTGTGGACTTCTTTCTTTTTTCTTACACAGTTTTATTGAGTTATAGTTTACAGACCCCACAATTCACCCATTTAGAGTTTATAATTTATGGTTTTTAATGTATTCATGGATAGGTTCAATCATCACCACAGTCGGTTATAAACCACTCACCATCTCAGAAAGCAGCGCTGTACCTTTAGCTGTCACTCTCTGACCCCAGTCTGAGGGGTCAGAGAACTTATAGAGAGTTCTGTGAACTTTGTAAATGTGTCTGTATATATATGTCTATATAACATATATGTGTGTATATATATGTCTATAAAATATATATGTATCTATAAATTGCCTGGTTTTAAACATTTCATATGAATAGGATTATATAACATACGGTTTTTTGTGATGTCTTTCACTTAGAATCTTTTCACAGTTCATCCAAGTTACAGCATGTGTTAGACTTCATTCCTTTTTATGCTGGGTAGTATGCCGTTGTATGGATACGTCACATCTTGTTTATTCATTCTTCTGCTGATGGATACTTGGGTTGCTTCCACCTATTGGGTGTTATAAATATACTGCTACAAACATTCATGTATGCATGTGTTTTCATTTCTCTTGTATATATGCCTAGGAGTGGAATTTTTGCACTGTATAATAAGTCTGTGTTTAATCATTTGAGGAATGGCCAGACTGTTTCCCAAAGTGGCTGTACCCATTTACATTCTCACCAGCAGGATATGAGGGTTCTGATTTCTCCACCTACTTGCCAACTCTTGTTAATATTTGACTTTTTGACTTCAGGCATCAAGTGGGTATGGAGTGGTGTCTCATTGTGGTTTTATTATTATTTTTTTAAAGATTTTATTTATTTATTTGACAGAGAGAGATCACAAGTAGACAGAGAGGCAGGCAGAGAGAGAGAGGGAAGCAGGCTCCCTGCTGAGCAGAGAGCCCGATGCGGAACTTGATCCCAGGACCCTGAGATCATGACTTGAGCCGAAGGCAGTGGCTTAACCCACTGAGCCACCCAGGCACCCCTCATTGTGGTTTTAATGTGCATAATGTCCTTGCATCATTTGTTATCCCAGCATTCTGTCCAGTTGTCCCTGCATCATTTATTGAAAGGCTATTCTTTCCCGCTGGATGGTCTTGGCACCACTGTTGAAGTCAGTTGCTAATAAATTTTTGGGTTTCCTCCCTCTCTTGCTCCCTTCCTTCCTTCCTTCCTGTTGATTTATTTGAAAGAGAGAGAACACGAGTGGGGGGAGGAGCCGAGGGAGAGAGAACATCCTTAAGCAGACTCCCTGCTGAGCACAGACCCTGACTCAGGGTTTGGTCCCAGGACCCTGAGATCATGACCTGAGCTGAAATCAAGAGTCACATGCTCAACTGACTGAGCCAGCCAGGCGTCCCGGGTTTGTTTCTGATCTCTCAGTTTTATTACATTGAACTTTATGTCTCTCTCTCTCTCTTTTTTTTTATGTCTCTTTTTATGTCAGTATCAGACTGATTTGATTGTTTTGTAATAAATTTTAAAATCAGGAAATATGAATTCTAATTCTTCTTTTTAAAGATTTTTTTGTCTATTCTTGGTCCCTTGCAAGTCCATATGAATTTTAGAATCAGCTTGTCACTTTCTACAAAGAAGTCAGCTGGGATTTGTTAGGGATTATGTTATATCTGTTGATCAGTTTGGGGAGCATTGCCATCTTAACAAATGTTAACTCTTCAAGTTCAAGAACACGAGATATTTTGAAATTATTTAGATCTTTTTCAGTTTCTTTCAGTGATACATTGTAGTTTTCAGAGGATAAATTATATACTTTTTAAAGATCTTCCTAAGTATTTTATTCTTTTTGAAGCTTATTTAAATGGAACTATTTTCTTAATTCTGTTTTTTGATTGTTCATTGAAAGTGTATAGAAATATTTTTGATTTTTATATATTGATCTTGTATCCTGTTACCTTGTTGGACTAGCTTATTCTAATAGATTTTTGTGGATTTTTTAGGATTTTCTATATGTGTAACTATATATGTATGTATGTAAGATCATGTTGTCTGCAAATAGAGATAGTTTTACTTCTTGATTTCCAATCTTTATGCCTTTCATGTATCTCTCTTGCCTAATTACTTAGCTAGAACCTCCAATACAATGTTGTATAGAAATGATGAGACCATATATCCTGTTTTATTCTGATATTAAGGGGAAAGCTTCTAGCCTTTCCTATTTAGTATGATGTTAACTGTGAGTTATTCATACAATGCCCTTTATCAGGTTGAAGAGGTTCCCATCTATTCCTGGTTTGTTGAGTGCTTTTATCATTAAACAATTTTGCTTTTTGTTAGATGCTTTGTTCACAACTATTGGGATGATCTAGTGAAATTTTGATTCTAGTAATTTGAAAATATCCCCTGAAATAATTTTGCTAAGTCATTACATGTTTCTAATGTTTTTTCAAAAATGTAGTCTAATTTTTGCAAGGTTTGCAAATTAGGCTTTCAGCTGGAATGCTGACTTAAATTTGTCTATGAAAAATAGGTTTAAAGTCCATTTCTTCATAAGTGTATCCTATATTCATCAACATACCTTTTGATACCAAGTGGGAATTGCTTTTGTTAAGTTGTAAATGTGGCTCAGATATTATCAGACTGCTTCTCCTGGATGTCACACATCCTGATTTTCTTTTCTTTTTTTAAATTTATTTATTTGACAGACAGAGATAGCAAGTAGACAGAAAGGCAAGCAGAGAGAGAGGAGGAAGCAGGCTCCCCGCCGAGCAGAGAGCCCGATGTGGGGCTCGATCCCAGGACCCTGGGATCGTGACCTGAGCCCAAGGCAGAGGCTTTAACCCGCTGAGCCACCTAGGCACCCCAGCTTTTCTTTTTTCTGTTTTTGTTTTTGTTTTTTTTTAAATACATTTTATTTTTTGGAACAGTTTTAGATTTACAGAAAAATTGAGAAGGTCTTACAGAGAGTTCCTATGTACGTCACATCCAGTTTTCTCTGTTATTTAACATCTTATATTATTGTGGTGCAATTGTGGTGGTGAATGAGTCTGTAATGATACATTGGTATTAACAAGAGGCCATAGTTTATTCACATTTCCTTAGTTTTTATATAATGTCTTTTTCTATTCCAGAATCCCATTATCCATTTGTAGTTACTACCTTGCATTTTTTTTTTCTTTCTTCCATATCCTCTTAGGCTCTTCTTGGCTCTGAGAGTTTCTCAGACTTTCCTTGTTTTTGCTGATTTTAATTTAACATTTTTGAGGAGAATTTGTTAAGTATTTTATAGGGTGCCTCCCTATTGGAATTTGTCTGATGCTTTTCACATGGTTAGACTGGTATTATGTGTTTTGGGGAAGGAAACCCAAAAGTACCATATTTATCACATACCCAGGGTAGACACATCAATATGATTTACACTGACATAGATCACTTAGTTGAGGTGGCATTGTTAGGTTTCTTCATTGAAAAGTTGCTTTTTTTCCTCAAGCTATGCTACTTTCTTGAGACAAAGTATTTACATACATTATTTGGAATTTTTCTGCAAGGCAGATCTTTTTCCTTCTATATATGTAAGTATGTATATATGTATTTATTCACTTATTGATATCAGTATGAACTCATGGATATTTATTTCATATTTATGGCTATTATCCACTGTTTTATGAGCACTTCCTTATCTCTTGGGTCTGTAAGACATTTTAGGCTCATTTTGTCTATTTCCTATCTTAGCCCTAGAATCAGCCATTTCTCCAAGGAGTCCTGGCTTCTTTTATTGGAGAATGTATTAGAAAACAAGGTCTAGGTGCTAGGTGTGCTCATAGCTGTAGAGTGTTCCTGATTTTGGTCCTCTCAGCTGATAGCAAAAAAATATGTATGTATAACCTATTCGTGTTGCTACACCTCCTCACCAGCATTTTAACTTACCCTAACTTATTTTAGTGCCTGGACTGATAAACATGTAATAGGGGTGTTTCTTTTAAAGCTAGCAGGCTTGAAATACACCAGGCTGTGTAATTTACTGCCCTTATCTAAGAATGTTTTTCTCAACTTTCATCCCTTCTCCTGACTTCTATTTAAATTTATATTTTGGATAATTATATTAATTATTTGTATAGTACTTAAAAAACTAATACATAAAATCAACCTTGCAGGAATCAGGTATGTGGTAGGTAGGGCATATAGTTTGGGGGCTGTTTGTTTATTGCCTTGCTTTCATTATTCTGTAGGCTTATAGTAGGAATGTTGCTAATAATTCCAGGAAACAGATAATCCATTTGCAGTAGTTACCTTGGGTTTGAAGGCCACAAAGTGGGTATGATGAAGACAAGATCTATTTCTCAGTCCAGTCTAGGGAATTGTGTTCTTCTTTTTTCCTTTTATTTCTTTGTTTTCTTTATGAATAATCGGTTTTATATTAGGTAGAATGCCCATTTTAATAGTTCTGATAAGATGTTAGGTGATTAAGATTACTTTATAATTTAGTATAATTTAGTGATATATTTAGTATGTTTTATTTAGTCATCACATAGCCAGTGTCCTGATGCCTTCTTGTGTGGACCTTTTGGTTTAAGAATACCACTTTCAGGAAATATGCTTGCTTTGCTTTGCTTTTGGTGAGGGGCACAGGGGCATCAAGGTGATCCTGCTGTGACATCTTTGTGCCATTTAGGGGTTGTTTATATTTTCTGGTTTCTGCATGCAGAGTTAGAACTGGCCCAAGTGATACGGAGACTGTCTCCCAAACACTTCTCTGGGCCATTCCTTTTGGCATGTTTGTTAGTCCTTCATTTTTATTTCTACCTTTATAAAACTATAAATGTAAATTAGTGAGATCTTCATCAGTAACTTAGTAGTTAGTGACCTGTGTATAATTGATGTTATTCTTTAGGCAGTGAAGAAGGCTCTCAAAAATAGCTTACTGTAGCTCTTCTCACATAAAGAGAAAAGCAGTTGTTTAGATTGGCCGGTTACTTGATAAAAACATTTCTGATATTCCGAATGTATTCTGTCCAATCTTAAATTTTGTTTCTAAACAGAAGTTGAAAATTAGCTTCCTAGAGGAGACTTGTGTATTATATGAACCTTCAGCAGATACCTGGTAATGGTTCTGAAATTAGTGGTTCACAAAAGACTGTGGATGTGTTTATGGGAGTAGGGATGCTCCATACTAATTTAACTTTTTCATTTCCATGGGTTGTTTTGGTCCATTTATTTATTAACTAGTTTTTTTTTTTTTAACTTCATGGAAAGATTCATATTACAAACACAGCTGAAAACTACACTTTAATCTTTCTTCTGATTTCTTTATAATAGCAAATTGCACAGAGTTTAAAAGATGAACAGAAGAAGGTACCTTCAGAAGCTTCATTTTCAGATGTTCGGTTAGAGGAAACGGAGTCTAATAATCTAAGAAAATCCGGTATGTTATGATTAACTCCAACTTTATTCATTCATTTAAACTTCTATTGAGGACTTGTCATGTTCTGAGCATGAGAAACAACCTTGTGCATTTGAAGAGCCCAAACTTGGGTGGGGGTAGATTGATAAGCCACAGCTGTAACTGTGTGGCCATGTCCTAAAGGTATGGACAGTGTACTCTTGGACCATGGTAGAAGGGCATCAGAATTATGAAGGGAGGTGAGCTTTGAGTGCAGGAAGGTGGGTTCAGTGAGAGATGTGGTGTCTGAAGCTATACTCTTTATAAAGGTAGGAATGAGTGAGTCAGGTGAAGTAAAGTTGTTTAAGATAGAATAGTATGGAGGTGGGCAGGCAGGAATAGAAGACTGTGGTTGCTTTGGGGAAGTCAAGTGGTTTGGTATGTTTGGGCATAGGTTATTTGGAGGGAGGAACAGATAAAGCCGGCCAGATAGGTGATAGTTTCAGAGACTTTGAACTTCTTGCTAATACAGTGTATTGGAATAATTGTACTACCAGATTTGCGTTTTGTAAATATATGGAGTGCCTGTGACTAGGGTAAGATACCGATAAAAACATGTGGGCTGGCTTGGACTAGGGTACATGTTATGCAAGGAGTGAAATTGTCCAAGAAGCATCCTGGATATTTATGAGTTATGTAGACAAAAAGCTAGATGAGAAACAGGGATCCCCTCCCCTCTCCTCCTAGCTATAAGGGATACACTGAAGCTCAGGTTTTTGGGGAGCTGGGATTGGCTGGGAGTTGGGGTAGTGAGAATGGGAGGCTTTAATAGCCCCAGTTGTCCCTAAATCCCCATGCTTAGGGCATCTCCAGGTATTGTGTGTTACTCTATGAACAGCTGATACCTCAAACCCAGACTGCCAAGCAAACTGGGTATTCCTTGTCTGGCAAAGCCAATTTTATCACATTTGCTTCATAGGAAGATAGAGCCATAGGGGGTTAAGATTTCCTCCTTTGAAATAGAACCCGTGCCATGTCTTCATATACCTTTTGTTTCTAGTATACACCTTGGTCCTAATAAATCTCTTCAAGAGTTAGTGGAGAGACTAAAGTACTTTTCTATCTTAATGACGTTGGTCTTATACATTTTCCCTTTGCCCAGTAAAGTCTATTCTTTCACCCTTGCTTGGCCTTAAAATAAATAAGGTATTGTTGGCAGAACTGTAGAGCCTAGTTAGGAGATTGTTTTGTTTTCCATTTGAAAGATAAAAGTTTGAGCCAGGGCACTGACAGGGTATGGAGAAAAGTGAATAGATGAGGCATCTGGTGAAAAGCTTGAATCAATAGAATTTGATGACACACTAGATGTGGGGGCTGAGAAAGACTTAACAGCGTCCACATGGAACAACTGAGAAGATCTATGTATATCGATCTAGAGCTATGCTGTTCAATATGGTAGCCACCTGCCATTGAACATGTGAAATGTGACTATCTGATATGCTGTTAGCATATAAAATACAAATCAAATTTCAAAGACTTAATATGAAATAAAGAATGAAAAAACCTTATTAGTAATTTGTCTTGATTACATGTTAAAATGGTGGTATTTTAGATATATTGGGTTAAGTACATTAAAATTCATTCCACTTGTTTCTTCTTACCTTTTTTAATGGGGCATTTTAATGTGTTACACTTATGGCTCACGTTGTATTTCTGTTGGACAGTACTTTTCTAGAGCTATAAAGAGGACTGATTTAGAGATAAAGACTGTAGAGACGCTTTCGGCTTGTGTAGGGTCACCCCAGGACAGAGAGTACAGTGACAATAGCAGAAATGTGGGGAGAGAACCTTAGCAGATGCTGACATGAAAGAACAATGGAGGTAGAGGAGAGTCAACTTCATGTAAAGTAGACATTTTATAGTGAGGCATTATAGAAGAGCTTTTAAAATTACACAAATATCACATGCTTTTGAAAAGCAAAAAAATAAGCTTACAGAATTATAAAGTGAAAGCACTAACCCACAGTGTTCTCTTCTTTCTTTTTCCCCATAAATCTGTACCATAAACTCTAGGCCTTCTTCTAAGCAGAGGCTGTTCTGGCTTTTTTTTTTTTTTTTTTTTTTCCTTCAAAGAATTTTGCTTGGCTTGGCTATACTTTTACTGTTTTAAGTATTGGCTATTACTTTTTTTTTTTTTTTAAGATTTTATTTATTCCTTAAAGAGAGAGATCACAAGTAGGCAGAGAGGCAGGCAGAGAGGTGGGGGGAAGCAGACTCCCACTGAGCAGAGAGCCTGATGTGGGGCTAGATCCCAGGACCCTGAGATCATGACCTGAGCCAAAGGCAGAGGCTTAGCCCAGTGACCCACCCAGGTGCCCCAATGGAAAAAAAGTTTCAAATATAAAGAAAAGTAGAAAGAATGATATGATGAACAGTGAACACCACTACCCACCATATGGATTCAAGGCTTAACATTTTATCACATTATATATACATATATTCTTTTGCTAATCATTTTTTAAAATTTATTTATTTATTAAGTAATCTCTACACCCAATGTGCGGCTCAAACTTACAACCCCAAGATTAAGAGCCACATGCTCCTCTGGTTGAGCCAGCTAAGCGCCCCAGTCTTCTGCTAATCATTTTAAAGTAAATTATTGACATCATTGCCAGTTTACTCTTGAGTATTTCATCATCTCTCCAAAATATAAGGACATCTCCTATATAACTCTAAAACCTATTGCACTAAAACATTTAATAGAGTTTCCTAATGTCCTCTAATACCCAGTTCATATTTCATTATCCCCTCTTATTCCAGAGTATTATCTTAGCTCTGCTGTTGTGGCTCATTTGAACTCTCGTCCATTGAGCTGAAATGATTGTGCTTCCCTCACAGAGATGTCTTTGCTCAACCAAGCTCCTCACTTGCCTCCTCCTCACCCTCACCAGAGTGTCTGCCCTGTCTCGGAGAGAGGAGGGGACAATTCTCTTCAATTGGGAATTGGATAGACTAAGTAGGCCTGTAAGTAATACAGCTAAGAGCATGGAAGGCAGGCAGTCAAGCAAATCAGCTTTGATTAATTTTCCTGTTTAGCATAGCTTTATTTTCTTGTCATTTCCTTACCTCCATTGGCTTCCACTAGCTTCCACACGACTACTTACAGATCTACCTCCTTTTTGTATAAGGCATATATACTATTTATTCATTCCATAAGGAATGTTTTGTTTTAAAGATTTTATCTATTTATTTATTTATGATTTTATTTACTTGAGAGAGAGGGAGTGAACGAGCAGTGTGGAGGGGTGGAGGGAGAGATCAGGAGAAGCAGACCCCCTCTGAGCAGGAAGCCCGATATGGGGCTCCATCCCAAGACCTGGAGATCATGACCTGAGCTGAAGGTATATCCTTAACCAACTGAGCGACCCAGGCACCCCAGATATAATTTATCTGAGAGAGAGAGAGAGAGACCACGAAGAGGGAGGCAGAGGGAGAGGCGGGAGCAGACTCCCTGCTAAGCAGGGAGCCTGATGCAGAGCTTGATCTCAGGACCCTGGGACCACTGTCTGAGCCACCTAGGTGCCCCCATTCCGTAGACATTATTGATCACAGTTTTAGAATAGCTTTTGAATTAAGCATATATACATGAGGGTGGGATATATGTATGTATTTATGTGTAGTCTCACTAATTGTGTTGAATATCAGCTGTCACAATTCCTGTGGGTTCCTGTGGCATTATTGATTAAAGGTGAAAATACTTGGAAAAAAATGGATGCCTCTAGCTACTGATAACTAAAAGAACAAAAGTTTATGTTTACCGTGCAAATAAGACAAACCTCCAGGTATGTGAAATGTGTCTTTTTTTTCCATTTGGGTTTTTAGGTTCAACAGAATCCCTCAATACTAGACCACAGACCACAATTTCTCCAGCAGATCTTCATGGAATGTGGTATCCTACAGTTCGAAGAACTCTTGTGTGTCTCTCCAAATTGTACAGATGTATAGATGTACGTGTATCAATTCTTATTTATCTTTACTGTAAATTGCTTGCTCTTTCATGTGAAATTTTTAAATTTTAAGTTTATTTTAAGATCTTGGTGTAGTATTTTGTTTGGTATTTACAGAGGTAAGTTTAAGATCAGTCTAATTTAGGGATTTTTTAAAAAAAGATTTTATTTATTTATTTATTAGAGAGAGTGAAAGCATGAGTGGAGGGGAGGGGCAGAGGGAGAAGGAGATGCTGATTCTCTGCTGAGCAGGGAGCCCAATATGGGACTCTTGATCTCAGGACCCTGGGATCATGACCCAAGCCAAAGGCAATTGCTTAATTGACTGAGCCACTCAAATGCCCTTAATGTAGGGATTCTTAATGTGTGTGTTCTGTAGAACTTTAGAATTCACTAGTGGCCTTTGGGAAGTCTTTGGATACCTTGAAATTTTGAGTAAAATTGTGTTTGTATCTTTATATTTGTGTCTTTTTGAGAAGGATTATAGCTTTCATTGCATTTACTATGACCACATAAAAGTTTAAAAACTACTGGTTAATTCATCTGTTTTAGTTTATAGGTAAGGAAAAAGACATGCAGAAGGGTTAAGTAATAATGTCCAGTGTCACATGGCTATAGTACATATTTAGTATAAATTTGTTATTAAATGCATTTACTTTAGTTTCTTTTTTTTTAACTTTAGTTTTTTTTTTTTTAAAAAAAGGTTATTTATTTTAGAGAGAGGGTGCATTTATGGGATTGATGGGAGGGCCAGAGGGAGTGGGAGAGGAAGAGAATCTTAAGGAGACGCCCTGCTAAGCCCTACATGGGGCTTGATGTCACAACCCTGAGATCATGACCTAAGGCAAGCCTTAGGACATTTAACTGACTGAGCCACGTGGGCACCCCATTATTTTAGTTTTGTACTCCATTTTAATCAACACTTTTTTTAAAAAGATTTATTTATTTGAGAGCAAAATTGCAGGGTGGGGAGGCAGGGAGAAGGGCAGAGGGAGAGAGAGAATCTCAAGCAGACTCTGCATTGAGCACAGAGCTCATCATGGGGCTCTTTCCATCTCACAACCCTGAAATCATGACCTGAGCTGAAATCAAGAGTCGAATACTTAACTGACTGAGCCATCCAGGTGCCCCTAAGTCACTATGAAACCATGGACTAATTTTAGTTATTGCTGAAATTGTAGTACCTTTTTTTTTTTTTTTTTGAAGCACGACCTTAAACATAAAGCATTGATTTTAGGTCCGAGCTATTGTAAGCATTCAAGAATGTTTAATGATATGATTATCAATCTTGAAAGATTAGAGTTGTCTTACTTACTATTAGGAGTTTGCTGCTGAAATAGTTTATAAGATTAAATTTTTTTTATAGCTTTTAAAAAAATTTTTATTTATTTATTTTATAAGATTAAATTTTTAAAAAATTTTATTTAAGTAATCTCTACACCCAACATAGGACTTGAACTTACAACCCCAAGATCAAGAGTGCTCCTCCTGCTCCTCCAACAGAGCCAGCCAGGTGCCCCTGAAATTCAGTGAATTTAATTTAAAATTTGATTGTTACAACTTAAATAGCATATAAAATGTGACAAAATAACAACAGCAATGTAATTGTCCTGAAGCTGTTGTTTAAGAATAGAGACCAAAGGGGGTATGTGTATGTTTCCCAGCCCCCTCATCGTCCCCTCACTACCCCCCACCACAGAGATGTTCTGTATCTCAGAGGCTGAACAAGGTGGCACAGTTTCATTGGTTCAGTAGAGTGCATAGTACTTAGTATATCTATTTTAAGCTACATAGTTATTGGAGTTTGTACTTGCAGAGATTTTGAAATTTAACCAGAAAATACCTTTTGGCCTATTCTGGGACTTTTAGGATGCGGCAAGATCACCTCTACAGTTAGATGTCTCAGCCTTTTTGTCCAGCTAATGAGTTGTCTTCTAGAGGGAAGTTTGGACTTTGGAATCTCCTCTTCCCCAGGTTCCCTAGCAGGAGTACTCAATGATGGTATGAGGCTAGGATTAGGAAGCTCCCTAGAGTAGAGCTGGGATCCCGGGGGGCACATGGGGTCGTGTTCCACACAGAACACATTGTCATCACAGACCCTAGTGAAGCCTTTTTGGTGCTAAAGAGCGATTTGAGCCAAACAGTAGGGTAGACCTGAGGACGCAACTCTGCCTGTTTTTATTTTATCTTCTGGGACTGCCTGTTTTTTTTTTTTTTTTAACATAGCTATGTCTGAATCTTATTCCTCTCTCTTTTAACCATCTAAGGTGAGGAAAGCCAAGTCTAGTGAAAAACGCATTAAGACTGAGCGGGGGAAGAGTTGGTCTTAGTCGAGGCTGCTGATCTTCGGTCTTCCTCAGGCAGGAGCAGTGACCTAGCAAGAGGCATCCCTAATCTTTTCTTACTACAGAAGCTGCATAGGAGACAACTGACAGGGAAGCAGTACAAAAGGAGAACAGCATCAAGTAAAGATCAGGACCCAGGATTGTGGCCTCATAATAAATATTTTGCTCATATTCCTCCATGCTAATTCCATCTCAAGTGGAATGGAGGCAGGGAGGGAAGCAAGGGACCGGCAGGCGACCCTGACATGCCACACTTTTGACAAGATACAGAAATGACAGAATTAAGAATCATACTTCACATGATGTTTATAACCCAATTATTTTGTTTTTATCTAATTATATTTTACAAAAATTTTACCACTTCCTTCAGCATTCCTATATTTCATGCACAGTATCCTGTAATTTGGATTTACTAGTATTTTATTGCTTGACTCCCCCATCACTGAACATTTATTTGATTTTTTTTTTTGCTGTTTTAAATAATGTAGTAAGAGCCATGTGCATGAATTTTATAATACAATACTGATTATTTGGGATACATTTTTAGAAGTGGGTTTACTGAGGCTTTGTCTTAAAGTTGGTGGGGTCAGAACCACATCTGCCTTGTCTACCCACCACTGGGCATCCAGCATTTAGCACAGAGCCTAGCCTGAAATAGGTGCTAAGGAAATATTGCTGAAAGGTCACAGGAGAGTTTTGAGAGATGCAAATTACAGAACTACCTGTTGGTCTAGACCAACAGGTAGTTCTGTAATTTGCATGGGAATAGGAAACTCTAGGAGAAATATTTGCCAGTAATATAAGTTCATCCAGTGGATGAGGGCAAGCAAGCATTCATTATTGAATTGCTTGTTCTCTGTTTATATAATTTCTCTGTTCCTGTGTTGTGAAGCACTTCAGTTAATGTTTTTCTTTTATTTCACCAGAGGGCAGTGTTCCAAGGATTATCACAGGAAGCCTTGTCTGCCTGCATTCAGTCGTTACTTGGAGCATCAGAGTCTATCAGCAAAAACAAGGTTTGATGAAGTGTTAGGTGAAATATTGTTACCTATAATAATATTGTGGAATATAGCATTTATTTGTAGACACAGAAATTTAAAGCCATTTTGGTGGGAGGATTTGTTTAATATGATTTAATTGAAGCCCTTGAAGAGAAGTTAAAACAGTTGACCCTTGAACAAGACAGGGACTCAGATCCTTTCCCCCACATTTTGAAATCCTTGTAGAACTTTTGATTCCTCAAATACTGAACTACTAATAGCCTGCTGTTGACTGAAAGCCTTACTTATAACATAAACAGTTAACACCTATTTTGTCTGTTATGTGTATTACGTACTATATTCTTAAAGTAAGCTAGAGAAAAGAAAATGTTATTAAGAAAATCACAGGGAAGAGAAAACACATTTATAGTATGATGCTATAAAAAATTGCCGTATAAGTGGACCAGTGTAGTTCAAACCATGTTGTTGAAGGTTCAATTGTATATTATTATAGTGCTAAATAAAGACCACACTGTATGAAGGAGTTCCAGCTTTGCTGAAAAGTACTGAAAATGCCACTTTGGTTCTAAATCCTATAGAGTAAAGGTCTCTTACTATAGCCTTAGCAGCTGGGAAGGTAGTAGATTCCTGTTTCCCTGAAAGACCAAAACAGTGTTTATAAGGGAACATAGCAATTTATAATCATCCCTTCAGTGATGGTTTTAAATAGTTGCATGGCCTCACTTGAAGGAAATCAGCTAAAGTCAATTTAGAAGACAGGGAACTGTGGCCCATGGGTTGCATGACTAGAAGTAGTTGCCCTGACTTCATGACTTACAGTTTTTAATCAAGAAGCGATCTGGGGCTGAAGGCTGCTCCCGGGGGCCCTGAGAATATTTAAATAGCATCATCAAAAATGTTGCTTCATTTAACTGTCCATTAAAATGTTTGTCACCTAAAGGGTCTAAGCTGTAGGGGCTGTTTCCAGGGAAACTTTTTTTGCTTGTTTGGAGTATTCAAACTTGTGAACCTTTTTGGACTTACAGATTTATAAACTTGATTTCTTACTTCAAGGCTTTAGATAAATTAGGGTAAGACAAAAGAAAGCAAAAAAAAAAAAAACAAATGACAAAAAAAAACTACCCTCAAAAGAATTTGGGATTCGTTTCTAGGAGAGCTGTACCCCTGATTGTGACTGCTGCATTCTCCCAGTCATGGAATGGAAGGTTGCAGTGACATTTTTAGATGTTGGAAAGAAGATGCAAAGTTAGTTGTAGACAGGCAGATTTAATTTTTAAAAAGTATTTTTAAGCCTGAGCTCTCACATTTCTTACAATACCTGAGATCAGGAAGCATGTCTAATGTTAGGCAAATGGTTAAGTAAATTATGGCATACTTCATAGAGTAGACTATTACACAGGCTTTAATTTTTTTAATGAAGCAGTAACATTTAACTTAAATATGTTAAGGCCAAAAAAAAAAAAAAGATACAACCAGATATTCATTATGACTTTATGTAATGAAAACACTCAGTAAAACATTAACATTGAAAGCTTTTGGGTGAATATGGATGATTTTCCCTTTTTTCACTACACTCTTCTTTATTTTCCAGTTTTCTAGAATGAGCATGTAGTTCTTAGATGATAAGGAGGAAAAAAAATGACCTAATTTATATGTCTTCATGCACCACCTCCTTTTTTTAAAGGGAGGAGTGAAGGGCTTTTTGATTATTTCATCCTTACCCTATGAGGCTATCCTGTTTTATGTAACTCTGCTTCCTGCATATTAGAAGGGGTTTAAGTTTGTGTGGGGAAGCCCTCGATTTGGCAAGCATTAGCTCATTTATTTTTGTTGCTGAGTTTGTGTACTTTTGCCTTTCAAGAAAAAAGTGATTAATGAAAATAACCACTTAATGTCTTAGCTTCTTTTTTTTTTTTTTTTTTTTTTAATGTCTTAGCTTCTTAAGGCAGGAAGTTGTTGCCATACTGAATTGAACACCTAATGTGTTTGCTGGATTATAGCAGCTTTAGTAAAGTGAATCTATATTATACTGTTCTTTCCCCTTGGAATTGTTAGTTTTTTAAAAAATAGAGCAAGTATTCAAAATGTGTAGTGCTTCCTACTTATTTAATGCTCTGTGTTCCAGAGTGCAAAGTGAGTTTCCATCAAATAAATCATACTTGCATATTGATTATGTGTTTATTTAGAAGGAGGGAGGAGAGAGAGAGACACTAGAAAGGAGTTAGTTTGTTTAATAACCCCTTTAAAATTATTGCTGCTTACTGAAGGACAATTTTATTCTTTTCCTAATATAGTATGATGTTAGAAATATTTTCAAAGTAATATTCTGTCTTGATTAAGCAGGAAGAATGAGCAGATGCAGCCTTGCTCTTGTTAATATACAGACTTTTTTTGGAAGTGAAAGTTACAGTTATTCACTGTTTTAGGATTGGGTCAGAGCTTTGAGAACTAAATTTAAATCATAAGACTCTTCTAGATGGGTCCTGCCAGGGCAGATGCAAGTGTAATGACTCAGGATATAGACTCTGTTGGTGGCAGGATGATCCAATATGGTGGATCCTGCTCTGTTGGTGGCAGGATGATCCAAAATGGTAACCCCAAATCATTTTTGGATTTGGAAGCTCCTTTTGTATAAATATGAATATTTCTGATATTCTGGATATTGAAACCACTTTGGCCAAATAGAGCCATGGTACTTGAAGAGAAACTGGAAAACCAGGAGAGGTCAGAGTTGTGTTTATGCTTTGACCTTTTCTTTATTTCCTGCTCTGTGCCAAGATTAGGTCACTTTATCTCTTCTGTTTCTAAATCAAGTTAAAATAGATTTGATTTCTTTTTCTAAATGTGTTACTTTATAACCTTTTATATGATTTGCTTTCTTGGACTGACGAAGTATGAGTGGGTGACAATGTTATTTGCAGCAAGATTTTTCCAGATAATTCTAACATGGGTAACGTGGGGAGAGTTCATTGCACCACAAAAGGAGTATTGGTACATACAGTTAGGTTAAGGGCCATACACCTCGGTAGATTAATGTTGATTAATAACACTGTATGTTTTACATGTTTTTATTTAATCTTTGATAATACCCATTTTTCTGTCTTATAATTTAGACTCAGATTGATGGACAACTTTTCTTAATTAAGCATCTTTTGATTCTTCGTGAACAAATTGCTCCATTTCATACTGAATTCACCATTAAGGAAATTTCCCTGGACCTCAAGAAAACTAGAGGTACTTCATTGTCCTGGCTGACACAGTTGGGTGTGTTTGACCTGTCCAAATGTGTCAGCAAAGGTTATAGGTTTATTTTATGTTCATCTGCAATTTTTTTTGCATGCTGTGCTTGCTGAGCATGTTACTTGTTCATACTGAGCTGAGCTTTCAACGTCCTAATTACATCTAACTTGCTGTATTTTCTTTATGAAGGGAACTGTTTCTGAGCATTTCAATTTGTAATATAGCATTACTTCTCTTAGACTCTGCCACATATTACCATAACCAGTTAAAAAATGAGAAATCAGTGTAACAGCTACTTAACAGTGTCAGCCAATTGGGGTGATTTTAAACATTGAGTGGAGTTTGTCAGTTCATGAAAATTCAGGAAGCCAGCTGGGTAAAATGGTAAAATGGGAGTACTCCGATCTCTAAAAGTGAAAGATTTGGGTTCCTGGCCCATCATTTCCTGGCTCTTGTGTGATCTTGGGTGGGTGTTTTAGTTTTCCTATCCCAGGTGAAATGAGCAGAATCCACTTGTCACGATAACTATTGAGATTATTAAGCATGAAAATGTACATTGAAGAGCTTTGTGAGCGTTAGGTGCTCAAGTAAGCCTAATTGGTATTATTTAATCAGCTGGTTGTTAGGTAATCATGTGGGTAGGATCTTTGAGTTGTTAATAGACACTGAATCATATCTGTCCTAATGATTTGCCTCTGACTGAATTAATAGATGATTTCTAAAATATCAGAATAGTTATTTTCTAAGATGTTGATTGTAAGCAGTTAAGGATACATTATGAATATCCCTAGTTTCCTTTACTTACTTACAAATTAATCTAAACTTTATCTTTTCTTAACCATTGCTGAGGAAATTAAGTTCTAATGCCTTAAGCCATTGTTTATATAATGGAACTTCTCTCTGAGGTATTGGGGGAATTGAGAAAATAGTCACTCAAATTATTTCCTGTACTCTGGTTCAGAGGAACTCCAAATACGGTATTTCCAAGGGTAGCTGGTTATTAGTTCCCTAGTGACTGTGTTTATAAAATAGTGGGCTTGACTTAACTCACCTGAGAGCCATCATGAGTCATATTAGAACAGTTTACTCTTTCTTTTCCTAATGTTCTCTCCTTTCCGCCATGGAGAATACCTTTTGGTTCTGTTGGAATTTGAATAGTAAACCTGTATGTTACTCATATTTTGTGATTAAAAAAAAAAAAAAAGATTTTGTTTTATTTTAGAGGGTAGGGGAGCAGAGTGGGAGCAAGAGGGACAAGGCGACTCCTTGCTAAATGTGGAGCCTGAGAATGAGGGGCTAGGTTTGATCTCAGGACCCAGAGATAGTGACCGGAGCTGAAACCAAGAGTCAGATGCTCAGCTGACTGTGCCTCCTAGGCACCCTGTGATTTTTTTTTTTTTAAACAGTAGTCACATATCCTGGTTTTTGCCATTTTATAGAATGCATATATATTTTTTAAGCTTATTCTTATCAGAGGCTTCCATCCCCCAACCAGTCTAGTTGATTTCCTTCTGTCCTTTTGGTGTGAGGTGTGGGAGTAGTGCCCTAACCTTGAAGAGTGCCTTGGGCTGATAGTCCTTAACTTTATTTACATGATGGGACAAAGTAAGGCTGATCTACTTTCTTCCATTTTTTTTCTAATTCATAATTTGTTGCTGCTTACTTAGTTCTTATATAGATCCATCGAAGTGTGAGATAATGAAATGCCCTAAAATTTTGGCAAATACTCGTTTAAAGTCTGTTTTCCCTAAAACATCATAAAGCCTATATAATCCTACTGTATGCTGTCGCAGACAGTCTTTTAAGTTACCTTGTAGAAAAGACAGCAGAAACAAAGCTTTACTCTCAGTACTGAGTCTGATCGGTCTTTTACAGTAAGATCAGGGTCATGGTAGTTAGTACTGTTGTGGTGTGTACTTGTAAAAACCAGGGTTGGAAGCATTTCATACTTGGCTTCTGCAGTGTGGCAAAGCAAAGAAATGGTCTTTTGCTACTATCACTTAAGAATACTTGCTCTCTTTACTTTCAGACCTCTAACCTCTCATAACTAACATTATATCTGATTGCATTTGAACATCAATGAGACCTCAGTTAGTACTTTGTGTGGATTCTAGTTAGTCTGGAGGTTAAGGGATAAATACGTCCTTTTGGTGTTTTCTTTCTGGCTGACACAGTAGTTTATTCATTCTGCTTCCAATGAATAAGTTTCTGTGCCAGCCAGGGACTCAACAAACGAAGCTGGGTAAGTATATGGATGTTTTTTGGAAAATCTATTTAGCAGCATAAAAATAAGGCAGTGAAATTTTCAGGTATCAGTTACCATTTATCTCTTTTTTTTTTTTTTCCTGTAAGTGGATAATTGAGATTAATAGTCATTTCTCAAGTCTGACTTCTAGAAAATAACTATGTGTGGGTACTACAGCCATGGTTGGCACTAATCCCACCCTCTTCCATTCATGGAGGTGAGTTGGTGAAAAACTGCTTTTGCTTTTGTAGTAATAGATAACTAGTGTACGTTAACACACTGAAATGGTAACTCGTCTTTTCTTTTAAAACTGTACCTGTTCACTGGATGAGTAATTTTGTTTCACAGATGCAGCATTTAAAATCCTGAACCCTATGACTGTTCCAAGATTTTTTAGGCTGAATAGCAACAATGCCTTGATAGAGTTCTTGTTGGAGGTGAGAAGGAGTCTGTTTCATTGGTGGTGGGAGATAAACGGCATTCTTTACATGTCTGGTAATTTCTAGGCACATAAAAACAGGAGGAAATTGTCATCTTCTTTTTAAGGGTACTCCTGAGATAAGAGAACATTATCTTGACTCTAAAAAAGATGTAGACCGTCATCTGAAATCGGCCTGTGAGCAGTTTATTCAGCAGCAGACCAAGCTGTTTGTAGAGCAGCTGGAGGAGTTCCTGACAAAGGTATAGACCTTGGTGCATATTTGATAAAGTAATTTTGAATTCTTCCTTAGATTTCCTTTTGAATGAACCTCTTGTGAAAACTCTGGCAGGAGACAGTAAATAGTAAGCCTAAATCTTAATGATTCCATCTAGGAAATCACTGTGTTTCCTATAATGGAAGCTTTTTGATTTGGACTTTTAGATATGCTTGCATAGTTTTCTGTTTTTAAGAGAAAAAGTGCAGATATTGTCTCCTGGCTAAAATCCATCCAACTGGCTAATGTCAGCAATGCAAAAATGAGATCATGGCTATTTTGACTTTTCCGTTTCAACCTAATCTTTTTTTTTTTTTTTAAATGCTTAAGTACCATTACTAAGGATTTTACTTCATAAACATGTTTTAAAAGCCTTGAAATTAAAAAAAAAATTCTTGAGATTAGCTTTCATTTATTTAGCCTCTACTGTCTATCCAGAATTAGAGTATATTATAAAAAGAGTAAAAATATGACAGCCCTTTCTCTCAAATTTACTTACCTAAGTCCTAACTGGGGAGACCCAACTGTATCTCTGAAATGACCAGGAGACAGCTAAGCAGATTATCTGTTAGTAATTTTTTGCTGGGGCCATCGATGCTGGTATGCCTGAAGCCTGTGATATTTGTTCAAAAGATAGAAGGTACTTGTTTCTGAAAATAGTAATAATTGCCCAAAAAAGCAGATATAGAAATGTTAAGCAGCCAAACTACTCTTTTGTTTATCATTGGCATATAGTACTTGTTTACTGGGTTGTAGTCCATTCAAACAAGTATTTGGAATGTGTGTGTTTTTTTCCTATGCCACATCAGTTTAAAAGGGGGGAGTGGTAGAAAGGTTTCTACTGGGTTTTGATTTTAAAAAATGGTGCAACTATTGATACTTTGTAATTTACAGATAAGCACATTACAGTTTTTACTGAAATTGTCCTTATGGGAAGCCAGTCTGTAGATTGTAGTATGTATTTTTGGGAGAGCATCCACATTAGTACTGGTAGGAAATATTGTAGATGAGTATTTTGCAATAGCAGAGCTGCACAATGAATCTTCTGACATAAGCAAGTTGATTATAATGAAATCTAGGATTAAAGGCTTTTTCTGGAAAAGCACAGTCTTTGTAAAAGTCAAGAGAATGAAAACTCACAGATGTATCTATCTAAGTTGATGGTAGTGTTAGTTTGGTAAATCTGGTATAACTCTGTAATTGTGCATTTTGGAAGGCTCTGGACACTATGAGCATTTTTTAAAAATTAGAGATTCATGTAGAAAACATGTATTCCAAGTCTGAATTATATAGGGTTTTCCATGGAATGCTACACATCTGCACCGGAGACTCCTGTATAGCCGGTCATGCATCTCTCTTTCTACACTCCTCCCTGAGGGATCGGAAAGGGAAAGGCCCTGCCTCTTGACATCATTGAGAAGTCAGTCCTGTCCTCCTTACTTAGTCTGTGTAATCTTTGCTCAGGTCATTCACTGTTGCCTCGTTTTCTTTTTTCAACCTTGGTCCCTAAGTGCTCTCCAGAGTCTGTTCAAAATATTTAGTAGGTAGTACAGCTTAGAGGGCTGAGCATCCCTTTTACATTATCTTATTCCAAATTCAGTCCCTTCCCCCATCCCACTGGAGTGGAGTGATTCAGAGACAAAGATGCACGCATGCACAGGGCATACATCATAAGCACTAGAGTTCACACAGATGTGTGTGATCGTTTAGGACATTGCTTGTTAGACTTTGTGGACCAGACATTTTTCTACTTTTATCTGGTGGATGTTACTAGTATTCTGAATAGCAGACACAGAATAAATGATTTTAAAACTTTAAAATGATTTTCTTTAAAGGTAAATCTGCAAGTGCAGAATCTTGTGCCCCTTTATCGTTGGCGTCTTATAAGGCAGCCCGTGATTGTACCTTGATAAATGATTGCAAGAGAGCAGCATCCATAGGTGCAGAAAGGGAACAGTATTTCATCTTCAATTTGGACGTATGCTTGTAGGTCTCAGGATTTTACCATTTGGATGTAAGCCTCATCAACAAATGTTCTCAGCTGAGAACAGTTTGGGCTGATTTTTAGAATACATGTGGGTTTGCATAATAAAACTGTGTGAGTGTAGAGAACATTCTTAGGCTCTTTGAAGACTTGTATTTGAGCGTAAAGATTCAGGGTGTGATTCTAGTCCTTTTTTTACTTGCTGTGAATTGATCTTTATGTAGCACCTTCCTTGACTCTCCTTGTTGAGATGCTTTGTTTTCATTAATTCTCATTACATCTCTGGCACCTAGAGTAAGTAAAACATCTTCGTTTCACAGAATGAGAAACTAAAGTTATCCAGAGTGACCCAATGTATATAAGACAATCATTTCTACAAACTTAATCTGACTAGTATAAACATCTTCCCTGATATTTTGGTACAACTAATGAAGTTTCTTAAGAAAAAGAAATAAATTCTAAAAGAACATATCCTATTTCCTGCTCCTTGAAAAATAATCTTTTTTCTAAGTATTTGGTGGCCCTAGGGAGTATAACACTGTTCTAAGTGTTGGGGGTAGAAGTTCATAGGAAAATAATTTGGGTCAAGTATCTTCTGTTAAACACAAAAACTGTTGATACTTTTTCTTTCCTTTTATTTTCCCCCCAAAGTTTTTATTTATTTATTTGACAGAGAGAGAGCGCACAAACTGGGGGTGGGGGGGAGGGGGGAGAGGGAGAAGCAGACTCCCTGCCGAGCTGGAAGGCCAAGGCAGGACTTGATCCCAGGACCCTGGGATCATGACCTGAGCCAAAGGCAGACACTTAATTCACTGAGCCACCCAGGCACACCAAAAAACTGTTGATACTTTCTGTTTTCTTCGAATTTCATTATACTGAATATTGCATGAAACGAACCCTTAAGTTAGGGATTGGACTGGTCATGGGTGTGGTAGAAAGAACAGAGTTTAGACTCCAGAAAGCTGAGCTCTAGCCCCCCTTTGTCACCTCCTGAGTAAAATGGTAGCAAGGTAGATTCTCCAAGTCTTGATTTTCTAATCTCTTCATCAGAGATAGCTACGGTATCCCTCTTCCCAACTGAAGGTTATTATAAGGACCAAAAGAAGATCATATATGTAATAGTACTTTAAATGCTGCAGAAATGTTACAGGAAAATATGACAAATTTGAAGTGCAGGTTTTGCTTTAGGAAAAATTCTGAATAAACGCATTTTAAAGGAAGTACATTTCAAGTTCATAATGAAGCTCAAAGTGTTTCCCCCTAGTGGGACCAGTTTATGCTGAAAAACTCAAGACTTGTATTTAGCAATATTCATTTTTTCCCCAAGCAATTTATTGAAGTATTTTGAGTTTATTTGGTGGGGGATGGGGGGTAGAGGGGCAGAGGGGAGAGAGAATCTCAAGCAGGCTCAGTGCTTAGTCTCACAACCCTGACATGACATGAGCCGAAAACCAAGAGTCAGACGCTTAACCATCTGAGCCACTCAGGTGCCCTACAAGTTTATTCTTAATAGTCCCTCTGAAGTGTTATTAATTCCTCAGCAACACTGTAAATATAAATTTTTTTTTCTTGATTGTAGTGCATGTAACAGAATTTGACCTATAAATTTAATTTTTGTTCTCAAGGACTTAATAACCTAATGGGAAATCAAGGTAGAAAATACGTAAACATTATGAGGTGTAAAGCAGTGTCATCATGAGACCGTGGGTCTGTGTTCATCTCGTAGGGTTTTTGAAAGATAGGGCTAGTTGGGGAAAACTTTTCAAGAAAATATTCCCTGCAGTTTGACTTAAAGGGAAGTATGTTACCTAGATAGTAAATAGACATGGATATGTAAGTTTGTCTTTCTCCTTAATATAAAAATAATTAATACAGTCTAAACAGACAGCATATATATCATTATGAACTTGGTTAAATTCTGGAACAATCAATGGAATAATAGGTAGCCATTATTAATAAAACATAATGTTTTATTTCAGTGTTGGAAATAAATTCTGAAAAATGTCCAGAATTTAGAGTTAGGTGGGGAAAAAAGATGTCAGAGCACTATGTTCCTGTTTTGTAAATGTAGACACGTTAGTATGTTTATTTATGTTGGAGAAGATTTCGGATAATACATAGGAAACGAACATGTTTTTCTTTTAGCATTGTCTAATCTATAATATGTATAATTTGTTCTTTAAAACTGCATCTCACAATAAGAAAGTAAAGATATCAAGAGGGATAGATAGTAGGAAAGGGGTGATTTTATACACATGTGCAGCATGAGCAAAGGCCTGTGAGCTTACTTAGCATTGTATTCTGTCTTGTGCCTGTGTTCCGCCTAAATATTTTTGTGGCCTTCTTTAATCGAAAGTTTTGGTTCTCAGATTTTTCTAATGAGACTCTCTGGTGAGGCCAAGGTCACAGCCTGCACCTTTGGTACCTAACAGTCTGTTTAAAAAAATGTTTTATGTGGTTTCTGTCCTTCACCTTCCCCAATTACACCTTAGTTACCATATACCCCACCATGGTTTTCCATCTTGAGAACATCTTAAGAGCAGTCTTGTCTAAGCAGCCAAATGCACATTTTTTTATTTGCTGCTCTGTACTAATGGCTGAGGAATAAAAGGGGCATGAACAAAGGGTGGGCATTGGAGTCTGCCTATAGCACTGGTTGGTCTGCCTCTAGCACTTTGATGCTATTTGAAAATCTTGTTTGTTTTCGTAACATTCTCTCTGCCTGAGATATAATAAAGAAAAGGAATCTCTAGGTATGTAAAGGAGATTTTGTCCTGCTGGGGTGACATTTTCCTAACAGCATACAATAATAATTAAATGTTGACATAACAGTTCACTTGAAAAGGGACCGGTTTTGTCCTCAGTTTTGTCTTCCATCTCTAAAATGTTTCAGGCAGAATACCTCAGAACATCAGTGGTGTTTTTTTGCAAGACAGCAGATGCCTTGAAATCACAAAAGTTTTCTAAAATGTGTTATTAGTTGGAAGGATTATGAGTTATGATGCAGTTTTTTAGGATTGCACATTTGACTATCATTATGTTTTAATATGTCCAGATGGTGTTGTATGTCCTCGGAGAGCCGTGAAATGAAAAGAAACGTTTTTCTTTTTGTCTTGTCTCACAGGTTTCAGCATTAAAGACGATGGCCAGTCAGGGAGGACCCAAGTATAGGCTTTCACAGCAGCCTTGGGCACAGCCAGGTATTCACGTTTTACCCCCCGGGGATTTCTTTTTTTAGCTGTTGATTAATTTGCATTTATATAGTATCTGACAGCTTGGAGTTGGTTTCCTACTTCTGCTGTGCTTTTTGTTGATACTAGGTGCAGTTTGGAGCTGACAGGTCTTAATGGTCCAGCACTACTTGCATTTCAAAAAGCATTTTTCAAGGAAAGAAGAATTAAAAAGAAAAAATACACGCAGAGTTAAAAATAAAACATGGCTTACATGGAAATCTGCTTTTTGTTGTTGTTAGAGCTTTGATGAAAGTACCGTGTTTGATAGTCTGAAATTAGGGAGGAAATGCTACTGTTCTCAAGTATTAGATGAAGGATGTTGGTCATTACTTTGTTTCACATTTTATGCAAGTTATATCCTCTGTTAACATTTTTAGAATGTTCAGAAAAATTATAAAAATTGTGGTGTCATTGGGGAGTTGGCAGACAGTATCCCTGTCTGATTGGCGGATGTGCTTGAGATGCTCCTAGTTTTACTCTTTCCTAAATGTAAATTTTTCTGTGCCAAAGGGTTTTTTCTTTTTTTTTTTAATCTTTAGCATTAGACCTCAGACATTTAGAATCAGACCTTTGGGGGTTACTTTTGGTTCATTTTGTGGCATTTTAAGTTGCTGTTAAGCCAGAATAAATCATTGTAGAGGATTAGTATTTCTGGCTGGTCCCTGGCCTACATCAGGATAGAGATCTTTTGAAACCAAAAAGGGCAAAATGGTAAAAGAATTCGTGTTTTAATTATGGATAAGCTGTATTATGTTGGTAGGGCAACTTTTTGCTGAAAATGAGAGAGATCGAAATTCAGGTTTAGCATCCATAAGAAATTGACTGTCTACAGGCACCCAATCTAGTATTAGGGTTTTTTTTTGTTTAAGATTGTATTTATTTATTTAAGAGTGAGAGAGAGAATGAGAGAGACACGTCATGAGAGGGGAGAGGTCAGAGGGAGAAGCAGACTCCCTGCCTAGCAGGGAGCCTGATGTGGAACTTGATCCTGGGACTCTAGGTTCATGACCTGAGCCGAAGGCTGTTGCTTAACCAGCTGAGCCACCCAGGTGCCTCTAGTGTTAGGATTTTAATATGATTGGTTTTCCTTATTGACAGAATGATATGTTTGTCAGGTACTTATTTCTTTTGGGGAAAAGAATTGAGGCCGTTCTAAAAATTTTTGGTTATTCTTAATAATGGCTCAGGATAATTTGAAGTTGAACTAGAACTAAGAAGCTAAAAGAGTAGCTGTGCATCTCGGAGGAGGATTTGTAAATATACTGAATTATCAGTTGTATTTGAATGGAAGAGAGGATTTTATTTCAACAATTTGTCATAAGAACTTTGATGATGTCAGTATGGGTTTGCATTGATTTGCTTTATTGCATATGAACATTGTCACTGCTTTAGGTCTTTTGTTTACCTGTGATGGAGACAGTAACTGTTGTACTGTTTACAAGGGTTACTAAACCTTTGTATCATGTGAGATTGAAATAACATCTTACCAAACTGAGATCATACTTGATGCAGTAGTACATTCTGTCAGAAGAAAGAAAACCAGTTTATTTTATTGATAACACTGGACTTTCTTTTTAAAATGGATTTTATTTATTTTTAGAGAAAGCGTGCAAAAGCATGCAGGTAGGGAGGGGTGGTGGGGAGGGGGAGAGAGAGAGAATCTTGAGCAAGATCCTCACAGAGCCGGACAGGCCTTGACCTCACGGCTCTGAGCCACCCAGGTGCCCCCACCCTGGAAACTCTAATCATAGCTGGCTGTGGTAGTATCCGCCGGTTCTGACCTCTCACAGTCAGGAGCGCACTTGTCACTCCATAACTCAGCACAATTCTAGAAGGAATTCTGACAACCTTTGTATTAATTGGGACTTTGGCTCAAGGTTTCAGTCTTTGATAGAACTTATGTAGAAATAGGAGCTGACTTTATTTTGAATGTTTATGTAAATGAAACTCTTGGGTGCAATAAATCTTTCTTAAAATAGGTAGAAACCAACAAACAGGCCTAGGTGTACTTAATATAGCTAAGCCCAGGGGCTTGATGCATTATTAATGTATTTTTCTTTCCTCTTTGGAAAGATCCCCTTTCACTCAAAACAGGGGCTGTCATTTTCTCAAGTGGGATCCGAGTGGAGCTCCCGGTGTTAGGTGTATTGTGCTCTCCAGCATTACAAGCGCAGTCATTAGTAAAGCAGGAGTGGATGAGAGGAAGCTGATGACAGGACATATTGCAGCAGGGCTTGCTGCTTTGTCATTAACCCCTTCCCTGTCTTTCTAAAGGAGGAGGGCTTGGCAGAGAGAGCAGTGGCACTCCAGTTCACTCCATTCTTGTATCTTCTGTTCCGTGTAGCTGCGAGGAGCTGTGGAGTTGCTTTTTCTTCATCTCTAGGACAAGACGCTCACACTGCAATGTCAGGGATGTTTGGGCCTTTGGGTGAGAGCATCAGGAACAACCTAGGGACTTGTCTAGGGCCCTGGAAACCCAAGGTGACTGGTTCATGCAGTCTTGATCAGGTTCCTGGGGATCATTTCATGATAAACTCAGAGGAGATTGAGTTGTAAGTTAAGGTGCTGATTTGTTAATTTACTCTGAGAAATATACCTTCATTAAGTGCCCTCAGAGGGCTGTGTTTGCTAGGCTTCACACCAACCATTTGGTGATCAAGGCCTCTGGAAACTGACTTAGGGATTCTTTTTTTTTTTTTTTTTTAAGATTTTATTTATTTATTTGACAGAGAGAGATCACAAGTAGGCAGAGAGGCAGGCAGAGAGAGAGGAGGAAGCAGGCTCCCCGCTGAGCAGAGAGCCCGATGCGGGACTCGATCCCAGGACCCCAAGATCATGACCTGAGCCGAAGGCAGCTGCTTAACCCACTGAGCCACCCAGGCGCCCTGACTTAGGGATTCTTGAAGTGTGTTAGTGAGGATGGAACTAGAGCCCATGGAATTAAGTGTCCTAAAGAAGCTTTCATCTATTTTATGAAAAATAAACAATTCCTTGATTGTTTGTTCTTTCTTGAGAGCATTGGTATTTTCTTACCCTGCTGTACCACAACCCTTTTTAATTAAAAAAAAAAAAGTTTTTAATATAGTGTAAAATTTGGGCTATGAAAAATTATAAAATTAAAAGTAATTCTGTTTTTTATCACCAAACCAGCCCTCTCAAAGGTAGCCACTATTAATAGTGTCTTTTCCTGAATTGTTATATATGTACTGGCGTCTCTGGACTTTAAAAATTTTGTACAAATAAGATTAGACCATATTCCTTGTTGTTGTCATTTTTTTTTTTTTTTAACTTGGTGTCTTGGAGCCGTTTCTGTACTGGCATATCTGGCTCTCTGCATTCTCTTTAATGGTGCATGGCACGCAGCACTCTAGCATAATTTCTTTAATAATTCTGTTCATTGTTAAAATATTTTTAGTTTTTTTTCCCCCCATCCATTATTTAATAGATGTCCCTGTATACATGTATCTTGGTATTTTGTAAGTATATCTGTAAGGTAAATTTCTAGCAGCAGAGTTTAGTTAAGTGATAGAATATATGTGTAGTTTCAGTTTTGCTAAACATTGCCTGGTTTATACTCCAAGCAGCAGTGAGTAAGAAGGCTTGTTTCTGCACACCCTTACCAAATGTGGGTGGGTACTCACGGTCTTAGTGATTTTTACCAATCTGAAAATACCTCAGTTGTTTTAATATATATATTTTTTAATTATGAGTGAAGTTGAAGGTCTTTGTAATTATGAATCAGTCTTTTTCTTCATAGCTTTCTAGGTAGTTTCCTCTTTTAAATGACCTCATAAAGATAACTACTCTTCTTTTCCATTTGTACTTCTTTTCAGACACTACACTTAGCCTACATAATTATTTCAGTTATAGTTTTCTGGAATTCTGTCCCCTTTCTGATAATACAGTGTAAGATTGTAACAGATGGGGGCACCTGGGTGGCTCAGTCAGTTAGTTGAGTGTGTGATCTTGGTTTTGGCCCAGGTCATGATCTCAGGGTCCTGGGATAGAGCCCTATGTTAGGATCCACACTTAGCAGAGTCTCCTTGTCCCTCTCCCTCTCCTCCTCCTCTTACTCATGTGCGAGTGTGCGTGCTAGATCTCTCAAATAAATAAATAAAATCTTAAAAAAAAAAAAGTAACAGTTGGATTTTTAGTTACCGTTAAATATGTGTGGATGTTTCCAGAATCATCCCACAAGACAAGAGAGCATCTCTTGCTGTGAGTCGCTTCTGTAAATGAATACGCTCATTCATAATGAAGTGATTCTTACTTGTGTCTCTCTGCAGATAATTTTTTATTTTATCTTAACTATCTCTGAATTCCAAAGGCTCCATAGTATAGCCCCTATGAAGGGTATTGGAGGAGTTCTTTTACTGCCTTACCCTTGGGGAGTAGAGTTTTGTATGTAGAAGATAATGAATGTTTATAGGACTTGTGAGTAAACAGGATAAAGGAAAGAAAATTTTGGGAGAAATTGAGTCCTTTCTTCTGCTGTTTTTCTCTCCCCTTATTCCCCTCTTAATGAAAATGGAAGTGTTTCTTCTCTTTTTCTTTGTAACAGTAATGAGGTTTATTCTTTCCAGCAAAGGTCAGTGACCTTGTAGCAAATGCCTACAAGACAATAAAAGCAAAGCTGCCTCTGACTTTGAGAAGTATGTCATTGTACCTATCCAATAAAGACACAGAGTTCATCTTGTTTAAACCTGTAAGGGTGAGTATTGTGATATTTTACTTGAATGTTGTCCAGTCTCCTCAAGTTTTCATTTCTTGCCTTGTCTACCATTTTCCTCTTCCTGTAGACATTTAAAAGTGTTAGTATACTGTTCTAGTAAAGTTGATTAATAATCACTGTAATTCCTGAGAGGATTACAAAGCCAGCACTGGCCTGATCATATCCACCCCAGCCTTTGTCTTAAGTTCTTTATGTTGTTACCTTTGGCGACAAGGTAATTTTGACCTTAAAGTACAAATTAGTAAATAAATAAGTCATCAGACCCTAACATTGATTGTGGCCCAGTACTTGAGAAAGCAGCATTTCAGGAATTACGCTTCATTTTACTGGTGAGTAGTGGAAATAAATGGCTTGCAGTGGCTGCCAAGGGATTAAATGTCAGAGCAAATTTAGTGCTCATAACTTCCAGCTCTGTGTTGAGCTCACATCTTTACTGAAGGCATTGGTTGGTTTTTAAAGTACGTTTTATGTGTCTGGGAACTTTATTATCTTTTGTGTAAGAAATTGCTGCTGAAGGCTCTTATTATTCTCTGGGGGGCCAGGGCTTACTAGAGTTTAGCTTTTCCAGGAAGTATTATCTGATAAGGCTTAGTTGGGTTGTGCTAGCATGTGAATTATTAAGTGTGAATTATATGTCTTTGGTAATCCAATGAAAGATACATTTCCTCTACTTGTTTGGCAAATACCATTAAGATTTAATATTCTTAGAGAGAGATAGAGGTAAACCAAGAAACAGACTCTTAACTATAGAGAATAAACTGATGATTACCAGAGGGGAGGTGGGTGGGGAGATGGATGAAATTGGTGATGGGGTTTAAGGAGGGCACTTGTGATGAGCACCCACTAATGTATGAAAGTGCTAAATTACCATATTGTACACCTGAAACTAATATAACACTGTATGTTAACTAACTAGAATTTAAATGAAAACTTAAAAAAAGATTTAACAGTCTTAGTGCTCTATGTTTGAGATGATCACATATGTTTCTAGTAACTCATTTAATGGGATTTCCTTTCTTTATAAGAATAATGTTCAGCAAGTCTTCCAGAAGTTCCATGTTTTGTTAAAGGAAGAGTTTAGCCCTGAAGATATGGACATCATTGCTTGTCCTTCTATGGAACAGGTAATCTATCACCTGAAGATCCTTTTGTTACTTTTTATTCTTGATTATTTGGTTATTTTACTTGAGTAGGTAATGTCTGTCTTTGTGTAACCATGTTTTTAATTTTTTTTTTTCCAATTTATTTATTTTCAGAAAAACAGTATTCATTATTTTTTCACCACACCCAGTGCTCCATGCAAGCTGTGCCCTCTATAATACCCACCACCTGGTACCCCAACCTCCCAACCCCCCCACCACTTCAAACCCCTCAGACTGTTTTTCAGAGTCCATAGTCTCTCATGGTTCATCTCCCCTTCCAATTTACCCAAAAGCACATACCCTCCCCAATGTCCATAACCTTCCCCCCTTCTCCTAACCCCCCTCCCCCCAGCAACCCACAGTTTGTTTCGTGAGATTAAGAGTCACTTATGGTTTGTCTCCCTCCCCATGTTTTTAATTTTAATTTTAAAATTGTACCTTATTTTATTCTGATGAGCAAGAATTCAGACTTTGAATTGCTCTCTCAAATTTTTAGTGATGACTTTATAAATTTTGATTGCTTTTTTTAATCCTTTCTGATATTGAAAATTGCTGTGTTTAACATGAGCGAACTGTTTGTGAAAAGTTCAAATAATGGTGTTTAGGATGCTGAATAATTTTATTTACAGTATGCATGATAGGAGGCCCACATTTCACATGAAATAAAGTTACTTCATGGGTTTGATGTTAGAAGTGTTTCTGTTTTCTCTCTTCTTCCTAAATTTGAAAAACTGAATATAGAGCTTAGTCTGTATTTATCATTCAGTACAGCCAGCAAGTATTTTTGAGCATGTATTATGTATTAGGAGTAGGCTGGTGCTATGGAGGGTATTTTATTTCCGGTTTTAAGTTTGGTATAGCTTAGGAGTTTTATATATGTCAGGACTAGAGGGTGTGGGAGAGAGTAGTAAGGTATGGGAGCCTGAGAAGAGAGGGTGGAGAATTGGGGAAGGGACTAGAGGCAGTGAGTGAGGGTGAGTCTTTGGGGGTTTTACCACTTTGGGAGAGAAAAGGTGTAGCTGGAAGGGAAATGGAGTCTTTTTTTAATTGACATAGAACTCATATGCCATAAAATTTCATTGGTTTTTAGTATATTCACTAAGTTGTGCAACATCACCACTATCTAATTCCAGAACGTTTTCTTGTCCGACTCAAAAGAAACCTCATACCCTTTAGCAGGATCCCCACTCCTCCATCTTCTGTAATTTACTTTTTGTCTCTGTGGATTTGTTCACTGTGGACATTTCATTAAATGGAATCATATAATACATGGCCTTTTATGACTGGCTTCTTTCTCTTATCAGACTTTTTTTTTTTAAGATTTTATTTATTTATTTGACAGAGAGAGACCACAAGTAGACGGAGAAGCAGGCAGAGAGAAAGGGAGAGAGGGAAGCAGGCTCTCTGCTCGGCAGGGAGCCCGATGTGGGACTCGATCCCAGGACCCTGAGATCATGACCTGAGCCGAAGGCAGCGGCTTAACCCACTGAGCCACCCAGGCGCCCTATCAGACTGTTTTTAAGGCTCTTCCATATTGTAGCATGTATCAGAATTGTATTCTTTTTTATGGCTTTATATATTCCTTTGTACGGATAGATGGTTCATACTTTAAAAAGATGTGTTTGTGGTTCCAGGATTGTAATTAAAATACTTTATTTATTTATTTATTACTGAGAGGGCTAGCGAGAGAGGGAACAAGCACAGGGGAGCTGGAGGGGAGAAACTGGCTCCTCGCTGAGCAGCGAGCCCAGTTTGGGATTTGATCCCAGGGTGCTGGGATCATGACTTGAGACCAAGGTAGATGCTTAACAACTGAGCCACCCAGGTGCCTCTAAAATGCTTTTTTTGAGTCAGTTGAAGTCATTGTATTCTCTGTAATTATACCACTAACTTGATATATAGTTAGGTTTGTTTCAGTGTTTAGAGATTTTTTCCCCACCATTTTGATTTAGTTTTTTTTTATATAAAATATTAACATGCTTCCCAAGTCAGCATTCTAGAACAAGGTAGAATTGGAGGTGTTTGCTCTCCTTTCAGACCCCTCCAGCCTTTTCCTTCCTTTGTTATATAAATAACTATTACTTTTATTTGTTATTGGATTATCTTCCTTTTTTTTTTCTTTTAAAGATAGGAGAAAATACATGTTTTTATATTCATGAGGAGGATCCAGAGAGAGGGAAAAATTGATGCTGGAAAATGTTCTTGAGTAGCAAAGAGGGGATGGAATCTCAGGGACAGTCGGAAGGAGGATGGAGCTTTTGTTAGGTGCATGTATTCAGTTGCAAAAGGAAAGAAGGCCCAGTGTTTGGGCATGTGTATGGGGAGGCGGTGAACACGATAGGACAATAGAAGCTCTCATCTGATTGCTTCATGTCTGTGAATGAAACAGGAAGAGGTCATCACAAAAATGGGGGGGTACAGTCAGCATGGTTGTCTGTTTTCTCCAGTTATATATAGTCAGTTGCAGGAGTGTAGACGTGGGGTAGCCAGACAGGGCTTGCTAAGAACATGCAGAGTTCCTGGGCCCTGCTGGACTCCTGCCAGCAAGATACGTGTGTGTGTGTGTGTGTGTGTGTGTGTGTGTGTTCGTAACTTAAAAGTTTGACAGTAATCGGTCACATTGCGTATAATTCAGATTGCTCTGCTCTGCCTCTTTTCCCTGTTCACTTGATGAGCCAGTACATTGTTTTCATGACGCACCAGTGGGTCACAGCCTATAGTTTGAAAACCAGTGATAGAGCCCATCATTCTGTGCAGCTTGGTGTTTGTTTCGTCATAATTAGATTGAGGTTTTGTATTTTGTGCAGGGACAGTTTTATAGAAGAGATGAGGGGGCGATTATTTTGATTACCAAAATAGTTCGTGCTGTGTCAAAGGGTTCCCTGCCAGGTTCATTTGGCTGCACGTCTTCTAGGGCTTGGGTTCCAGATTGGCCATGGGCAGATTGCAGTTCCCCTGCTCTCTCCCAGGTGGGTTTCTCTGCTTCTCCTGGGGGCTGGCTCCATGTCCTGCCCTCCTTCACAAGTGGGTGGGGTCTCTAGGGCTCAGAGTTTGGGTTTGTGCTGAAATTCACTCTTCACGCCTGCTTTTATGCATCTAAAATGGTCATTCAAGGAATTCAGCTTACACACGCTTCTTCCCACAACACACTCTGCACAGAAAAAGGTGAAATTGATAATTTACATCTATTTCTATCCCTTCTCAGGGTTGGTGTGTAGTTTTTTTTTTTCTCCTGTCATTTTCATTGGATTCTAAATAAGTTGAGGTCATCAATTCAGTGATAGAGTGTGGCATCCTCCCCCAGACCACCACAAAGCCCACTGCCCAATGGCCGTGTGGTGACTCAGACCAGCATTGCGGGTTCAGCTGTGTTCATTTGGCTTCTTAAAAAATCTTAGACTTTGGTACGCCTGGACGGCTCATTTGGTTGGGCCACTGCCTTTGGCTCAGGTCATGATCCTGGAGTCCTGGGATCGAGTCCCATATCGGGCTTCCCCTGTTTTGTGGGGAGCCTGCTTTTCCCTTCCCTCTCCCACTCCCCCTGCTTGTGCTCTCTCTCTCTCTGTCAAATAAATAAATAAAATCTTTAAAAAAAAATCGTAGACTTTTTCTCTTCTTCTGTGTTTGAGGATTGGTATTCCGCGGTAGAACTAACATAGCCCTTCACTTTGCTTTTCAGGTAAACCTCCTGCTGTCCGTTTCTAAATAACCAGGCTGGCCGGGCTGTGCACGTCAGCGTCTGTGCGGTCGGAGTGGGCTGGGAGGTCCGCAGCCTGCAGGACGCCGAGGAACCGTATGTGGGAGTGTCCTCAAGAGCCACCCCGGCGTGCTGCTCGGTGCTGACTGCAGCATGAAATACAAGCAAAGTGTTTGGAAGATTGGTGTTTCTCTTTTAAAAACATCAAAATGCCAAAGATTAATCTAGGAGTGTGAGAACTGCCTTCTTGAAAAGGTCACAAGAAATGTGAGTTTTTTAGAGGTAGCTATGGTGGGCATACAGGGAGATGGTTCTTAGCAAAAGATGTGCAATGAAACTAGGTTACAAGAAGTAGTGCAAAGAAGAGCTTTACACAGAAGCGCTGTTAATTAGAAAGCTTCTACAAGTACGGTTTGTTAAAGTGCGAAACACTGCAATACTTTGAGCCACAGAGATTCCACGGGGGCTATTTTTTACTTCTAGAAATCGTACTCCTACACTCTATTTAATGTAATGTTTCTCCTAGCACTTTGAAGTTTCGTTTGGAGTAGATTGGGTGCATCTGAGAACACATTCTGCTTTCCTGGGAATACGGGGTGTTCTCTTTCTATGTATTTGATGATGTGAGGTAGTTTGAAGATGCAAGGATCCCGTGTAAGGTTCCAGCCTCTGTACTCCCTGAATTGCTTAGGTGCAGAATGTTCAAATGCCGGGCCTAGAGTCTCCTCATAATAGATACGTGCGGTATGTTTAATGAGCATCTTCATGGTACAATAGTTCGTGTTTGTGAGTGGGAAGCACCAATTAGGTTGTTTTAAATCTGGCACGTAAGGGAGAGGAGGCAGCCTGCTGAATCATGTATCTCATGCATAAAGGCGAGGGTTACCAGCTTTCTGTACACTGCCTTCGGTATGAATAGTTCTTTCAACAGTGAACACTTTCATGTCCCATGTGTTTGTTCATTGGCTGTGCTATGTACCAGTGTCATGGAGGTGCAGCCCTGTCACAGCAGGATACATTTTACCAATAAAGGTGAGGAGGATGAAGGTGGCCCACCCCTTAAAATCTACTGTATTATTCAGGGATCATCAGATAAATTATGCACATCTATGAGTTTTCCTACAAACAACTATTTCCTGAGCGGATGGGTTTCGCCTCACATAAGCTGCTTTTTTTTGGTTCAGAAGGAATTTTCAGTTATTGAAACACTATCCAGAGATGGAACACTGGAGAAGGTTCTGGAATGTAGCCAGCAGACCTCCTTCTACAGGACTTGTCCCGTTGCAGCAGACTCTTGTAGTGTGTAGTTAGGTTACATATCCTGATGTCTGTCATTTTAAACAGGTCATTTGTTTTTCAACTCCATTTAAATTGGTGATGAATGTGGCTTGAGAGAGCTTAATAGTCTATTTTGGGAAGATAGAAGGGAAAGAGGGTCCATATTCATTCTTTGACATGAAATGAATGAATCAGGAAGATTGTATTTACTTCCACTTAACTATTTTAAATACATGTTTAATGAAATAAACTGTAAAATATCCTGTTTTCTGTATTATATGTACATTTGATTTTTTTAATAGCCTTTCCAAAGAAATGAGGGCATGATTACTGTACAGTACTGTGACTGATTTAATTTGATGTACAGAGCAGGCTGCATTCTTAAGGATAAAAATATTTGATGGCACTCATTCTTGTGTTTTGAATCTTTTCTTTCTGAAACACTCAAACATCGTAGAAAGTGCTGAGTAGGTAATAGTGATCCAACTTGTTGGCTAAATGAATATTTGTTTAAATCTGTACAGTTTCAGGTGTTTACTTATACAAAACGTGTACATACTTTCAAATAATTTAAAATGCTTTATATTATTTGGCTAGAAATTGCAGTTTTTAATAAATGTGAATTTTTTAAAAAATAAAGATTTTTGCTTCCTACTTTGTCTTCACATGTCTGTTGTATGGATTCTTTTTAAAAATAATTTTTTTTTCTTACAATTTTATTTATCAGTTTGACAGAGAGCACAAGCAGAGGGAGTGGGAGAGGGAGAAGCAGGCTTCCCATAGAGCAGGGAGCCCGATGTGGGGCTTGATCTCAGGACCCTGGGATCATGTCCCGAGCTGAAGGCAGATGCCTAACAACTGAGCCACCTAGGCACCCCTAAAAATAATTTTTTTTAAAAGATTTTATTTATTTATCCGACAGACCGAGATCACAAGTAGGCAGAGAGGCAGGCAGAGAGAGAAAGGGAAGCAGGCTCCCTGCTGAGCAGAGAGCCCGATGCGGAGCTCGATCCCAGGACCCTGAGATCGTGACCTGAGCCGAAGGCAGCGGTTTAACCCACTGAGCCACCCAGGTGCCCTAAAAATAATTTTTTAATTGAAATTTTTATTGAGCTAGCTTGTGATTCACATGTGGTTGTCTAAGATGTAATACAGGGAGACTCTGTGTACCTTTCCCTGGATTTCTCCTAGTGGTAACATCTTGCGAAAGTAGAACAGGTTATCACAAGCATAAGATGGACAAAAGTACACCCCACCAGTCTGTTCACATTTCCCCAGTTTTACCTGTACTGTGTGGATTTTTTTTTTTGGTAAGATAATTATTGTGGGAAGACATTTTTTGAAGCCTCTTAATGCTTCATTAGTTGAAAGATTTTTTCTTTGTTTGCAAAAACTGCCAATTTCCTGTGCATCTTCAGCACATAGTCGTGTTGAAATTTAATGTTACGTAAGTAGCAATAAAAATGAGTTTGTATTTTCCCCCCTGGTTTAACAATCCCATAGCTTTAAATTCTCTTCTGCAATTTATTACAAGAAAGAATAGTCAACCTTCATTTTAAAAAAGGGGCCATTTGTACTGGAAACCGTGGTGTGTTGGTGAGAGAATGGTGCTTCTCAGAAAGGAGAGGAGGAACTTAATTGTTTCCTCTCGGGAGTACTTTTTCTCCTGATGGTGGCTCGTCTCTCCACTTGTTCACCTTTTCTGAGAGCAGGTGGGTCTCCTTGGCTCCTCCCTGCTCATGCTCCAGGCCGGTCTGGGTCCGTGAGCGCATGCGCCAGATGACGTCACTGTCTCACGTGGGCCGGAAAGGGCTTTGTCGGAGGGAAATGGGGCGCTGGCCGGGGACATACTAGAGGCTCCAGGAGCAGAGGGATACAGGCAGAAAATCCCACTGATGTAGCTATTCCTTCAACGTGGAAGGAGTGGGTGTGGACTCCGCTGCTGTGGTCCTGGACTGAGGGTCCTCACAACCACGTTCATCGCGGGGAGACTCGGAAGACAGTCTCTGTTCCAGGTACTGATTTATGGCCTCGCGGCTCCAAATCCACCTTTTTGGGCCCTCCTTGGACACTCTGGTGCTGGGCCCTGAGAATATTCCTCCTCGCCCAGCGGGTGCAAGGTTAGGTTTTGTGGGGTGCTGGAGGTACACTGTAAGGTGCAGAAGGGACCTCCTGTTGCTGGCCCGTCTGTTTTTCCTTCTATGTGGTCGCTGTGGCAGCGTGGGGGGTTCTGGGGTTTCTCGCTTTATAGTGAGTTCTGATCCGAGTGAAAGCTGGCAGCTCCCCAGCACTCCAGTGAAGTACCCCCACACCCCCAAAGCCAGCGAGCTGTGCTTCCATCTCTAGCTTTGGTGCTGGTGGGGGCTCTTCGAGGTTCTTCTTTCCCTTCCAAGCACGCGCAGCATGCGCCTTCACCCCCACGCTTCATTCCACAACCCCTTCCCTCTCACACAGGGTCCTTGCTGTGCTGGGCTCCTCCCCAAAGCCACAGTTGCATTGTTTTGCTGTTGCTTGCTTCACTGATCCCCAAGTCTGTAAACCATCCCCCCCAACGCCCGGGGGCGGGCAATCTGTTCCTTTCTCTTCCCACCTTGAGCACATGGTGGAAGCTCAGTGTGTATTTGTTGCATGGCCTAATTAGTTACTGAATTTGTTAGTAATTTTGTGGGCACTGCAGGAGGCCCCGTGTGCCTTGGGGCAGTCACTGATTGTTACTTTTCAGAGGACCCTTGTGTGTAACTGAAGAGGTTGGTATTCATAAACAGCCCAGCTTTGTTCATTTTCGTTTCCAGGAGAAGCCATGTCACTGAAGAGAGAATGGAGGTCAGGCAGGATTTGTCCCCTCAGGTAGGTGAGGGCCTGGCAAGGGCCCAGGGTGTGAGGCAGAGTGTGTTACAGGTTGAATTAGGCGCCGTCTCCACCCCACATTCCTGTGTTGGAGTCCTAACCCCCAGTGCCTAGAAATGTGACCTGGTTTGGAAATAGGCTGTTGGAGATGCAATTAGTCCAGATGAGGCCATACCGGCATAGATCAACTCCCATTCAATGTGATTGGTGTCCATATAAAAACGGGGACTGTGACTCAGAGACACATACCCACATAGAAGGCCGGGTGAGGCCTGGAGTGTGTTGTCTCAAGCCCAGAACCCAGAAGTCAGTTGGGGCTGGAACACACACTCCCTTCGGGCCTTTGGAGGGAAGCCCTTGATTTTGGCCTTTCAGGCTCTGAAGTGTGAACAGTAAGTTTCTGTGGTGGATGGCACCCAGTGCCGGTGTCGGGGGGAGGGGTCCTTGATCTCTGCAGTTCCTGGCCATCTATCTGGTTGGCGACTTTACTTCCTTACCACTCTGTGAGGTGATTTGCCTTCCTTCATGAGGACAGTCCCTGAGTCCAGTCTCTGGTGACCGTGGCACTGAGCCACGGTTCCCAGAGGACCAGGAACGCCATGCTGCTCTATGAGATTTCTGGTCTTTTGAAGGATTGGCCAATGGGGCAGGACTGATTGGGCAAAACACCCCGGTGAGGTGGCCTGTTCACAAGCTCTACGTGAGTAGCAGGATGATTGCAGGTTGGTGGGAAGAGGATGATCAGGGATGGAGGGGAGTTGGCTGATGATGGTGGGAACCCACTCGGGCAGCTGGGAGCGCAGTGTCTTCTCCATGCCACTGCCTCTGATCCCTGGTGTGTGGCTCTGTGAGGTGAGCTCCAGGACTGCCCTGCTATTCCAGGTGAGGAAACAGGGGCTCCCTGCTCTGGGGGGGTGGGGACTTGCTTGTTGCTGAAACCCGTTCAGAAGCTTCTGCCTCTCGTGGTGGGTGAGGAAAAGGGCTTCTGGGCGCTCAGCATGAGTGTGGAGCCCACAGGGCGCACTGAAGCTCTGCTGTGGGCTTGTGAGGGTGGGCTGCTGCGGTGATCATCTGTCATTTATGGCTCATGTCCTTGCCCCATAGTGACTGTTGTTCTAGCTGAGGACAGCAAGGTGTAGCAAACAGTGGGGGTGACTGTGGACGCCCCACCCCCACTCCCTGCCTTCACCTCCAGGGTCCCCCCAGCTGCTGGGTTGTCATGATGACTTCCAGTGAGGGTTGGTCGCAGGCAGTGTGAGATCAGCAGGGGAGCAGGGCCACGAAGGTGGGACTCTGGTGTCATTGTCACAGCAGGAAATGGCCAGCTGCCAGGCTGGGCTGGCTGGCTGGAAGGGTTTTCCTAACCCATCTCAGTTTAGCTACAGTGGAGGTCATCCTGGGAAGTTGCCATGCCCTGGTCTATAAAAGGCACACTGGAGGGGGCTGCCCAGCTCCTGAGTCCTCCTTTTCTAGAAATTCCTGCCCCTCCCAGTGCATAGGTGTCAAGACATAGCTCCACCCTCCTTACCACGTGGGGCTGCACCAAAAGTGGCCTCTCGATCAAGCCAGGCCAATCAGACACCTCTGGTGTCTTTTGAGACATGGGGAGGCAAAGCCACATGAAGTGAGGGGCATAGACCACATGTCTTCAGGACATGAAAAATGTCACAGAGATGGGAACGGAAGTCATCTAGCTTCTGGGGACTTCCCATGCTCTGATCCTTTTCTGAGACCCACTGCACCTTCTGTCCATATGACTCATTTCCCTTTTTGCTTTACCTCCTTGAATTAGTGACTGTTACCAGAAGTGTCCCAGCTAGTGGAGGAGGTTTGAGTGTGTGTGCTTCCGGGCTCCCAATGGGTTCCTGGGTTAGGGGACCTGCAGCAGTCTGGCGTTGGGTCATTGTCTGGGTCTCCCTGTGTCTTGGCAGACGTGGGAGATGGGTGTTTGTGATGACGTTAGGGTTAGTGAGAACTTCCTCGGTATCTAGACCCACTTTGCTGGCAAGGAAACTGAGGCATAAAGTGATTTGCCCCAGGTCACACAGCCAATGACGAGCAGAGGTATGCTTTGAGACTGTCTCCATACTGAGTCAACCCATGTACAGAGGAAGGCTGCAAAAGGCCTGCACTTTGTGACCAAAAAAGGTGACCAGTGAGGGCGCACAGGACAAGGGTTGACGGGTATTACCTACTGAAACAACTTGCTCCTCATGCTGTCGGGTGAGGATTTTTCTGTGCCCAGCTACAGATTCTTTTTTCAAACCAAGGAGCTGTGGTAAGTCCCAAATGACAAATCAACTCTCAAGGGACATCCACAGGGCTCTGGGGTTTTCCTCAGCACTCCTGGTAACTTTCCTGAGACAGTCCTCGGTGGCAGGAAAAGGCCCCAGCACGATGTGGTGACCACTCTGGGAGGTGAGAGTTCTCCTTCGGTTCCATGTTGTCGATTGACAAGATCCTGGCATTATCGATGAAGTTTTCCAAATCAGGGATGGTCAGGAAATTCAGGATCCTACTCATTTTCCCCAGGAGGACCTGCATCTTCCGAGCTGTTGAAACAATTTCTACCTCCAGGATGGCCTTCTGCTTCATTTCACTCAGCGCCTCCGGGTTTACGACCTGTGGGAATCCACAGAGAGCTATGTGAGGATGAATGCTGCCCAGACACCATGCTTTCCACCCCAGGATTAGGCCCCTTGGACCAGGACTGAGTTTTCTCTGGAGACTCGCTCCAGGGCGAATTTGTGCTCCCAGCCTTGTCACTGGCAACATGTCCCTTTTTTGGCCCAGGCCTGTGACCACACAGCCACAGGGACGCAGGCTGAGACTACACTCAAGCCTGACCCCAAACCAATAGGTTACCAGCTCTGGGGCCCTTGTGCAGCCTGCCTGGCCAAGGCTGTCTTCCTGGGGCTGTCCGGCTCCTCCCCATGGATTCCCACCATGGAAGTGGGGTGGGGGAGACAAGCTCTATCGCAGGCGGGAAACGGTCCACAGTGTCTCCCTGTCAGTCCCACTTCTGGCTCCAGCTCTCCTGGAGCGGGTCTGGTTTTGCTGGGAGACAAGGCACTGCCCCAAAGAAGCCAGCTCTAAGCCAGCTTCTGCCTTGGTTTGTAGCCCACAGAGCCTGAGCAAAGAGTCTCCTGGAGGGGGAAATAATAAAGGAGCATAGCAGTATGTTCTGTTTCTGTGAGGTATCCAGCTTATGAAATGTTCTCACACTAGTACCTTATTTAATCCTTAAACAACAATGTGGTGTCCCTTTTGCAGGCAGTAACGGACACGGAAAGTTCATGAGGCCTGCCTGGTGTCTCATGGCAAGAGGAGGGTCTAGTATGTTCTTCCTAGGGTGCCCTGGCTACTGGCCTTGGTGGACCTGCTGACTAGTCACATGTGTGCTATTTGCTTCATTTGCCTCTGACCCCCTGCCCCTGCACTGGCCCAGCTACTGGGGCTGCCAGGCCTCCTTGGTTTTCTGTCTGTACCAGCCCTTCATCTGCCCTTCCTGGGCACTGGCTCCCTTTCATGGCCCCCTCCATCAGTGGGACCCCACTGTCATCCAAAGTCAGGGGCCCAGGCCCTCATACCCTCTCCACCCCAGCTGCTCCCTTAGCTCATCACCGCTGTGCAGGGGGAGGCTAGTGGATCACTGGGGATGGTGCTGTGTACCTACATTCCTCCTCTCTACTGGGTTGGCTGCTCCGGGGGACCCGGGGTAGGTAAGGAGGTTGGACGTGGTTACTTAGGATATAAAATGGCAGGCCTTGCTGGGCTAGCTGTCCAGACCTGTTTGGAACTTTCCCAGTTTGAGCACTCAGAGTCATACGTCCAGGAAAACACCTCAGTCCTGGACAGGCTAAACCTTCCACGTTCTCTGCTTTCCTTCCCAGAATTTCATTAAGGCTTAATTTTGGCAGAGTCTGCTGTTCGGTTCTTCCCTCCATCAACCTACTTCTCCATCTGCTCACCTCCCAGGAAACAGGTCTGTGTGTCTGTCTCCTGGACAGGCCGTCCTACTTGCAGAGATCTTGAATACTTCTCTGGTGGGTCTGTAAACAGAGCCTTCCATGAACAGGAAAGGGGAGCCAGAGCAGGAGCAGGGTCTTGCGTGGGTCTCAGAGGGGGGCCAAGGACACCCTATTCCTCTCTTGAACTCTGGAGAGAGAAGGGTCTCAGGAGCCCACCTTCTTTCCCACTCACAGTCAGAACTCCAGGGTGCAGACTCCCCATTTGTAGGGGGTTGAACTGTGACCTCTAAAAGATATGTCTGACTCCCAATCCCTAGGACTTGTGACGGTCACTGTATTTGGAGAGAGGGTTTTAGCCAATATAATTAAGTGAACGATCTCAGGATGAGGTCATCCTGGACTTAGGGTGGGCCCTGAATCTGCTGTCTGGTGTCCTTACAAGAGAAGGGAGAGGGAGATTGGATACAGAGAAGAAGGCTGCGTGAAGGTAGAAGGTTGGAGGGATGCCCCCCCAAGCCAGGGGACACCCAGGGTCCCCAGAAGCGGGGGGAGGCAAGGAAGGATTCTCCCCCAAGCTCTTTGGAGGGAGTGTGGCCCTGCTGACACCTGGAGTTCAAACTTCTAGCCTCTAGAGCTGTGAGAGCTGAAGTTTCTGTTTTACGCCAACCAATTTGTGGTCATTTGTCATGGCAACCGTAGGACATGAACACACCTTTGCTACTTTCTTGCTCGGCCCAGGCTGAGCCCCCTGAACCTCTAGGTGCTCCTTGAGTGATTTGGGGGAGAAAGGACACCAAGGGAGCCGTGGGAACACAGATTTCCCCATGGTTTCTGTTCCTGCCAACTGACAGGGCTGATGTGTCAGATGAGAAGATGTATGTTGACATCTTCGCTTTACTGTCTGGCTTGCGTCTGGGCTCTTTGAGGCTGTCTGGTTCCTCAGCTGGGAATCTCTAGGTGCTGGGAGTCCTGAGGGACTTGGAAGGTAAATGAACACCTCTGTCAAGCATCAGGTTAACAAAGGTGGCCAGGTTTCTCTCTGGGTTGCAGTGATGTAGAACATGTCCCAGAGAGAGGCCCGTGGCATGGCCCAGTGGGCACCTGCCTGGTGGAGGGAGTTGAGACCTTACCTTGTACTTGGTGCCCAGGTTTAAGCAGATTTGCTTCTTTTGGTGGCTAAAGCAGAAGATGATCTTATCCTGGCTCCTTATTTGTACCTTGATGTACTCGTTGATTTTCAAGGAGATGGACTGGAAAGGGGGTGCATGGACGTGGAGGCTCAGGTCCCACCAGTTCCAGGCCTTCTGGTATTTGCCTTTGGGGAAGTAGTAGCCCAGGTTTTGGCTCAGGCTCACCCTAGACCAAGGAGGGATCAGACAACGCTTTTTAAAAAGATTTATTTATTTACTTATTTATTTGAGAGAGAGCACAAGTAGGGGGAGGGCAGTCTCCCCGCTGAGCAGGGAGCTCAGTGCGGGACTTGATCCCAGGATCCTGGGATCATGACCTGAGCCCAAGATGATTAACTGACTGAGCCACTCAGGAGCCCCCTTTGCCTGTAATTTTATGTATAACTTTGGGTAAGTCACTTATATTCTCTAAGTTTCTTTGTCAAGAAAATAAAAGTAGTTCCTAGATTTCCCTAAGGTTTCTTCTGGCCCTAAAAGGAAGTGTCATTATGGAGAAGAGGCCCTACAGAATGTAGCCAGATACTATTTGAAATAATTGGCTGGGTTTCTTGCCCACTGGCCACCTGGTACTTCTTGCATCTTTCAAACATCAGTTTCTATACAAAAGGCCCTTAGGGCAGGGCAGGTACCTCTGAGAACAAAGTTGTCAATTAGGAAATAGAGTTTTAAAAACTCAGAGGAAAAAAAAGAAAAATTAAAGAAAAAAGCAAAAAACACACAAAATTTAAAAACTCAAAGAATATTTAAGAAACTGTTCTTAAGGGGTGCCTGGGTGGCACAGCTAGTTAAGTGTCTGACCCTTGGATCCAGCTCAGGTCATGATTTCAGGGTTGTGGGATCAAGCCCTACAGCTTAGGACTCTCTTTTCCTCTGTCTTGCCCAGCCCTTCCTGCCGCTCTCAAAAAAATTAATCTGAAAGGAAGGAAGGAAGGAAAGAGAGAGAGAGAGAGAAAAGGAAGGAAGGAAGGAAGGAAGGAAGAAAATAGTCTTAAAAACCAGGACTGGTGGAATAAAAATATTTTTTGGGGATTAAAAGCCAAAGTCTGGTTTTGACTACCAAGAAGAAAGGAAGTAGAAAGTTGATATAAGATGGTAGGCCTTTCCTACTCCATGACCACTTAGTGGGGAAGGGAAGAGGGAAATCCTGAAAAAAACAAAAACCAAAAAATGGAGTACTTACCCCCAAAAAGATGGAGAAAGATTCTGAAGTTTGATTTGGTAAGATGAAGTTTCCCACCATGGCCAGAAATGGGAACTTAAGAACTAAGTTCGAGTGATCATGAAATAATTAGAAGTTTGTTTTTTGGGCATGATACATATGTCTCCAAAGCTCTCACCACACCCTCCTCTCTGAGGCACCTGGGACAGAGGGGCCCTGGGTCCTTCTAAGATAATTCTTACTGGGCTTGACTCTCAGGAGGTGTAGAGGACACGAAACCAAGAGAAGTAGTCACCGTGAGTCTCTGATTGCTATTTTACCCTTGGGGAAGCTATGGGGACAAGGGCAGGGACCTGCCTTGCTGCTACCATGATACCCATCTCCCTGTTTGCAACATGTGTGGGTCGGAGAATCAAATTCACAAGCAAATGAGGGAGAAAGCGCGAGAGAGAGACCGAGACCTAACCCATTGAGGGAGGATGGCTATGTGGACTGGGAATCAACTCTTAACCACACTGCCTCTCTGTGGAGAGGTGTGTTTGGGACTCCCAACCCAAACTTACCAGATTTCTCTGTTTTCATCATAGAAGGTGGCATGGCCAGAGTTGTTGATAAGGGCCTGGACACACCTTTCTTCACTGTCTTCCAGAATGATGAATGTTAACTCCCTCTGTTTTGTACTGAGGATGAGCAGAGCCAGCTTTCCTGACGGATAGCTGCAAGACAGTTAAGGCACATGCAGCCCCTTGTGGTCCCCTGGGAAAGGCAGAGCCCTGTGGAGGACATGGGCCTCAGGAAGATCACGTCCCAGCCCTGACCCACACACTTCTCAGGCGCCATGTGTGTAAATGTGAGTGGCCCTGGGCTTTGGTGGATACTGTATCTGGCCTGATCCATCAGGAAAGAGGATTTGGAAGACCGTCTCACTGGGGTAGAGGGTTAATTTTACATCATGGTGAGGCACCTGGGGAGAAGAGATGAGCTTATTATAGAAAGTGCACACGGGCGGATTGTCCCCAATTCAAAGTCTAGTGGTTGTCACTAGAGTGCTCGGGATTGGTTTACTCTCCCCAATGTCCACATTGCCACTCCACCATCACTACCCCACCCATCTCTACTGCCACCTTGCTGAGGATTCTGGGTAGGAAGCCTCTCAGGGCCTCCTTGGTTTACTCATCTGTGTGACCATGAGCTAGAGAGGGACCACTTTGTATGCTTGTACGTGCGCGTGCAGATTTTACTATCATTTCAATTCTCTAATGGTACTTGGTTGTTTTTCTTTCTTTTTTCTTTAAGAGACTTTGTTCATTTATCTGAGAGGGAGAGAGAACACAAACTGGGGGGAGAGGCGGGGAGAGGAGCAGATGGACAAGCAGACTCCCTGTTGACAGGGACATGAGACTTAATCCCAGGACCCTGAGAGCATACCTGAGCCAAAGTCCAGACACTTAAACAACTGAGCCACCCAGGGGCCCTGGTTATTGGTTGTTTTAGTTTTCTAGGGCTGCTGTAACAAAATAAACCAAGGATGTACTTTAAAACTACAGAAATTTATTTTCTTACAGAGGTGGAGGCCAGAAGTCTGAAATGAAGGTATCTGCAGGGTTAGCTCTTTCTGGAGTCTCCAGGAAGAATTTCTTCTGTGCCTCTCTTCTGGGTTGTAGTGATGACCTGCGATCCTTGTTCTGTGGCCTGTATGTGCATGGCGGCAATATCTACCTTTATCACCATGTGCCATCCTCCCTGGGCCTCTGTGTCTTCACATGGCCATCTTCTTGAAAGAACACCCATCACGCTGAATTAGGGCCCCACCTTGCTTCAGCATGACCTCGTCTTAACCACATCCTTAAAGACTAATTTTCCAAAGAAAGTTCTGTTCTGAGGCACCAGGGCTTAGGACTTAAATACATCTCTTTAGGGGGATGCAATTCAACCCATAACACTGGCATTATTCAGGGTTTTTAAAGTTTCTTCTTGATTCAGTTTTAGTGAATTATATTTTTCTAGGACATTGCTCGTTTTATTTATTTATTTATTTATTATTTTTAAAAAGATTTTATCTATTTATTTGACACAGAGAGAGATCACAAGTAGGCAGAGAGGCAGGCAGAGAGAGAGAGAGGGGAGGAAGCAGGCTCTCTGTCAAGCAGAGAGCCCGATGCGGAACTCGATCCTAGGACCCTGAGAACATGACCTGAGCCACCCAGGCGCCCAATCCCTCTTAACATATATTTTTATTATGTTATGTTAGTCACCATACAGTACATTATTAGTTTTTGATGTAGTGTTCCACGATTCAAGAGAACATATTTCATGGAACACCCAGTGCTCCCTGCAACACATGCTCTCCTTAATACCCATCAGCAGGTTTCATCAAGATAAAATCTTCTGCACAGCAAAGGAAACAGTCAACAAAACAAGAGACAACCCACAGATTGGGAGAAGATATTTGCAAATGACACTACAGATAAAGGGCTGGTATCCAAGATCTATAAAGAACTTTTCAAACTCGGCACCCAAAAAGCAAGTCAAAAAACGGGCAGAAGATATGAAGAGACACTTCTCCAAAGAAGACATACAAATGGCCAACAGACACACGAAAAAATGTTCAACATCATTAGCCATCAGGGAAATTCGAATCAATGCTCCTTCTTAATATCAGCATTAAAAGTTATAGCAGTGCTCTCAACATACCATTTTAGCTATTTCCCACGAAAATAGAAAAGTTTACCTTTCATTCCATTCTAAATATTTCTGCATTTCCAGTGCGATCTCTTCTTTGACACACAATTTATTTGCAAGTGAGTTTTTAAATTTGCAAATGCATGGTGTGCATTTGGGTGATGTTATTATGACTAATTAAAACTCACTGGGCTGGGTGCCTGGGTGGCTCAGTCACTAGGCATCTGCCTTTGGCTCAGGTCATAATCCCAGAGTCTTGGGATCGAGTCCCACATCGGGCTCCGTGCTCAGTGGGAGGCCTGCTTCTCCCTCTCCCATTCCTCCTGCTTGTGTTCCCTCTCTTGCTGCGTCTGTCAAAAAAGTGAAATCTTTAAAAAACAAAACAGAACACCCTACTGGGGTAAGAGGACACAGTCTATGTGATATCAGCTGTTGAGCGTTTGCTGAGGCTTGTTTTGTGGCCCAGGGTGTCCTCAGTTATTGGAGGTGTGTCACATGTGGCTATTTCCTTGTGAAGGACACATGTTCTTGTCTTGCGTTTCCATGTGGGCACGAACACCCAAGACCCTGGCTTATTCAGATGAGCTGTTGTCCCACCTCTCACCCTCCACTCCCAGCATGCCGCCCCGCCTCACCACCCCCTGCTCACACGCTCACTCCTCCGGTGTCTCGGTTTCTCCCTCCTGGTGTTGACTCTGCCTCTTGCTTTCTTACACACTCTGCTCTGTATTTCTGACACTTTTTATGTGTCATCTACATTTCCCAGATGTTTGCAGTAGGAAAGCTTTTCGGGTCATCTAGTGTCCCACATCACTCTAAATGGGTCAGTGGTTCTCCAGCTATTATTTTTAACTGTTGAAGCCGCTTTGTTCAAGAAAGCTTACAGCGGAATGCCCAGATCTGAGATGATCAAAGACAAAGCTGCAGCTCTCTGAAGAGCTTCGGGTAGGCCTTGGAATGCCATAATCTGGGCATCTGGGCGAGAACCACTTGAGGTGACAAAGGTCTGCAAACTGACTCCATCCCTACACCCAGCACTGTGCTGACCACTTTCTTCCACAGCGCAAGGACCCTACTAGGTAGACATGATCATTGGCTCCCCTGAAGGTGAGGGCAGATGACATACACAAAGCTGTCCAGTGAGGAGAGAGCCAGAGGCCCGTGACCTGCCCCTTGCCTACAGATTTGTCCGTGGAACGCACTGCCTCCAACCATTCAGCTCCCAGCTACTTCCCACATTCAGGCTACACATCATTGCCCTTTTCTGTTTTAACCTAAAAAAGTGCTTTGTAAAGACACCCAGGGTTGGTTTGTTCCTGATGGCCCGGAAGGAGCTTCTAGCTGTTGCTCAGGAGAGAATATTTGTATTTTAGGTCTTATTTTCAGTGCACCCCCTGAAAGCCTGACTTTGTCAAGATGCTGTCTGCCTGTCAAATTCAATTGTCATGGAATGATGTTTTTCTGAGAGGAGGACCCCACGGGCAAAGCAAAATCTCTGACCTGGAGGTGGACTTGTCACATTTTCTCTCACTGGGAATTATGTAATGTATAAGTGGCTTCTCTAAAAGCCGATGCCTCATCACCATTTGTGTGGGGACAGAGTCTGAGACTAGGAGCTACCTAGTCTTACCTACCTAAGAGAGGAGGGACTACATCTCTGGCCCATCCTTCATTTCTGCTAGAGTGGAAACTCTGCCTCTGGGGCCGGGCCCTGTGTTGTGAGAGATGTCTGTCTGGCCCTGAGTTCTCCCTGCCCGCTGGGTGGCTGCTAGCTTCTGGGATGGCCAAGCTGCTCTCTGCTAGAAGGCCAGTACACACTTAGAAACAGGGCTGCCTGGAATTTAGTGCCCATTTGTAAAAACAAAAAACCACCCAATGTCCCACTCCTCATGAACCTTTTGGTCAGTCTGAAGTGTGTGGTAGGTTAGGAAGGAACCCCAGCTTAGAGGTCTTGGTGAGAACCTTCCCTTGGCTGTAGGGAGGGCATTTAAGATTGGTCTGGGGGGGCGCCTGGGTGGCTCAGTGGGTTAAAGCCTCTGCCTTCGGCTCAGGTCATGATCCCACGGTCCTGGGATCAAGTCCCGAACTGGACTATCTGCTCAGCAGGGAGCCTGCTTCTCCATCTCTCTCTGTCTGCCTCTCTGCCTACTTGTGATCTCTGTCTGTCAGATAAATAAATAAAAATCTTAAAAAAAATCTTAAAAAAAATAAAATCTTAAAAAAAAGACCCACAGTGGTCTGGGGACAGATGCACCACAGGAGCAAAAGCTCTGAGGCCAGGCCAGGGATTATGGGAACCCTGGAGTCCACCAGTCCAACTGGAGTAAGAAACCAAAAAAGGTTTTACTGATATATTGGAGGTAAGGAAGCTGAAGGCCTCTGAGGGCTTCCCACACCCTCACCATTCCATATCTGGTACTGTTAGGGTCCGTGATCAAAGGAGTGAGACCGATACAAAGCGAAGGTCAAGCAACGCTTTATTTCACGCCAGCACTGAGAATCAAACTGACCGGTCGGGGTGCTCTTTACAGAGAGGCAAACCCTCCCAGCCTCACAGACTAACTTTTATAGAGCAAAGGCCATGTGGTTGAGCCTGGCCACACACAGGTGGCCAGTGAAATTGTAAAACACAGAGAGAGTTGCATAGTCATGTTAGGTCACACATGGGTGGCCAAGTGAATTACAATTCACCCCATAGTAGTAGCTATTTGAACTAGCCTATCACCTTGCTCAGGATTGGCACCCAAATTTGGTGCCCAAAAGGTGGGGCCCACATTCTTTGGTAGTTAGGGATATAGTATGTGCCCTTTACTGATTGGATGTCTCCACCTGGCCTGACTCGTCCTTGTATTCTATATTTTACTGGTTTCCTGGACTTGCTTCTAAGTAAGTTCCTCTGGGGAGCCAGGGTCAGGTTAAGTTTTTCTGCAGAAACAACATAATGGCTATTTAATCGAGATGGATTTACTCTAAGTAGGCCCTTACAGTACAATCGAGAGAGTCCCTTGGCTTTCCCTTGATTTCTCCATCTACAGGAGTTCTGGCTGGTCCACTGAATTCCCTTCTTCTTGCAGGCCCAGGAGATGTAGGGATATTGAACTTGCCATTCCTTTCTGGAATGTAAAAGACTCCTACCTTGGTTGAGAGTGTTGGTTTCTGGTTCTCTTTTATTTTGCCACAAGGAGAGGCCAGCCTCATCACTTTATGATGTTTGGTTATTTTTCTGTTTAGTGCAAACTGTTTTCATTTTCCTCTGGACATACAACAGAAATCCATCTCCCAGCTCTCTTGCATCTCAGTGGCATCATGTGACTTCTTTGGGTTGATAAGATTTAAGCCTAGACCATGACTTCACTTCCTGTCCATGTAGCAGCACACAAAGGACTCCAAGGTGGCAGAGACCCATAATGAAAGAGCCCAGATCCCTAGGAGCCAGCCTCAAGGAGAGCAACTCCAGAGAGCCAGGAGACTCAAACCAGATGTGACATGAGCAAGAAACATACATCTGGTTATTAAGCCCCTTAGCTTTGGGAACTGTTTCAGAAGGAGACTCTGTGTCTGTGTGGCACTCATTTTTAAGATTTTTTGGGTCTCACTAGTAGAGATGGCAATATCATACTTATCCCATAAAATTGTTGGGAAAAGCTCAGCTTACGTGACATGGAGAAGTGCTTTATTACTTGCACAGTGTTACACAAATGTGGGTTTCCATGAGGCTTCTTGTGTTCTCCAGTTTAGTTAATAGTAATGTAGCATTTACTCAGCTGCCCAAGCCAAAAGTCTTAGATTTGTCATTTCATCTTCTCTTTCTCTCACATGTATTCAGTGTAACAGAAAGGCTTTTTGATTCTTCCTTCAAAAAATATCCCAAATCAGACTGCTTTCTACCACCTCTCCTGCCCTCGTCCTAGTTGAGATGTCCCTCATCCTTCACCAGAATCAATGCCCTGGCTCTCAGCTGAACTTCCCGCCTCCATTCTTGCCTCATTAAATCTATTCTCCGTACATAGCCAGAAACGTTCTTCTAGCGCATTAATCAGATGATGTTCCTTCCTTGCTCTAGATCTTCGTGGCTTCATCTCATCCGTAGGATAAAACCAAAAGTCTTCCTATGATCCACGAGGCTCTACCTGACCAGGGCAACTCAGCTCATTCCCTGTCCTCTCACTTGCCCACAGCTGTCCTTGAGCTCTTCGCTCCGGCCCTCATTTCATACATGCCTAGACTCAAAGGGCACTTCCCCACCTGCCCTGTGGGTATGAAAGCAACTCATACCCTCCCAGGCCAACACCTTGCGAGCCCCTCATGCTGCCTTATCCATGGTTCCTAAAAATACCTGATGTGGCACTCAACAGTTTGTTACACCTTGGCTGTCTCCTCACCTGGAGCATAAATTCCATGGGCACAGGGGATTTTTTTGTTGGCCCTTGTATCTCTAGCCCCTAGATAAGCCCTGGGGCATAGTCAGTTCTTACTTGATGTGTTCAGAAGGCATAGAGCCCATCACACCTTCCTCATTCCCACTTTAGTGAACTCTTTTTTGAGCTTTAGACCTGGTTGTTCACCCACTCTGAATGACTCTCCTTTGAGAGGTGTTTACTTTTGGATAGTATCCAAATACTATAATAAACATTTTTTAAATGTACCATGTGTTTTCTTTAATAGGCTTTATTATTTAGAGTAGATGGCAGCAAAATTGAGCAGACACTACAGAGATTTCCATACATCCTTTGTCCCTATACCCATGCACAGCCTCCCCCACATTCCACACCCTGCACCACAGTGTCCATTACACTCAAGGAGCCTACACTGACACATCATTATTGCCCAGAGTCCTTAGGTTACATTAAGGTCCCCTCTTGGTGTTACATATCTTATGGGTTTGGAAAATGTATCATGGCATGTGTCCACCATTACTGTATCATACAGACTATTTTTATTGCCCTAAAAATTCTCCATGCTCAGCCTATTCATTCCTCCTTTACATTGTTTCTGTAGTTTTGTCTTATAGTTGGAGTGACTCTATAGTAGTCATATAGTAGTGACTCTATAGTCACTACTATAGTGACTCTATAGTAGTGACTCTATAATAGTCATATAGTGACTCATATAGTAGGAACACTACAGTATGTAGACTTTTCAGATTAGCCTCCTTGACTTAGTGATATGAAGTTAAGTCTCCTCCACGTCTTTCTATGGCTTAATAGCTCATTTCCTTTTAGCACTGGGTAATATTCTATTGGATGTACCAGTTTATTTACCTATTTACTATGTGATTGATTTTAAAAAAGATTTTATTTATTTATTTGACAGACAGAGATCAAAGCAGGCAGAGAGGCAGGCAGAGAGAGAATAAGGGAAGCAGGCTCCCTGCTGAGCAGAAAGCCCGATGTGGGGCTCGATCCCAGGACCCTGAGATCATGACCTGAGCTGAAGACAGAGGCTTTAACCCACTGAGCCACCCAGGCGCCCTATGTGATTGATTTTTGATAGAGATTTTTAATTTATTACGGGATGGAATTTATGTATTGTAATATATATTTCCCTTACTCTCCTCCCAATCCCATCCAATTGCCTAAGTCAGACCTTGCAGGGAGAGGAGTCTCAATGAACCCAAGCGAAAGCCCCAGTTAATCTGCCCATAACCCACACACTCAAGTGTGCCTCTCTATGTGGAGCACAGTTTTCTTGTTTGATTTCACGTTGCATGTTAGTTCTGATGGCTCCCTGATGGTGTGTGTGTATATCTCATCTGAGCAAAAACCCCACACAAAGTGAAAACCCCAAGGCACTTCCCTACCTACCTCAGTCTTGCTCTGTACCCATTCTGTATCTATTTCTAATTTCTTCTTAGGATGAACAACACGGCGGGGTTTTTTGACTTCTGTCACAGACTCCTGGACTTCTGGGGGCTGATTCCATAATTGAAATGTGAAAGTAGAAATATCTGGGCTTTCTTCAGCAGTTTTGGGGTTGAGTAAGTCTGAGAGAGAAGAGGAAGAAAGTTTAGCCCAATCTTTCTCAGGGCACCAAAGGGAGGGCGAGGGTTTGAGATATTGACCCTATCCACCAAGTAACGAAGGCTGCCTGGTAAGTAGAAAGAGTAAACCTTTGGAGAGAAATGTAGGCATTGAATTTCCAGCTTTCTTATTTTCTGCATTCATGCATTTAACATATATTTATCAAGACCTACCGTGTGCCAACCCAGGGCTAGGTGCCAGACACCGTGCTGAAGACCAACCAGGCCAGACTTGGGGATGCTGGGGATGATATGCCAACCCCATGCCACTAACTGGACTGGCTGTTAAACTGTTCATTTAAAAAATAGGCGAAAGTGGGGCATCATTAAAAAAAAAAAAAAAGGAAACATACTCTAAACATGCTATTTTACCTTAAAACCTAAATGTGTATTAGCACGCCATTTTGAAACGAGGGCAGGGTCTTTCCTTTGTGGGTGGATCTGATGACGGGCTCTGCAGTCATTTTTGCTCAAAGCACATTCATAATTTATTATCTATAATTTTCAGTTTTGGTAGATTCTAAGTAGTCTGAGTGCAGAATCATGGTCTTTAAAAAGTTTAAGCTATTCCTCAATCTTTTTTTTTGTTGTTGTTAAATCTTCATGCTTAGAAATTTCCGAACTTTTTTAAAAAAAGATTTTATCTACTTATTTTGACAGAGAGAGATCACAAGTAAGCAGAGAGTCAGTCAGAGAGAAAGGGGGAAGCAGGCTTGCTGCTGAGCAGAGAGCCCAATGTGGGGCTTGATCCTGGAACCCTGAGATCATGACCTGAACCGAAGGCAGAGGCTTTAACCCAGTGAGCCACCCAGGCGCCCCTTATTCTCAATCTTTAATGTTTGTTTTGTCCACATCTAATTTAAAACAGGTTTTTAAAAAAGCTATTTTCCTATTGAGTTTTTTTTAAAAGATTCAGATTTTTTTTCACAGCATAAAGTTTCCTTTTATCATCATTTCTGTCCATTTTGATAACCATTGAATTTTGGAACTAAATGAGGAGGGCTGCTGAGGAACAACCCTGCTCCCAGTGACTCCACAGGCATCAGACAAACAGCCAGAACTGAGGGGCCAGAGCGGCCTGGTTCCCTTGGCAGCTAACTGGGCCAGGGGGAGTGGGGGCTGTGTGTCAGTAAGAGAGCTTCCTTGTCCCACCACTGGGGTCAGCACTGTTGGAGGAGGTCAGTGGGAGCATGTGATCACTGGTTGACCTCTGACGTAGAGCCAGGCAATCAGAAACTCCTCACCTGCTCCCTATCCTTGGAATGTGCCTTCTGCCCGGCAGCCCTTCCCACAGCCAGAGCCATTTTGAAGGCTTTTCAAGGCCTTGAGAGAGCTGCATAGAGTTGAGACCTGGGACTGAACCCAGTGCAGGCCTCTAGGTCAACTTGCAAGATCCTGGCGGGTGGGTGTGGACATCTACTTGTCTCTTCGGTTGCCCAAGATGAGCCTCAGAAGTAAGTTCTCTTGCTTATTGAGACGGCCACCGACCAGTCTGGAGAGGGCTTTCTTGAGTCTCTCCTGGGCCTCCAGTTTCTAATTTCACCTGGAGCCCTGCCAAGGTGTCCCCCAGGGGCCAGGAGAGCTCCCAGGAGGGGACCCAAGGAGGCCTGGAGGCTGAGGAGACAGCCAGGGAAGTAAGCTTCTGACAGGTGAGGGGAATTCACAGTATAAGCATGGTGCCGTAGAAGGCCACAGTGGGACAGTTAGAGGTGACCGGTGACTCGAGGGATTCAGGCAGGGCGTTTCCTTGATCACTCATTTAGGAAAGATCTGTGTACCTGGGGCCCAGAACTCTCCTCAGTATTGGGGATTGCTGTAGTCCCTGCTTTCCATTCTAGTAGAGGAGGTTGAGGCTTACAAGTGAGCGGATACAGCTTAACATGCCAAATGGCTGGGAGTGCTTTGAAGAAAAGTCAGGCAGGGGAGAAGGGTGGAAAATGTGTGTGTGTGTGTGTGTGTGTGTGTGTGTGTGTGTGTGTATGCACTCGTGTAGGTGTATGCGCACTGGCTTATAAAGGGTAGCCATGGAAACTATTTCTGAGAAGGTGACAGTTAAGAGAGACCTGAATAAAGTGAGGGAGCAAGCCACGGGGATATTGGAGCCAAGAGTGCTCTAGACAGAGGAACAGCAAGTACAAAGGTCCTGTGGCAGGGGATGTCTGGCCCATTCCATGAAAAACAAAAAAATCCAATTTGTCTGGAGAGGATGAACTGAGGGCTTTCTAAGCCATATGAGGAAGGTGGGCATTTTCCTGGAGCCAATGGAGGGCCAATGAGGAGTTTTAAAAATATTATTCAGAAAACAGTGCAAAGGAAGGACTGAGAGAGGAGAAGAAGGGAATCAGGGAGACTAAGGAGAGCTCCTTCCCAGGAGAGATGAAGGTTCTTGAGGTAGAGTCAGTGAGAATGGGGAGGGGTGGCTGGGGGATGGGAGGAGAATCTAGAACCATGGCATGTCTGAGGAACTAAAGCACCCACCAAGTAGAGCTCAGAGAGGCAGAAACAGGGGTGGCGAGGCAGGGTCATTTAGAGACCTGTGTAGGAAGTTTGGAAGCAGGTCTCAGTCTCCCTGTGAGGAGCACCTTCCTGCTCTAGTACCTGCTTACAAATGATAATGATTTGTCAGAGGGGAAAAGCGACGTGAGCGCAGCTGTGGTTCCTGAGTGTCCATTAGAAATTAATAGAAAGCATTTCAGAAAAAGGTGAAGGTAAAAGAAGACATTTATATGTTCATTTTGTTTCCCTGTCAGAATGCTAAAATCATGGACATTCTGGTCTGAGCTGTACTCCAACTCTGCCATGATGAGGGCGAGGCTTTAGACCACCCTTCCGAGCCTCGGTTCCCTTAAAATAGGATGATGCTTTCTATAGAGACCTATGGAGTTACTGTGAATATTGCCTGCTGGGTGCCAGCCGCCCCGGGAGCATCCATAGATCTGTGGTCTTCACGCAGGAGCTTTGAATTTTGACCGTTCATGATTCAGGCTGTGTAGTACTCTCCCACCTCTTTTCCCAGACGAGATGGTTCTGAACAGGAAAGGCTACATAATTTGAGAGGCCCCATGCAAAATGAAAATGCAGGGGTCTTTGTTCTAAAATTATTAAGAATTTCAAGACAATGACAGCAGCGGACATTAAACCAAGCACAGGGCTTCTCTAAGGGACTGATCACAGGTCCCACACCCATGCACCTAGCCTGGGCTCAGAAATCGGTGTGTGCAGAGACTTGGGGCTGTGTGCCTATAATAGGAAGGGTCTGCCTACTGGAAGTAAGTGAGTTTATATCTCAAAGAGGTTGGGAGGTTTCTTTGGGACTGGTTACAACAAGAGCGCAAAGAGGTTACCTTTTATCTATTTGAAATGTTGCTCTTTTTGTCTGTTTAAGAAGCTCAAACCTTCTAAGCTTCAACTGTCCAGAGGAGTAGGGAGCAGGCAGGAGTGGTGGTGAGGCACTATGGGAATCCAGCGTATCAAATCTCATTTGCTAGTTGGAAGTCCTATCCTGGCCATGTGACAGTGGAGTATCCTGGTAGGCCTTAATTTCCCACAGGAACAGACAAACAAAATCATGCATGCCTACACCATCAAACAAAACACTTATTGAGTGCCTACTGTGTGCTTTGCTTGAAGGTGCCAAGGGATGAAAGACACAGTTGTCTATAGCCCAGAGGGAACAGAACTATGAGCAGTAGACAAGTATAGCATTGGAAGAGAAAGAGATTTTTGTTGTGTTATGGCAGCTGAGCATCTGAACCCCCCTCCTTGTTTTGGGGGCACCCCACTGTGTGTGTCTTGGTGAAAGGCAGGGGCTTCTTACTATGGAAATTGAAGGTAGCCATTCTTCTCCTTGCCTCCTAACCCCAGTGAGGACATGAGAGCTAGGCTTAGAAGGCCCCCACGTTTTCTTCTCCAGACACACTGGCCTTTTGTTGAATATGCCAAGGGGATGAGCCCCAGGTTTGGCCTGAGAGGTCTTGGGCGGAATGTGGCTTGTGCCCACACAATGGCTGGATGATCTCAGGTTAAGTCTCCTCCTCGCCTCCCTGAGCCTTAGCTGCTTTATCCTGCTTCACGTGGTTAGGAAGATTATTTGAATCATATGGAATATGTGAGAGAACTTAGTCCACAGCAGTTACTCCCGAAGAGTGAGGTCAGGGGCATAAGTCAGTGTTGAGGGATGGGAACTCGGTCTTGGGAAGGAATCTGAGGCCCAGCGAGAAACTGGTTAGGACTGGTTAGCTATGTCTGCCATGGGTATTCTTGCCATTTCTACGTTAGTTGTATCTAGTCATCTGAAAGGTTAAGTGGTGGCTTTGAGTTTCTGAATGAAGAAGGCTCACAGCTTAGGCTCTTGGCCCAAGTTTCCACAATGAGACTTAAAGACATTGACAACCTCCATGATGCAAATCTTAACAGCTGGACGTAGATGCATTCAGTATCTGATCTAGGTAGCCCCTCAAATCTAGGTTAAATTCTTTCCCATGGGGCTGCATAAGCTCTTCTTCCCAGTCTAGTACTTAACCCTTGCATATGTGAATGCCCCTGCTTTCTTATCTATCCTCATCCATGCCCCCCCAAGCCACCCCAAAAAGGATAAGCTAGCCCCAGACTGTGTCCATCTTGCTTGATGTTTTATCCCTGGCAGCTAGGACCTTGCAAACCCAGTAGGTGCTCAAGCTAGGCAAGGAGCATTTCTGCCTCCTTTAGGATACGTGGCAGAAGGTGAGAGGCAGCCAGATTCCCACAGGAGAGCTGATCACAGGATGGAAAATGGGAGAGCCGTCCTTACTTTCACGTTTCTTCATAATCCAGAGGATCGTTGTTCTGTATTTTTCAAAATTTTTCTTCAACCTAAAAGGAATGTGAATTACCTTTAAAAGCTGGGACTATCAGGCTCTCTGCTCAGCAGGAAGCCTGCTTCCCTTCCTCTCTCTCTGCCTGCCTCTCTGCCTACTTGGGATCTCTGTCTGTCAAATGAGTAAATAAAATCTTAAAAAAAAAAAAAAAAGCTGGGACTAAACTCATGTGTTGTACATGTCATGCTATGCGTTGTAGACAATGCTAGAGCCTCCTGGGTGTTTCTCATCGTTGAAAAATCGGGCCCATGGCTCTGCTTTCAGACTGTTTCTTCCAGTCAGGACTCAGGAATAAAGGGATAGCACATTGTATAGACTCAGTGCTTGATCCTGGACTCTAAGATGACCCCCAAACCATTCAAAATGAATTTAACAAGGGTTCTCAGGAGCTGCGACAGGGCTGGGAAGTCCAAATGCAAGGCTGGCTCTATGAGTTAAGCTCACATAGGTCTGATCTTTCAATGGCTTGTGCATATCCCAGAGAAAGTTACATTTGCAAATAGCTGGGAGGAACAGCCCTGCAGAGTCACTCAAGACCCCTTTGCATGGAGTGGAAACATTTCCAATAATCTTATTCAAAATGACTTATCATGAAAGCCACACTGAGGTACAGCTCTTCAGAGTGATCAAGCCCTTACCCTGTTCGTGTGTCCATAAACAAAGCAAGTCATCTTGGGACTGCAATGGCTGGGGCTGTTTTACTTCTAAATAAGGGTAGTCTCCAGGATGCTTCCTGGTTCTCAGATCACAGCTCCTTTGAAAGGGAATGTGTTGGAAGGAGTGAGCTTCCCAGGCTTAACTGGATCTGAGAAAGAAGGCTTTTGACAGGACAGATTTCAAGTTCTCAGTTTGGATTCATCAAGGGGAGAGGAATAATTTAACCCCAAGTAACTCCAGGAAGCAAATGCCTTTTGCTGGGAAGGGCTGAGCTGTTTTCCCTGGCAGGGAGCAGGTTTCTTGTTTGTACTTTGGAAGCAATGGTGGAACTTGAGAACGAACTCTTCATGGCCCATTTGTATCGAATGTTTTTTGTTTTATCTATGAGCACTTTGAGTGGAATTAAAGCAATTACCTAGCCCGCCATGCTCTGTGAAAGAATAAGGACCGAACTGGGGTGGGGTGAAGCCTGACGTACAGGCTGAGAGCAGGAGGCCAAACGTATGCAAGAGTAAACTCCAGTGAGGGGACCCAGCCAGAGGCACCCAAGGCCCTCTGGGAGATGTTGCTCCCTTGGCTCCTTGCCCACCTTTCCAAGCTGGTGGAATTCTTGCCAGCTAGCTCCTCAACAGCAGAGACTCTGAGATACACACTGCTCTATCGATCAGCACCCAGTAGATCAGCACGTACTAGGTGCTCAGGAAATACGTGTTGAGTGCAGTAAGATTAGAATGAACCTTGGTTATGGACTTCAATGGATGGAACAGGTTGGGGAATTGTCACATAGGAGGCAAGATAACCTACATGGAGGTTACTTTGCATTTGTTTTTGTAGCTCTGTAAGGATCTGAAAGCTTGGATGGTCCTTGTGTTTTGCTTCCTAGAGAAGCCTCAGAGGTCTCTGGCTCCAGGGGTCTACTGAACCCAAAGCAGAAGTCTTGGTCTCTGTGAAAGCTTCAACTCCTCAAGGAGGTTATGTGGGGCGCCCTGTGTCCCTACAGCCTGTTCCTTGGTACCATTGCCAGAGTCTGCAATAGATGTACAGGAGACCTGAGCATTCTTCTTGCTTGCTAAGGTTTCTGATAGTTGAATAAATGAAAATTCAGGCTTATCACGCATCACAGACTGGAAATACAAACAGAGTTTGGGAGCATTTTGTGACCTGGGACCATGAAAACTAGGAAGACTTGGTGCCAGGAAGTGTGGAGTAACCTTATTTTTCCCCACTCCAGTTGGAGATTCTGGCCATGACTCCCACATTGGTGCAGCTCATGGCTTTTCCCACTCCAGGGGGCACGGAAGGGCATTGCCTAACCTATGATGCAGATGCCTTGATCCCCCATTGTCCCCTCTCTTACAAGGCCATCTCTGAGCCTTGCTCCCTAGACTTCTGTAAGACTTCTAAGACTTTTCTTACCCTGGATTTCCATCCCCTGTCACTGCCAGCCTTTGATACTATCTCGACCCTTCCACACTTGGTAAATTTCCTTGTTCTTGGCTTTTGGCAGCCAAATCATTCTGTTCCCCCGCCTGCTGAACATGCCCTTGCTCTTGGGCCTGCTCTTTGACTCAGGGGACCCACCTGACCCTGCTCTTTTCTCTATACTGGCCCAATTTAGACTTTTCCTACTGCTACTGCCAGCCTGCCTGAACCCACTGACCCATAGCTTGATCCCTCCTGTCACTTACAGAATTCCCAGTTTCCTTCTGGTTTCACTCTCCAGAAGTCCGGTCAGGGGGATGTCAATATCCTCTTCCTGTTCTTTGCGAGCCGCCATTTCTTTGAGCATGGTCCTAAACACTGCCTGATAGGAGGTGCTGTGACGCTACAGAAAGGACAGAATGAAAGACCCAGAAAAGGGGAATTAGCTTACCAGTGAAGCCCTTTTCTGACTCCCAAAGGTGCCATGTGAGATTTCAACATGCTACTAGAAAAACACGAACAGTGGGAACAGTAGAGTGGCTGGCAAGATTTGTTTTAAAGAATATTTCCATTATCCTCAGACTCCACACTCCCCAATTCACTCAAGGTTGGTTTGTTTGTTTTTCAACAACAGCATGCCAAGAAATCATTTCAGACCATAAAACTACCCTTTACCGAATGTGGAGATGGGTATAGAACATAAAAACACCTCCACGATTTAACAGTGTAACAGGCTTTCTGAGTTGCTGGAAAGGTCTGGCAGGAACGGTTGCTTCCCTATGAAGGATGGCAGTCTCAGGAAGGCGGGGTAGGATCTAGCATGTTATAGAAGTGGACAATTCTGTATTTAGAGAATCTTCCAAAGCAATGATGTTGCCAGCTGCCTTTTGATTTTGTAAATTGGAGCATTCTGTCCCAAGTCTGTGAAGCTAATGACCATGACTGACTCATAGGTAAGTCCTCACTGGAGTTTCTTTTCTGGATCCCTTTGGACAGAGGAGAAATCCAGCTCACTGTCGAAGAAAACCAGGGCGCTTTCATGTTGCCCTGCTCGCCTACAGGCTGAGGCTTTATGGTGGTTGGTCAACATTTGATCATGTAGAGCAGACCATTAACTTATCAGCCTCCTGTCAGAAGCAGAAGGCAGACAGAGTCAAAGTTGCATGTGGGCTGGGACAAAGATAAGAAAGTAGCCTGTGGTTGACCAGATTTTCTAGGTTTGGGGAAAAGCTGAGGTGCCTCCGGTCTGGCTTGCCCAATTCCCAGCCTCTGCATGTGCCTCTCACATCACTGGTGTTAATTAAATTAGCAGGCTATTCCACGGAGGTAGCTCAAATGCTGCAGGGCCTAGGTGAGCAAACCAAAATCTTAGCCTACAGATGTCTCAAAGTTATGAATCAAAACCTAAGGACAACCAATTCCAAGTAGCCAATTAGGTCTTAAGTGATGGCCAATCAAAAACGTCCTTGCTCCGTTTCTGCCTCTTCTTGATAAACGCTTCTCCCCTCAGCTCCTGCCAGTGGAGCACTCCTAACCATTTCCAGTTTGGGGATGCACAGTTCCAATCAATATATGTTCAATAAAAATGTTTTATATGCCTCAGTTTATCTTTTAACACTGGAGTCAGCGCTTCAGAGCAGGGCGAGGTTAAGGCCCAGGGTGCCAGTATGTCTGCCCCTAAACTCCTCATGGTTGACAATTCAGCCTGTGGGATGGAAAGACTCCCTGTTTGCCTAGACCAGTGATCTCTCACCATCCCCTTCGGATTCAAAATTTGAAAATATGATGAGAAAATATGATGCCCACCATGGTCCAGCAGGCAACAGACCCATCGATGGGCCTCGTTGAAGTTCTCATCTCATCTAGGAGTTGCCACCCCATTCAATTTAGCCAGCACATGTGGCATCTTAGAGGTTTGCCCCATTTGTGTCCCCTGCCTGTAGAGTAGAACTGTCCTCCTCATCATGCTAGGTGTATCGAGTACCCCAGTGATGAGTTCTCCAGGCCCAGAGACTCCTCCAGGAGGAATCTCTGGTTCTTACAACAAAAAGCATTTGCACAACAAGGTTTGTGACACATGGGCATGCCATAGAGCTAAAACAAGCATGTATAGTGAACTAAAAAGAGCAAAGGTGTTGAACTGTCAGAATAACCCAAAGTATAGGTTGATAGCGTCTATCCAAAGAGAAGGACTTCTGCTGCCTCTCTTTAGTTTGTACCTCCGTGGTTTCTGGTGTTCCTCCAAAAGGGGCCTCAAAAGGCCATGCAAACAAGTTGTTGAGCTGCAGGGACCATGCGGCATTTATTCCGATCTTTCTGTCCTGCTCTGGGCGCACTTGTCCACATCTGCCACCTATGATGTTTCTCAAAGTACTGCTTTCCAAGCTGGACAGCTGCCTATCATAAGAACGCCAGCATCTGGGCAGGGGGCTGTGTAGCCCAGCGGTCACTCAGCCCTCCCAGGGCACCATGTACAAGCACACAGGCCATGTCTCCCCTCTGCCTGTGACTGCGGCTCCGGCCGCCACAGCGAACCTCTGCTGACAGGCACGCTGACAGGTTCTGAATAATTTAAGTTTCTAATTAAAACAATTCCTTGAGATTTCAGCTTTTGCTGAACAACCTTTCGAAAATGCCTGAGCTTACTTTCCTATCTTAGTAAATCCAGTGAGGTGAACTTGAGTTCCAGAAATTGTTTTTTCTCCCTTTAATGTGGTTTTCCTGTATTTGAAAAGCAATTCTTACTAATATGATGTATACAGAAACAGCTGTGGACAACAAGAAATTTAGGGCTAAATACAAACTGAGACCAGAAATTTTCCTAATTAAAAAAAAAAAACAAACCCAAATACCTGCCTTTTCTTTTCTTTTCTTTTCTTTTTGTTACTTTTTCTGTTGTAAATTTAGAAAAATAGATCTTCTCTATTTTGAGTTCCATGGACACAAGATTTTACTCTTGTGATTGTAGTTAATACCGAGAATCCTGAGAAAGTTTCTTAGCCATAATGGAAAGAATGCATATTAATGTTTCCATCTGCATCAACATGCATTGTAAGTCTTAGAAGTAAGTTGACACAGGAAGTTAGAGCCACCAGGCTGTACCAGCAGATAAAATATTCATGCAGGAAAGACAGTGTAGCATGCTGTAGACATAAGGCTTATTTAAATTATTATGACTTCCCATCTCCTCTCTGGTTATGGGCTCCAGCTGGGGAAAGGACGTCCCTTGACGCTCAGGGATGGTTCTGCACCCCTCTGCAGGTGGTAGCGGCAGGTGACAGATCTGGGGAGGGTCATCTGCTGCTAGTTGCCGTGGTGTCCACTTGGGTGGCAGCGGCTGTTGTCTCCAGCGTCTGTCTTGCCAGGCTGCCCCATTCCTGGCTCTTTGGTCAGAGGTAGCAGGTGTTCCTTGGGGCTTTTGTTGTCTGTGCTTGTTGGGGATTCCGAGTTGCCGTCTTTCAGCACTTCATTGCCAGGGAGAGATGAAGCAGAACGAAAACCCAGGGAACTCACTGCCATGTCATCCCTTGGGTCGTGCAGTTCCTAGCCAGTCCAACTTCTGTTCACTTTCCAGAAGCTTCTTCTGTTTGTTTTATAGGTAATGTCTAGGGTTTTAAGCTGTGCTAAGTGGGAAAAGTACATCTATTGCCTCTTTCTGGAATTGAACTTCATTTTTACTGAGGGATTCTACAAAGACAAATTTGCCTTGATAGCTAGATAAATTAAATGTTTTGTGCTTTGCCACCTTCAGATGTGATCTGGACAAACACACAGGAGTGTGTTTCTGTTATCAGCGGGGCTCTGGAAGTAGGGCTGTGGAATGCTCCATTTGGTTTTCCTCTGACCCACTTTGATGTAATATGTGTCATTTAAACTTACTTCTGTTTTAAGAAAAGCTCTCTTGGGCTGTGCTAACAACAGAGAGAAGCTAGGAATCCCTGTGCTCTTGGGACAGCTCCCGCTGGGCCTCAGGCCACCCTGCCCCATTTGGAGGATGGTGGTCTTGAGTTTTTGACTTACCTTTTCACCTGGGCCCTCAGCTTCCAATGAGTCAACGGGCTCATTTAATAAATCATTCAAAAAGTTCTCTTTGGTAACAAAATCCAAGACTTCTGATTTTGGAAGGCATAGCAGAAAGAAAGGCATTTGGAAAAAGAATCACAACAAGAAACAGACAAAAACAAAACCAAAAGGAAACAGAGTTATGGCATTTATCCTTGCCTGTTTAAATAGAAATGCATGCATCATTGTTAAGACTTGAAGTAAATTGACCAAATAACCCAAAATTTAATGGGGGGGGTATTAGTAAAATAGGAACAAAAGGGTCAGTTTCTGTGGCTGACTTTAGAAAGTGTGTGTTCCTGACGGATGGCAAAGGTTCACCTGAGGAAGTAACATTTGAGTGGGTCCTGAATGAAGGAAAGCAATGAGCAAGGAGGCAGATAGCTGGGAAAGAATATTCCTGGCAGGGGGCTAGGAGGTGCAAAGTCCCAGTGGTGACAGTGGGTGGGAGTGTGGTTGACATAATTGACAAACTGTAAGAGGCAGAGTATTCCTGGAGAGGAGGGAGTGTGGAGAGTAGCAGGAGTGGAAATGGGATGAGGTATAGGGCCATCTGTAGTGTGGCAAAATCCCACCTTATACCTGCAGAGGACCCCGCAGACTATGGGAAGGATTTTAGTTTTATTATGGAAGAGGTCTATTCTGAGTGTGATTTTCTCTTGGAAATCCTGAGAAATTTTCCTATCTCTTGCCAGTTTTGTAAAAAATTGTCCATTTCTACACTTGCATATGGGTTCATAATTGTGAATTAAAGCATATGAGATATATTCTCAACCCAGTGAGCTCATGAAGAGCCCTCCAGAGAGTAAATGCCTTTGTTCTCAAGGTCAGCTACAGCCTGCTGTCTCTGGGCCAGGAGAGGGGCTTAGAGCCTCCAGTGTTGATGGGGTGCAAATTAAATCAAGGAATTGATAATTACAACTTGGAATCCATCTCCTGCTCCTGGGAAGGTGTGGCTCCTGGGGCGGGAGCTCGAGGACTGCTCTCATGCGGTAATGGGGTCCCTGGGGAAATTTTGTCTGTGGGATGACAGCAGCCCCTTCAAGTTGGCCTGTCCAGAGAGCCCTGAAAATCCACCAGACTGGTGCAGGGCAGATGTATTCTTTTGATTTTGTGTGTCCATGACACCTTTGGAGGTGGAGAAGAGACATTCTTCAGGATCCCTCTACACGTGAACTTTGCATTTGTCCCCAGTTTTGGTTCAGTAATAAAAACTCTGTTGGGATAGAGAACGCCACTCGGCTAGATCTGCCTGCAGCCCCCCTTCCGCAGCTTCGGTAAGTCTCTGACAGAAACCTGACACGTCTGTGATAGACCCTGTGTGGGGAGAGTCCTTCTGGCAATTCCTTCTGTTAGTTCTCGCATGCACACTGGGGTCCTCCGAGCTGGTGAGGCACCGGGGCCCTTTCAGCCAGATTCCAAGAACACCGTGTGTCCCTGGACTGTCCGCCCTGGGAACAGCGGAGAAGAGTTTGGAAAAGACATTCGGGAACACCAGACAGGAATCCATGGGAATCCCAGTGAGCTCTGAGGAGGAAGCTCCTTTTAGGTGTCACGGGGGAGGAGAGGGGAAGGAACTGGGAGAACGGGTCTGGACAGGCTGAGGGGCAGCACCTCCCACTTGAGATTTTTTCAAGTAAGTGCCTTCCCTCGATTGGGAGCAAGAGTCTGGCTCTGGATCTAGTAGCTCAGCAGACCCCCATCATTTGTGATTGCCTGGTTTAATAGGCTTTACTGAATAATACATAGTTAATTGGAGGGAATGCAGACTAGGTGTTTTTCAAGGGAAGAAGGTGACCCAGCAGTCTTGGATACTGAAGAGCACCGTTGAGGAGTGTTCGATTCAACATCGTAATTAACCTTATTAACATCAGTGGGCACTGTCTACATGTCAAGACAAGCACAGTAAATATGCAGTAATTGTCATAACTGGGGCTGAACGAAAAGGAAAAGCTTTCTGCCTAACTACTTTTTCCTTTGGTGATTTCTCTCAACCTCTCCCTTTGTTCTAGTGAGATCATTATCTTCCCACGAAGTGACTCTACAGGTGGGGGAAGTGACAGGCCCTTGAGTGGTGTCCCTCAGCCCCTTGGCACTCTGGGCCCTCGTATGTGTCATGGGAACAGTCAGGCTCGTCTTCAGGGTGGTGCACTGGAACCCTAGCGTAGGTAAGCGCCAGGCGTCCCCCATTCCCTCATGTACGGTGTGTCTTCTCTGCATCTGATCAAGAACAAATCTTAAATTTTTATCCATCCAATCAGTGCCTCTCTTCTCATGGTTCTTCCTGGCAGAACCGTAGTTCCCGATTTTGGGAGAGGAGTTTGAGCAGTGTGTGTCAGCCCTGTGGGGCAGATAAGGGTGGGGAGAGGGAGTATTGGACTGGCCTCGGGGCCAGCTCTGAAGAACGAGCAAGCCAGTGCTGTTGACAAACAGACACACAGTAGAGACTGTCTGTTTCACCTCTTCCACCTTTCCTGTAGTAAATTCCGTTTTAGCCTCCACAGGTGGGTGGAGGGCTTGGCTGGTCTGGTGCTTGTTATGGGCACAGATCTATTAAGCTGTTCTCAAATCTTACTACTCAAATGTGGTTCATGGTTCAGCAACAGTAGCGGCTGCTGCTGGGAGCTTGTGAGACATGCAGACCTACTGAGTTAGAATCTGCATTTCAACAAGATCCCCAGGTGGTCATTCTTTTTTTTTTTTTTTAAGATTTTATTTATTTGTTTGAAAGAGAGAGAACACAAGCAGACCGAGCTGCAGGCAGGGGGAGAAGCAGAAAACCCGATGTGGGATTTGATCCCAGGACCCTGGGCTCATGACCTGAGCCAAAGGCAGACGCTTAACCCGCTGAGCCACCCAGGTGTCCCCCTAGGTGATCATTCTATACATTAAAGTTTGAGCAGCATGGCTCTAAACTCTCCCTGGGAATGGGATAAGATGAAGAAATTCTCTTGATCAGTTCCCATCTGGAGGTGGTGGGCACTGGGTGGGATGCATTATCTAGAATCTGAGAGCTCATTTATTAAGCCACCTGTGTGTGTGTGAGACTTGATCCTCCCCTCAGCTCCCACCATGCTGAAAGACAAGAGATTGTAGTCCCTAAGTTGTCTTCTAATAAGGTGGGCCTGGTTTATTATGGGGCTTTTGGTTTATGGAATGATAGGTGTAAGATGGGATTTTGCCACCATAAGGATTCTTTCTTTTCTTTTCATAGGATTCAGTTAGGCCCTCCTTAATAAAGAATTAAAAGTCACTAAAGTGCCATTTGTAGGGGTGCCAATTTATTCCTTTCCAAGGTGCCGTTGGATAAGTCTGGGATGCAAGGGACCCTTGCATCCCAGTCAAGCCCAGTCAAGACCTTAGGTAGCCCAGACCCTCTTCAAATGTGGGGCTCCCTAGACCAGAGCTCTTGAATATAGAGATGGATTTCTGTCCCAGGTCATTCTGTCTTGCTCCAGAGACCCTCTCTCTTTCTTATCCTATCCCTCTTCTTCAGGGAAGGACAGCGAAGCTCATCCAAGTTCGGAGGCTACATGCCCAGCATGTCCCTAATTCCTCTCTAGGACTCAGTGCAAGCTGGACAAGCAAGAGACCCACCCACCTGGGGCACTATCCCCAGCCCAGGACACTCTGCAGGGAACAGGGATCTTTGGATGTATTATGTTGGGTGCTTACCATTTTCTTCCCTCTGAGACACGTCAGGGATAACATATACTGAAAAATAATAAGAGCAATTATTAATAGGATATGGTATGGTGAAATTATGGGGACTTTTAAGAGTTTATTTGTCAGAGAGAAAGAGCACAAGTGGCGGGGACAGAGGGCAGGGTGAGGGGCAGAGGGAGAGGGAGAACCAGGTTCTCTGCTGAGCAGGGAGCTCCATGTGGGACTCAATCCCAGGACCCTGGGGTTCATGACCAGAGCAGAAGGTAGACGCTCAACGCCACCCAGGCTCCCCTTATCTGAACCTTTTGGTCCCAAGGGAATCAATTTAAAAAGGACGTCCAAATAGTGGGGAGACAAGGTGGAGATCATGTGTTTTAGGATAAGTAACTTCCATAATCTTCAGCAGTCTGAGGCTTGTTGCTTAACACTCAACAAATATTGATTTCCCTCCCTTTGTTCATATTTCGTCTTGCGCATTAGAATTTAAGTTCTGAGTACAACATAGGACTCTGTATGTTCTGCTTTGCTCACACACAAGTGTGGCTATCCTCTGTCAGAGGGTGTGATGGTTTTGTCCATCTTGTGTCCTGCCTCATATGCAGTAGGTGTACAATAAATGTCAGTAGGTATACAGTAAGTATACCTTAGAAGAGACTGAGTATGGATAACCCATTATCTTTCCTTCTATAATTCCAGTGGTGAGTACTATTTCCTCCTTCTTCAAAATTCAATTTTAATTCACATTTGAAAGCCCTTTGACCCTTTGGCTCAGTTTCTTCCCTGAGCCCTAAGCCCTGCGTGAAGCCCTGGAAATAATATCTTAACCACAGGCCTTAGTTAAGATGGCTTTAGTCTAAAATGGTCAAAAGGAAGTCTCTCTCTGGCTGGGAGCAGGCTGATTCTGTTTTTCTTACCTTCTCATGGGTAGATTGGCAACTTTCACAAGTCATTTAAAATCATCATCAAATTATAAAATGTAAATACCTTCTGAACTGGACTTTAAAGAGGGGAACGTGGTTATTGACATTTCTCGTCCAGTTTTCGTTTTTGGTTTTACAGGTGCTGTTAGAAGACAGAAGAAGGCGACCACTTAGCGATTTTAACCTTCCCTTTTCCAGGGGGTTCATAGCAGATATTTTGGACCTGAGGGTCTTCCTAGGTGCCCAAGGCTGATCCACAGAGGCGAGGAGCGCCTTGGAGGTCACTGAGGCCAAGTACTGTGTGGGTCCCCTGGCTCTCCTCTTTAGTTTTGTTAACTTACTGGAATTTTGTAGTTCCTGTTCCTTTCTGTACCTCCCCCCACCTCCCCCTCTCCCTAAATGCATGTGTGCCCACACCCTAGGGACACCAGTCTTCAGAGCAGAGAGTGGCAGACCCGTGGTGAAAAAGCGGAGGCAAACCATGCCATCCTCTCCTGGGGGGGACGGGATTCAAGCCTGGCCCAAGGTGGCCGGATGAGAATTCTCCCACACACGAGCTGTGTCATGGCCTGCTGGTTCCTCAGCTGAGGCTGAGCCCCATGCAGACAAGGAGCTCTCTGGTTTTTAAGAAGATTCATCCCACTGTGGCAGTAGGAACCATTCCATTTTCTTAACATAGTTCCCTGAAGGTGGTGGTCTTAGTCTAATCATTCAGGACACATGTGGAAAGTCAGGTCTCATTTTCATGTGGCAGATCGTCAGCTAGGTGAAGGCAGTCCTACCTCAGAGCCTTGGGTCTTCCAGGCTTACCATCCCCCCCCACCCCCCAATAGTGCCTGACTTAGTCTCTAGGTCTGCTTCCCGCCACTCTCTCCCTTGAGCCCGCTCCCAACTCTCTGGAATGCAGCAGCCCCCACACTGACAGGTGTCCTGGGGCAGGCCCTCCAGCGCAGGCTAAAGCATGGATAGAAGCTTTGAATTGTACCTGCTTGCTTTAGCTTTTCTGGCTCTCAGCTCAGTGATGCCACTGAGTTGTTGAGCTTGTGGATGGGTAAAGTATCTACAACAAACAGGGCTTCCCCACCCTGTTCTTTTCTATCCTATTATTTATGTGGGCCCAAGAACAGGATCTAATAGAGGTTGGCCTTGTCTTGTATCTAGCTAGTTCCTGTTCAGTGTTTCCGCCTGTCAAGATCTTTTAGGATCTGATGACATTATTCCCATCAGCCAACAGCTTCAGGTCACCTGCAAATATAAATACTCCTCCTACGACTGTGTCCAGGTCTGTGAAAAAATGTTGTGCCGGACAGAGCCCTGGTCTTCCCACTGGAAACAGCATTGACTCTGATTTTTCAGCAGTGTCTCTGGGTGGTTATTCAACAGTTATCCTTCTAGCATCTTCCACAAGCATCCACCTAATATTTCCCTATCTTGTCCACAGCAGCATCAGGAAGCCTTTGAAAATGAAACCCATTGTGGAATTTGGGTCTACTGGGTTATCACTGTTCCCTTATCTATGAACTTTGTCCAAAAAAGTGACCTAAAGCCAGTATGATTTGATTTGTTCTTATTGATCTTTCACTGGTTTCTCGTGGTCCTTCTGCTCTCAATATTTGCCCCAAATTGGCCCCAGACTAATTTCCCAGTTCCCCAGAAACCATAAACGTGGTTAAGCTTCTCTTGCTCTCTGGATACTCTGGTGGTATTTTATCCAAGGCAGGACACAGCAGTTAGCCATTCCCTTCTATCTTCTCATCAGTCTTTGGTTTTGGCTATTTCTTACTTAATTGCACCCATTTTAGTCTGGAGATCATTTTCCTTCACAGTAAAGTCAAAATTAAATAGCAACCGGAGAACCTGACTTTCTCTGAATCATTCCTCTGCACCTTAAGATTTTATTTATTTATTTAGAGAGCGTGCACGAGCAGGGGGAGGGGCAGAAGGAGAGGGAGAGAGAGAATCCCAAGCTGACTCCTGGCTGAGCACGGAGCCTGCCTTGGGACCCCATCTCACAGCCCTGAGATCACGACCTGAGCCAAAATCAGGAGTCGGATGCTTAATGGACTGAGTCACCCAGGTGCCCCTCTGCTGGCACTATTCTTAAGATTTGAGCCATTTTCCTACCTTTATCACAGGTAACTTTATCATTTTTTTTTTAACCTCTGTGTGTGATCTTTTAAAATCCGAGTCCATGGCAGGAAACTGCACGAATGTCAGTTTGCACTGTTGGGAGTCCTCCAACACTCTCCTCCATCTGGCCAGGTGACCCGAAGCAAACTGTGCCCCTGACAGCACTTCCTCCCTCTGTCTTTCCTCACCAAATTTCTAGACATGTAGTGTCTCTTTGTGGGTGTATTTCTATATGCAACCCTCTTCCCAACCAGACTTGGGAGTAGGATACGCCCTCTCATCCCCATGCCTGATCTTGAATCCGATGAGGGTTCAACAACAATTTTGCAAGTATTTAATAAATATTTATAGTCACTTACTATGTGCCCGGCACTGAGTCTTGAGGATTTTTACAGCCATGGGTAGAATGCTATGTATTAGAACTTCTGTAGTTCTTTATGACCCTGCTCTGTGCCTGGATAGGGTAGACCCCTGATGCCATAAATAGTCTTTCTGGTCCTCCTTCGGAACACTTCCTTACGTAGGTCACGAGGCATTTCTGGTGACTTTAGCATTCCTTCCGTATCAGAGTTACCTCTCTGTGTAGTAATAGGTTTCAAGGATTTATCTGGATGTTTTCCCTCCAGATTCAGTTCAAAGTCTTATTGGTTGAGAAGGACCCTCCCATGTAAAATGCTGTTTCTGGCCCGCTGGGGTTGAACAATCCCATAATTTACAAATGTTTTAAAAATAAGACACTAAGGACCCATGAAATTCATCCTACACTTGAGGTTCTCTGGTTCTCCAACGTTCCTGTGCCTAGAAGTCCTCTGGGGATGGTATTAAGCATGTAGACAGGAGCCCTGGTAAGGCTGGAAATCCGCATCCTTACAGGCAATGAGCGTGCACGGCAATATCTATGCCTGCTCTCATCTCTGCTATTCTCATGTGCCCTCAGCCCCCCACAGCCAACATTTTGGATTGCTTTTGCCTTGATTGTCTGTGTTTCTCCACCAAGTGGATGGGTTGCTTCTGCCCTGGGCTGAAAGCAGATTCCTTTTTGCATCTCTCCTGCTGGGAAATCTTCAGGGTTCTGTATTCCAGCTGCAGAAGGACTGGCTTTCCTCCATCCCCACCCCCCTTCATATCGCTTTCTGCACATCCCCTTCGTCTCTCGCCTCTGGATGTGGTTTTGAGAACTTCTACCTTCCCAGAGCTCCATCCTTCCTGGGTTTTTCTCTTACAACTCTTTAACACTCAGATGGAAGTATCTTTGTCATCTGTTTGCCCCATTCTATTGCCCAGACACAATCATGTATATGTCAGAGGCAAGGTTTGCCCGACTATTACCAATGCCCTCCGAAAGACAGACTGCAAACCAAATGCAGAAAGGGAAAGAAAAACCTCCATGAATTTTAGAGAATTGCTTGTTTTTCCTTGTGTTTCAATCTCTTCTCTACCCACCATCCCCTCACATAACCGCAGGACCCTGGGGTGCGACGGTGGCTCAGAGGCCCTGACAGAGCACACCTTCGGTCCAGGCTACCCCTGTCTCGATATTTGATCAGTAGGCATTTTCTGCGGGTGGCTAGACTTTTACTAAGCACTAACCATGTGTTGGCTCCGAGGAACTCAGGCCTAGAAAGACACTTAGCTGCAAAACACGCCCCTCCAGACCAAATATGCAGAGTGCTTAAAATCCCAGTGAGCTGCAGACATGACCTGCTTTGGAAATTAAGCTTAGGGACCAAAAGGATCGTGAACAAACAGGTCAAATGAAACTGACCGCTGGAGGCTGCTTCTCTGGAGGTGGGCCCACAGGGGGATAAATGGGCTCTGGGGCCCCCCAATTCCCTCACTCCAGCCTTCTTCTCTCTATCCCCTCCCCTCCCACATCCTTTCAAGCTTAACACCAGCACTTTACAGGCTATTACCCGCCAAATGACTTTTAGAATCCTGCTTATGAATATTTAGATAAATGCTCGGATTTTTCCCAGCTGTCATGCTTATTGACTTTGAAATGGTTCCAGTTCTCAGGGCCCCACCGGAACACACATGCTGACAAAAGTCCCACATGAACTGATTTCGCCTGTAAAGTCCTTTTCCTGGGCTGCCCATGCAGCTGAGCTCTGGGCTTGTGCGGGCCTGCCCTCTGCCTCTCCACCCTCCCTCATTGTATTTCTGGCACCTAATTCCATGGAACCACATTTGAGCTACAAAATAGAGCAGGCACGGGTGTGGGCAGGGAAGTGAGTTGAGGGGGGGGCTCTAATTTACCGCTGCCATGACTACAGCTGTGAAATGAATCTGTGAACCCGTGATGGATCAATCTTACAAAGGCAGGATTTAAATTATTAATAATGGTAAGCAATGCTGCTCCGTCTTGCATCCCAGGATCTGAGGGTGAGGGGACTTTGGGCTTAATTGGGTAGAGGATTAAGATTCTCAATACAATCTTGCCACACTCTTGAGTGCCTCCCAGTTGTGGCTCCAAAAGTTCAAACTATAGATGGTTTTGGCCCGTTCGAAATCGGGGCCGGCTTTGACTGCCTGCTGAGACACAGTCCCGCTTGCCACCATCCACGTGACCATCTGGATACAGCTCATCACCCCAAGGAACCCGTCTGTAATCTGGGAAGGTAATGGCCTGTGTCCCTGAGGGAAATGGGGCCCCTGTTCCCATAGAGCAGGAACAAGAAGACTAATGAAAAGAGAAGGAAAGACTGGAAAAGGTATTTGTTTCAGACTTTTGCTGATGTTTCCCTGAGGGGGGCTCTGGGGTGGAGGAAGCGGGGAACAGGGCTAGGAGAGGAGCTTAACTTCTTACCTAAAATACCACTTCGAATGGCACAGGAAGTCGTTGTATAGCATTAACATGAGAGACGATAGACAAACTGTGATATTTCATACCCATGGAATGCATTCCCCCCCCCACCTCCGCAACCCCCACTCCAGCCCCGCCATGTGATGGCCCGCAGGGTGTAGTTCCCCATCCCCCACTTACTCTCATAGATCCATTTTGTCTGTGTGCTCTGGTCTTGACAGGCCAGAAGTTCTCTGTCTTGCTGCATGTACGAGGTGGAAGGCCTTGTGTCATCGTACGGAATCTCATAGGGAAGTTCAGAGATGGAAGGTGGGACAGAGAAGAGCATGGTCTCCTCGTAAGGGTTGGTTGTGGAGCTCCTGTCAGAGGTGAGCATACGGGTAGCTCAACTTCCAGGCAGGGACCAGGTTAGGCACTGGGGCGATGGGCTGTGGGGACAGTGGGGTGGCTACTCTCCAGCTCCTGCAGACTTTGCCTGCCCCAGATGGTGGATGTCACAAGTGAGAAGGGACCCACAAGTCAGTGATGGTGAATAGGCCCCTGTGCCATTTCGGGCAACAGAACGCCACATTGCCAACTGCCACTTCGTTTACTGGAAAAGGCTCTCTGGATGCCTTCAAAGGCCAATGGCCCAGGCTTCCATAACTGACAGTCTAATGTTCTGGAACATTCTCCATCCTTTGTGGTGCATGACACTGCCCATCCCAGTGGCCCTTCCTAGCTTACCGCTGCCTCAGGTAGAGTGGGAAAAATACCAGAGTAGATGCCGCAGCAGCTTAAAATCAAGCACCGAGGTCTGTCCCCTCTAGTCTGCCCACTACAAGTACCACCATTATCGAGAAAGGTTTCCACAGGGCCTGATGACAGAGTATTGGCTCTGAGGCAGACGCCCTGCCATCTGGTAGCTTAAAATCCAAAGGGACAACCGCAACACACAGACCTGCACTGTGTTCTTCTTCAGGAATTTCTGGCTTTTAGCAAAACCCTGTCATTCAAAGGGATAAGAGCAGTCTTTGGGGTGCTCAGCCCTGAAGTCCTCTCATGTAAACTAGCTGAAATGGCAGAAACAAGGGTAAGGGAAAATGGCTGCCATATAAATGGGCCCTATGTTTGGTAGAAAAAACACAGACTTTGATGTCAAGTGACACCAGCTGAAATCTTGGCTCCTGCACTGTAGAGGAGTAACTTTGGGTAACTGTTGAACGTTTCTGCACCTTTTTGAAAATCATACCTCCCTTACAGGCCCCTGCCAGGGAGGACAAAGTGAGAGCGGGCAAGTGCATTCTTGGCTGCTGCTGTTCTTACTGGTGAGGGGAGCAGTGCAGTGGCCCTTCAGAGATGGGCCTGTTCCCTGCATGGGTCAGTGCTCCCCCCATGCCCAGAGGGACAGGGGGTGGGTGAGGGGCAGCAGTCTGAAGCTCGGGGCAAAGAGAATGAGGAAGAGAAGAGGGGACCGTGCTTGCTCTCCTTGGGAGGCTTAGCATCTGTGGGACTTACAGGTATATCTTGTGTCACTTCCAAGGGACACATGGGAAGGCCTGGGTCTGTGCCAACGTGTGGCAAGGGCATGGCAGCTGTGTTCTCTGGATGTACCATGGAAAAGGGGTAATGGGACCAAGTGGGTAAGATGGCAGATCCTTGATCAGGTGACCACAGGGATCAAAAACTAGTAGACACAGGTATGCTCTTTAGACAACTTCAACTCTTGCCCTCTTCCAGGCCTCAAGGCCAGATCAGGAGACTCCCCTGAGTTCTGTTCTTTTAAGGAGATAATGTAAATTCTACCTCTTTTACCAGGTACTCTCTGGGATCCAAAGAGGTCATGTAAGTTTCCATGAAAGGACTTTGAGAAGTCAGAGCTGCCAAACACACTGAGAGATCACATTTAAGGTAGCAGTGGGCCTATCTTGTCATTGCCATCTTCATGCACATTTACTCAGCATCCTCCCCGTCACACCTACCTTGGGCTGGGACATGGCGGGGTTTTCTGGGGGCACCAATGAAAGCAGGACTGGGGTTCTGGTCTACCTGGACCAGGTTCCAACTCCCTGCCCCATCTGCAATGGAAGGGTGTGGGATCCTGGGGAGATTGGATGCTTCCAGTTCTGCTTCTTCAGCTGTTTCATAGAGGGAAAGGGGTCTGGTGTGTGCTGGGGGACCTTCTGTGCATGTGTGTGAGAGTGGGAGAGGGAGCCTTCCTGTTGATAAGGGACCCATGAAATGCTTGACCTGAACCTGATCCCTTTTCCCGCTCCCTGCCTAACAAACAAATAGGAGTGTACACTTCTTGCCTAAAGTGGTTTGTAGGTCCAGTCTCTCAGCAACCTGGTGTCAGGAAAATCCAGGGCCTCTCTGATGCCCATGAACTCCTCCATGACAGGAAAGCCACTCAGCTGGAATGTGGATAAAGGAGTGGATGGGTGCCTACATTTGGAATGAAGCCGACCCGGAATCATGACTCCTGTTCTCTGCCTGCTAAGTTTCCATGTGGTGGCTTGCGGGGAGCAGGAAGCAGGAGCGGGACTAACAGTGACCCATAGCACGTCCTGAACCCCTGCTCTCAGGGAACCCCACGAGCTAATACTCATCGAGTCCCCACCACAGCCTCATGAGGCTGAAACTCTTCCTGTCCCCATTTCATCAATGAAAAACCTGGGGCACAGAGAGTGTATGTGGCTGCCCGATGGCATGCTGCTGGCTGAGATTCAAACCCGAGTGGTCTGGCTCCCGAGCCCCTGTTCTCAGTCATGGACCTTCCTGCGTCACGGCCGTCTTGCTTCCTGTGCTGTGGGTGTCCATGACTGAGGTGAAGGGGCCTCCAGAGAGTCATTGCCTCTTACATGTTGGCGCAGTGGAGGCAGTGCCATCTGATCCATGTTGCTGAGCCCCCGGGACTGTGAAGCATGGAGCTCAGGGGCTGGTGGAGAGCAACGATGGGGGTTGGCCTCACCAGGATGAGGGGTGGCCCTCAAGTAGTAGCCTGTCGCTTGCCTATGCCGCAGAGCAGGGGTCTCATCCCAGCTTCTCACCATAACCAAACTGGCCTTGTGCTTTCTTCATATCCAGTGCCAACCCGCCTCACCAGTGGATACAAATGCTCCGCAGTCACTCTCAGGGGAGGGATTGTAGGGGATGACACACAAGGATGAGGTCTGTGAGTTGGAAGTCTGGGGTACCCCTCACCTTGGTTTCTACAGAGCTGAGCACATAGGAGGCACTGACTCATTTATCCCATAGGTTTGTTAGTGACTGTCTTGCATATGCCAAACCCTGTATGCGTGCTCACTGAAGGGTGGCTGAGACCTTGGGAACATACCTGAGTAAGGAAGATGGCAACTCTCGTTTGGGCATTCATCCCTCTGTTCACTGTGAGCATGGCCACAAGCCCCTTGCTCTCTTTTCTTGGTTGAGATGGACTCAACCATGCAGACTCAGATAGCTCTTATTCTTTCATCTCTATAGTTCTGGGTGCCCAAGACTTGGATCTTGGGACCTGTCCCTCACCCTGTGAGTAGCTGAGTGGCAGAGGGGACAGTGGCAGGAGGTCCTTTCTGTGTGACTCCTGGAGATACTCCAACCTGAATCCCTCCTTCCTCAGGGAGCCTGAACCCTGTACCTCCACACCACCCATCCCCCTATTCCAATCCTGGGACTGCAAAGGCTCCTGCAGCATCATCCTCAAGCATGGATTTCCACCTAAAAAAAGGAAACCATTACCTTGAGATAAGATGAGGCAGGGTTTGGTATGAAGAAGTAATCTTGAATTCTATTGGAAAAAGAACAGAAAGACAATATTGGGGAAAAAAAGAAGGTATCTTTTTTTTTTTTCTATTTAAAAATGTGTTGTTAAGTACGTGATGCTGGAGTTGGGGTAGAGAGGCCTCAGTTTATAGAATTCCTTTATTTTTATTAGTGTTCTCTCTTAATGGTTTCCCTTAGAAATTACAAGGTTAAGTTTTATAAAGTCAACAAGAACTCAAGAAGGTAATTTTCATAAAATCATGGATTTTGGAAATTCAAGTTTGCTTTGTTAATCTTTGGGTTATCACAGAAGCCTTGCTGTGTCATGAGATGAAGGATATCTGTACAGAAGAGGTAACAGAGGTTCAGAGGATCTAAATATTTTTAAATGAGCTTTAATTTCAAAAACTCTGTTTGTGTCATTTAATCATCTATTTGCCTTGAATGATACGTCAAGAATTTGATGTACAATTGGGAGAGAATAAACCACCAATTCTAATAATAGAATCCAGCCCAGTGGAAGTAGCCAAGAAATGAGAACCACAAATTGAAATTTGGAACTTAAATGTTCAACACTTAGATTTATCCACAGTTTACCTATGACACAGAATATTACTGAGGAATATTACTTGGCTCTTAAAATGATATCTACAAAGGTTAACCAATATGGGCAAATATTGAAGTCACAATTCTGTTACAAAAGTAAAATACAGAAGATGGTGGAGGAGTAGGAGACCTAAATTTTGTCTGGTTCCAGCAGTTCAGCTAGATAATTAACAAACCATTCTGAACACCTACGAACACAACAGGAGATCAAAGAAAAGAATAGCAGCCATTCTATGAACAAAAGTGACCACTCCCTGGGAGGTAGGATGCACGGAGAAGTGAATCTGAGGTGATATACCAGAAGATAGACTGCAGGGGGTAGAGCCTCCATGAGCCAGCTCTTGGCAATGGCTAGAGCAGTGGAGCACAAAATCAGAACATTTAGAAGTCTTCTCCATAGAGGGATATTGTTCCAGGGCTAAGTGGAGGGTGGAGCCCTTGCTGGGCCAGTGTGGTCTCAGGACCCTCGGAGTCACAAAAAAAGTACGGGTGCCTGAGTGCAGCAGAGCTGCCACATTTTGGTGCAGGGAAGCTGGCTGCAGAAACAGAGCTGAGGAATGGGCTCTCAGCTCAGGGTTACCATAGACTGTGATCTGAGGCACAGTCAGCCACTGCTTTTTGATCTGGGATCCCACAATTGGCAGATCTGGGGAGACACCCCTCTTCTTTCACCAGGAGTGGTGCGGGAGCACTCAGCAGGATTCTGCTGGGTTTGGAGACTCCAAACCAGGTCACGCATCAGAGATAGAAATGCTCAGTCACAGGCTGGGTGAGCTTGGAGTGTGGCTGGAGACCAGGGAGACCGGAGTGATTGACTACTTTTCTCTGAGGGTATATTGAGGTGTGGGGCCCTGAGCTCTTGGCTCATATGGGCCAGAGGTTGGGAGACCACCATCTTCATTCCTGTCCTCCAAAGCTCTATGGAAAGCATTCAGGGAACAAAAGCTTCTGAGAGCAAAACTGAGCAGAATACTTAGCCTGGCCCTTGGCAAGGGTGGTGCAATTCCTCCTCAGGCAAAGACATTTGAGAATCACTGCAAGAGCCCCTCCCCCCGGAAGATCAGCAAGGACATCCAGCCAAGACCAAGTTCACTGATCAATGAGAACTGCGGAATTCCAGAGCTAGAGGAATACAGCACATAGAATTCTTGCTTTTTTTCCCCTTGATTCTTTAGTTTTTCAAAGTTAAATTTTTGAATTTTCTTTGTTTTTCTGTTTTTCCTCTTTCCTATTTTAACCACTATCTTATCTTATCAATAGCTTTTAAAAAATCTTTTAAATTTTCATTTTTATAGTCCTATTCTATCCCTTCATTGTATTTAACCTTATGTTTTGTATATCTATAAGTTTTTCTTTCTTTAAATTTTTGGAATACAGTTTCTTCTAACAGACCAAAATATACCTAAATCTAGCATATGGCTCTGTTCTAGTCTCCTGCCTGGTCACATTCTGTTTTGTTGTTGTTGTTGTTGTTTGTTTGTTTGCAGTTTCTTCTAACAGATCAAAATACATCCAAAATCTAGTGTGTGGCTCTATCCTATTCATCAGCTTGATCATACTCTTTTTTTCCCCTTTCTTTTCCCCCAGTTTTGGGTCTCTTCTGATTGGTTTGGTGTATTTTTTCTGGGGTTGTTGTTACCTTTTTAGCATTTTGTTCTCTCATTCCTCTATTCTTCTCTGACAAAATGACAAAATGAAAAAACTCACCTCGAGAAAAAGAACAAGAAGCAGTACCAACTGCCAGGAACCTAGTCAATATGGACATTAGTAAGATGTCAGAACTAGAGTTCAGAATTACGATTATAAAGATATGAGCTGGGCTTGAAAAAAGCGTAGAAGACACTAGAGAATCCCTTTCTGGAGAAGTAAAATCTAACCAAGTTGAAATCAGAAAGGCTATTAATAAGGTGCAGTAAAAAATGGGAGGCTCTAAATGCTAGGATAAATGAGGAAGAGAGAATTAGTGATATAGAAGACCAAATGATGGAGAATAAAGAAGCTGAACAAAAGATAACTACTGGATCATAAGGGGAGAGTTTGAGAGATAAATGATACTATAAGATGATACAGTGTTAGAATAATTGAGATCCCAGAAGAAGAAGAAAGAGAGGGTGGCAGAAGGTATAATGGGGGCAAATTATAGTAGAGAACTTCCTTAATTTGGGGAAGGAAACAGGCATCAAAATCCAGGAGGCACAGAAAACCCCCTTCAAAATCAATAAAAATAGGTCCACATCCTGTCATCTAATAGTAAAACTTACAAGTTTCAAAGACAAAGAGAAAATCCTGAAAACAGCTCAGGACAAGAGGTCTGTAACATGCAATGGTAGAAGTGTTAGACTGACAGCAGACTTGTCCACAGAGACTTGTCCAGCCAGAAAGGACTGGCATGATATATTCAGCACTAAATGTGAAAAATATGCAGCCAAGAATACTATAGCCAACTAGGCTGTCATTGAAAACAGGAGAGAGAAAGTTTCCAGGACAAACAAAAAATAAAAGAATTTCCAAACACCAAACCAGCCCTACAGGAAATATTGAAAGGGGCCCTTTAAGCAAAGAGAGAGACTAAAAGTAACATAGACCAGAAAGGAACAGAGACAATATACACTAACAGTCACCTTATAGGCAATACTGTGGCACTAAATTCATATCTTTTAATAGTTACCCTGAATGTAAATGAGCTAATACTCCAATCAAAAGATACAGGGTAACAAATTGGATAAAAAAACAAGGACCATCAATATGTTGTCTGCAAGAGACTCATTTTAGACCCAAAGACACCTCTAGATTTAAAGTGAGGGGGTGGAAAACCACTTACCATGCTCCTGGACATCAAAAGAAAGCTAGGGTGGCAATCTTTATATCAGATAAATTAGATTTTAAGCTGGTCTGTAGTAAGAGCTGAGGAAGGACACTATATCATACTTGAAGTATCTGTCCAACAAAAAGATCTAACAATTTTAAATATTTATGCCCCTAACATGGGAGCAGCCAATAATATAAACCAATAAATAACAAAATCAAAGAAACACATAGACAATAATACAATAATAGGGGACTTTAACACCTCCCTCACTAAAATGGACAGATCATCTAAGCTAAAGATCAGCAAGGAAATAAGGCTTTAAATGACACACAGGACCAGATAGACATCACAGATGTATTCAGAACATTCTATCTCAAAACAACAGAATACACGTTCTTCTCTAGAGCATGTGGAACATTCTGCAGAATAGATCACATCCTGGGTCACAGATCAGGTCTCAACCAGTACCAAAAGACTGGGATCATTTCCTGCATATTTTCAGACCACAGTACTTTGAAACTAGGACTCAACCACAAGAGGAAAGTTGGAAAGAGCTCAAATACATGGAGGCTAAAGAACATACTACTAAAGAATGAATGGGCAACCAGGAAATTAAAGAAGAATTTAAAAATTCATGGAAACAAATGAAAATGAAAACACAACTGTTCAAAATCTTTGGTATGCAGCAAAGGCAGTCCTGAGAGGAAAATATATAGCAATACAAGCCTTTTTCAAATAACAAGAAGGGTCTCAAATATACAACCTAACCTTACACCTAAAGGAACTGGAGAAAGAAGAGCAAAGAAAACCTAAACCCAGCAGGAGAAGAGAAATGATAAAATTCAAAGCAGAAATCAATGAAATAGAACCAAAAGAACAGTAGAACATATCAATGAAACTAGGAGATGTTTCTTTGAAAGAATTAACAAGATTGATAAACCCCTGGCCAGACTTATCAGAAAGAACAGAGAAAGGACCCTAATTAATAAAATCATGAATGAAAGAGGAGCAATCACAACCAACACCAAAGAAATACAAACAATTTAAGAACATATTATGAGCAACTCTACACCAGCAAATTTGGCAGTCTGGAAGAAATGGATGCATTCCTAGAGACTGATAAACTACAAAAATTGAACCAGGAAGAAATAGAAAACCTGAAAAGACCCGTAACCGGTAAGGAGATTGAAGCAGTCATCAAAAAAATCTCCCAACAAACAAGAGCCTAGGGCCAGACAGCTTCCCAGGGGAATTCTACCAAACATTTAAAGAAGAATTAACACCTATTCTCCTGAAACTGTTCCAAAAAAAAAAAAAATGGAAGGAAAACTTCCAAACTCATTTTATGAGGCCAGCATTACCTTGATCCCCAAACTAGAGACTCCAACAAAAAGGAGAATTACAGACCAATATCCCTGATGAACATGGATGCAAAAATTCTCACCCAAATACTAGCCAATAGGATCTAACAGCACATTAAAAGGATTATTCACCACAACCAAGTGGGATTTATTCTTGGGCTGCAAGGTTGGTTCAACACCCAAAAATCAATTGATGTGATACAATACATTAATAAAAGAAAGAACAAGAACTATAAGATACTATCAATAGATGCTGAAAAAACATTTGAGAAAGTAGAGCATCCCTTTTTGATCAGAATTCTTCACAGTGTAGGGATAGAGGGTACATACCTCAAAATCATCAAAGGCATCTATGAAAAACCCACAGCGAATATCATTCTCACTGGGGAAAATTGAGAGCCTTTCTCCTAAGGTCAGGAACTCTCCTTAGGCAGGGCTGCCCACTATCACCACTGCTATTCAACATAGTACTAGAAGTCCTAGCTTCAGCAATCAGACAACAAAAAGAAATAAAAGGCATCTGAGTCAGCAAAGAAGTAGTCAAACTCTCTCTTTGTAGATGATATGATATGATACTTTATGTGGAAAAGTCAAAAGACTCCACTCCAAAACTGCTAGAACTCATACAGGAATTCAATAAACTGTCAGGATATAAAATAAATATTTTATATTTATATTTACTTATATTAAATAAGTTTATATTAAATTATATTGAATATTATATTAAATAAGTATTTATAAAATAAATTCAAAAACCAACAAGACAGAAGAAAGAGAAATTAAGGAATCTGTTCCATTCATAATCACACCTGAAACTATAAAATACCTCAGAATAAATCTAACCAAAGAGGCAAAGAATCTGTACTCAGAAAACTATAAAAATACTCATGAAAGAAATTGAAGAAGACACAAAGAAATGGAAAAACGTTCCATGCCTATGGATTGGAAGAACAAATATTGTGAAAATGTATATGTTACCTAGAGCAATCAACACATTTAATGCAATCCCTATCAAATACCATCAACTTTTTTCCAAAGAAATGGAAAAAGTAATCCTAAAATTTATGTGGAACCAGAAAAGACCCCAAATAGCCAGAAGAATGTTGAAAAAGAAAACCAAAGTTGGCAGCATCACAACTCTAGACTTCAAGCTCTATTACAAAGCTGTAATCCTCAAGACAGTATGGTACTGGCACAAAAACAGATGCATAGATCAATGGAATAGAAGAGAGAACCCAGAAATGGACCCTCAACTCTATGGTCAACTAATTTTCAACAAAGCAGGAAAGAATCTCCAATGGTAAAAACAGTCTCTTCAATGAATGGTGTTGGGAAAACTGGACATCCTCATGCAGAAGAATGAAACTGGATCATTTCCTTATACTGTGCACAAAAATAGACTCAACATGGATAAAAGACCTCAATGTTAAGACAGGAGCTCATCAAAATCCTTGAGGAGAACACAGGCAGCAACCTCTTTGACCTCAGCTGCAGCAACTTCTTCCTAGAAACATTGCCAAAGGCAGTGGAAGCAAGGGCAAAAATGAACTGTTGGGACTTCATCAAGATCAAAAGTTTTGCACAACAAAGGAAACAGTCAACAAAACCAGAAGACAATAGACAGAATGGGAGAAGATATTTGCAAATGACATATCAGATAAAGGGTTAATATCCAAAAATCGATAAAGAACCTCTCAAACTCAACACCCAAAGAACAAATAATCCAATCCAGAAATGTGCAGAAGACAAGAACAGACATTTCCCTGATAGTTAAGAAAACCATGCAGAGGGATTAAGTGGCTTGCCCAAGGTCATGCCCTAAGAAGTGGGAGAGAATTGACCCTCAGACTCAGGTAGGTAAGCTCCTGAGAGGGGAAGGAAAGAGTGTTCTTTGTGATATACTCACATCTACCTCCAAACAGACAAATACATGGCATTCCCGCTCCTCAGTCCCCATCTGATCCTGTGGCAGGCATCACTAGTTGCTCATGGCTCTCTTTCTTGCTGAGGCAAAATTGGCCCTCACAATCTTCCTTGACATAGTGCTCCCGCCACTAGTCTCTAGCAATTAATCCATCAACCCAAGCAATAAAAGCCCATTTGTCATTTCTAGGGCCCATTTCCAATCAGTTTCTAAAAGATGTTTCTAAAAATAAATACAGGTGCATGCATGCATGTGTGCACGTGTGCCTGACTTATGAATGAAATTGAACTTGACTCCGTTTGCATGTCCTGAGCATTTGCTAGGGGTCAGGAAGGCACTCCTGTGCACAGGGCTCAACAAATTTCTATCTTAAAGGTATTGGCAAAATGTTCCACATTAAGAAATCTTGATGTAAATTCTTTTAAAAAGTTCCGAATCCTGTTGTAGACCCCTTCTTAATTTAATGTTTTGTGAAGTGTGGCTTGGTACCCTGGGTTTTCACACACCAAGACATTCTTCCGTGTGCCTTTAAAGGCATTTTAGCATTCCTCTACAGTTTTCTCAGTGCCTTTCCAAATTTTGCTAGCAGGGCATTTATTTTCAAAGCTTTTGCTTTATACACAGTTCCATTCACTTGACAGCATTGTATTTGTCCCACTGTCGTGGGTAATATATTTACAAAGGCCCAGTGCATACAGGGGACATGTTAAGAATGCTTGATTCATACTGTGCAAAAGAAATGGCCTGAATGCTATTTTTCAGAATTAGAATTACACTCGGTATTTCAACAGCAGGGACACTAGGCTTCTGAGAGGGAGCTTTATGGCAGAGGCACATACCAAAGAGAGTTTCCCAGCAGTAGAGGCATCACCTCTCCAGTCCCCCAGCGAAACTTCCCCAAGGGTAGGAAGAACCTGGGTTGATGTTTCTGGTTTGAGGAAGAGGGGGGCGTAAATGCCTGTGTTGAGTGCTAAGAACAGACAGCTCTTAGGATGTAGGCAGTATGTAATGAGATCAGGATTTAAAAATTCAAGCTGCCTGAGTGTCTTGCAGGTGTAACGGAATCAGATCCAGAAAAATAATGTTGTCCTATTTCTAGGTCAATGTCGTGATGATGCAGATGACTGGGATTTTTAACTTTCTGAACCTAGTTGGATATGGCCCTGCAGTCATGTCAGCAAGGGAAGACACCACATGGACCTCAGAGAACGTGAGAATCAGCTACCTTCAACAATGGCACAAGGAGGCCATAGTCAAATAATAAAACCCAACTTCAGGAAAAGGTGGCAATCGCAGGAATGGTACTGGAAAAATGTCAGCCCGAGGGTAAGAGAAATCACTCCAAATACTCACAGCCAGGGAAAGATGAGGCCTGCCAGGGGCCCGGCAGGCAGTGGGAGAAGCACTCTAGCGTCTGTTGACCTAGCAACAGATTGTGGGATGGATTCTGGGAAATAATTAGAGGTCACTGATAAAATTGAGCCCTAAGGATGTTTAGCAAAGTGCTGTTTGAAAAAGTAACAAAAACCACATTAGAAACAATGAATGATTAATAACAATCAGGAATTGATTAACAATATTAGGGCTTGCAAATACAATACAGAGTGATGTAGCTATTAAAATGATTTGTAGAAAATTTAATAACATGAAATGTATTCCTATAAGTATGAATTCTTATAAGAATGTAATATATGTATTCTTATAAGAATGTAATATATGTATTATATATTATATAATATATATATTTATGATATATTTATAATTTTATGTATATATAAATTATTATATGTAAAACATAATATACCTTAAAAAGCAGGTGACTTTAAAACCTGGGGAGGATATATATATATATATGTATCTCCCCACATATATAAAGGGTGAAAGTGAATCCCCCCTGGGTGGTGGTGATGGTTACTTTCTTCATTTTTCTTACATACAGTTTCTCAAACATCCACGATAAACATGTATTACTTGTGCAGTAAGGAAAAGACACAAATTATAGGGTCTGTTCGGTTTGTTTTGTGCATGAGTAGGGGTTTTCTGTTCAGTGGGCCTCTCTGCTCTGTGGGCGCGCTGCCCGGGGGCATGGCCATTGAGGCTGGGCGGAGACCTCGGCCAGTCCTGAGTGGGCCTACACACTGCGGGGGTTTTGGCAGACTGAGCTGCGGCTTTATTCCAAGTTAGATCTTTGTTCCTGGGCGCTGCGGTGAACTAGAGTTGCTGTCTTTTAGGGTCCTCACCTCCCCAAGTCCTCTCCCTGACACTTCTCCTCCATACACATCCTCTTTTCCTTTCAGATACTGTCCCTCGTCCAGACACTCACCGTCTTCCAGATACTCGTCCAACAGATCCTCTGTTTCTTCCAGATGCTTTTTCTTCTGCAGATGCTTTCTCTCCTTCAGAAACTCCGGAATCTCGTACAGATAGGGGTTCTCTTTCAGAAACCTTTCCTCCTCTAGGTACTCTTCATCGGAATAGATTTCCTCTCCCAGATACTCACTGTCTTCGGGAGATAGATACTCTCTCTCTGAATTCTCCTCCTCCTCGCTACCTCCTTCCTGGGAACATAAGGTCTGTGTGGAGTACTGGGAGGTTGTGGGAAGGGAAAGAGGGGACGTTCCTCCCGAGGACTGATTACTTCCAGCAGACATTGGGGCAGCATTAAGCAGAAGAGACCCTTCAGCAAACAGCAGTAGGCAGTCACTTTACCGTCCTGGGAACCAAGAAAGGAATAGCATCCCATTAGTCGGTAATTCCCACCACACATCGCTTTAAACCCATGTTTGTTCACTCATTTCAGTCAGTAGTCGTTGGAGGGCCCTTTGAGTGTGCAGACCAGTACATGGCGGTCCATGAGAAGGCACATACAAGGAGGAACAGGGTTTTACCCTCAAGGAGCTGGTAGGAGAGATCACACCCTAGGGCAGCACCTTTGCAATTACTGCACAATATGAAACGAGGGAGTGGTTGTGTGTCTGGTGGTAATGTCATCAGGGAAGACTTTAAGTGATCCTTCAAGAACGATTTATCACCACAGTAAGCAAGACAGAGGATGTCTTGCAGGAGCTTGAAATCTGGCGTGCAAACAGGTTTCTAGCCACAAAGTACCAGGCGCAGTGCGAGAGGTACCAGTGGGTGGTACAGGCACGGGGACCGGGGCCTTGGCCCGTGGTCAGTGAAGGGCCGCGTCGCTGGAGGTCTGCCAGGCACGAGGCCCTGTGGGCAACCCCTCCCCCACCCCCGCCACCTCGCCAGAAGCTCCACCCACCGTTCATTCCCTCCGCAAACACTAAATTATACTTCCCAGCTCGCATACAGCTGGGAGTGCCTAGGCTTCCCCAGGAAGTCTTCTGTGCTCTACCCTAAGCTCCCTCTATACTCTCTGCATTTTCAGGAAAAAGTTTCTATTTTGCGCGATGACATGGTTTGCTTGCACAGCTGTCTTTCCAACAGAGTGTAAAGGTTCTGAGGGCCAGAAGATGGATTCTCGTTTAAAAATACACTTGAATCTTTCTACTCTTCTCCATCGCCACTGACTACCTGCAGTGAGCCGTGTCATTGGCCAGTGGGATTCCTGCAGCCCTTTCCAGACTGGCCTTCCTGTGACCGTGGCTACCATGCCCCTAACATTCTCCTGGAAGAGTGTTCATGGGAACTAGAAATCAGACCATGATCTCCCGTGCTTCAGCTTCCTCCAGCGGTTTTCCCCTGTATTTGGAATATACCATTCCATGTCCCCGTAGGCCCTGTGAGATCTGGCACTGCCCAGGCTCTCTGACTTTATCTCCTGCCATCCCTTCCTCTGTTCTCCCACCCCGTGAGTTTCTCTTGTAGCACTTACAGTATTCCTGATGACGTTTTTTGTTTACTCATCCAGTCTTTCTTCTCTACAAGACTGTCAGTGTCTCAGTGACCGTGTCTCATGCTTAATGAATGTCCAATAAATTTATGATCGGTGACTGAGTGAAGGGCAGAAGGAGTTGGCTCTAGAGCACAGGGTCCCAAAGTTTTAAAAAAGATGATACTTATTCTGCATAAGGGGATAGGTTGAAGAGGCTGCTCATTGTGGAGGCCAGTGGTCCAGAATCTTCCTGTTTGCTCCAAGGACTTCATGGGTCAGTATCTTGGCCTGCCTTTTCTTTGAGATCTTAGACCAGGAAGCTCTGTTTTAGGGAACTGGCCGGATGAGATCATAAGCTCTCTTGCTCTCATGTGGGCAACATGATGCCCAACATGAGAAGTGTGAGGTGTGAAAACACTCACAGTGGGTCAGTGGGCTTATCTGTCCACCTGCAGCGCTGCTAGAACCCTTGGATTATCGGATTCTGATAGGATTAGCCTGGGGCAGTGTGGTGAACCGACGGGGTGCTGCCCAGCTGTGGAGACTGTGGTCTACAGACAGTCTCTAGCCGCTAGTTCCTTCAGGAACTGCCCTGGCTGCAGAGCCACCTTCCAGAAGTTGTGCCCCTCTTAGGGCAGCCTGCATCTGGTGACTGAGCAAGGTGGGGCTGGGGTGGGGGGGCTTTGGAGAGTGAAAGTCCGGCAGATTCTAGCAGGTCAGCTTTGACAGGCGGGCCTGCTGAGCCTGTTCCATCAGACCCTTCTCTCTGCCAGTCCTTCCCCGCCTTTCTCAGGCTTTGGTCCCAAATCCACATCTGATATGCCACTGATGGCACGTCAAAGGTCTGCATTTTTGAGTCCATTTCCAGGCCACCCACCCTGTGACAGGCAGTGTCACAAAGCATAAACTGACTGTGGGATTGGGGAAAGTGAAGGGGAAAGGCCTCAGAGGTAGTTTGGGGTTTTAAGAAAGTGGGAGGCTGGGGAGTTAGCTGAGCTGCCTGGGGCAGGGTAGAGTGTCCTGGCAGAGAGAGGACTGGGTAGGAAAAGTCAAGGCAGAGTCAATGAGTGGAGCGCTGTAGAACCCATTATGAAACATTTTGTGCTGGGTGCTGACTGGGAAGGTGAGAGGATTAAAAACTCCCAGAAGGGGACTGTTGTAGCCATCTACCAGAAACAGCAGGGACCTCTGTCACTCTGTCACTCTGTTCCTCTGTCACTCTCAGCTCTGGGGTCTGCGCATGTGTTTTCGGTAGGCTACCTCAAACGGGCAAGACAAAGGGTGAGCTATGGGCAAGTGTGGGGGCCTACAGTTCTGTCTACGGGAGCCTCCTCTGCATTAAAGGGGCCCCTCCAGGCTTATTTTGACTTAAAATCTGAACGTGCCTGTTACTCTAGCTGTCTGCTCCTGATCCCCCACTCGCTCCTGAGCCTGGCTTCCAGTGGGAGAAGGAAGGAGCTGGGGAAGATGAGAGCAATCAGAGACGGGGTCTCTCCAGCCCTACCCTGGGAACGGTTACAGCAGGGGTGGGCACAAGTCCTGCCATCAAAGGCATGCTTACACTTTAGGGTTCTCCTGTCTTTCATATTTTCTAGCTGCTTGAGATAAAAGGTCAGAATCCCCTGGTCCCTGGAACGGCCCTGAATGCATTTATCATCAGCATGCTGTCATTCAGTGTTAGGGACCTTTTTTTACCCCCGGTTTCTCACTAGGCCTTGTAAAAAGGCGTGGTCCGCTGCATTCTCATTTCAAAGATCAGAAAAGAAATTGCACTCAACATTCTCCCTTTAGTTCTGCTAGAAACTCGTAAGAAAAACCATCAGGCAGAAATAAATAAATATCAAGGCAACTTAATATCCAGTGTCTCAAGGCAAACATCCAGGTTTTGACTGGTGATTTGGACCACGACTCATTTTGACCCTGCTTTCTGAGACATTGCAGCTTAATTTCTGTGGTCACAACAGGAAACACCCACTCTATAATGGCCGATTATAGGTCATTACATTTTAGACTGACTTCACAAAATGGCTCTGTCAATCAAAGCCGGTTGGCAGACATTCTACTCAGCTTAAGTCATTAAAAAAAAAAAAATACAGAGTGAGTATTTAGAATTGGCAGAATTCACACAAAAAAACAAAGAATTCCAACTTCTTCTGGAGACAGGACTCTCGGGCAACCCGGCACTGGCTTTCCCATGGGGAGACGGTGCTGCTGAGGCAAGGTTGTCTTCCTCCAACGGGGCTGAATGTTCCATTTCTGCTTCCATTCCCACCACTACCTGTCATCTGCTCAGACACCTAGGCAGCCTCCTCCTCACATAGGTCCTGTTGTTTTGTTTAGAGTAGAGCCATGGCTCTCTATCTCTAGCAAAAGTTGGAAACTCGGGCACCTGGGTAGCTCAGTGGGTTAAGTCTCCGCCTTCGGCTCAGGTCATGATCTCAGGGTCCTGGGATCAAGCCTTGCATCAGGCTCTCTGATCAGCAGGCAGCCTGCTTCCCGCACCACTACCCCCTGCCCCCTGCCTCTCTGCCTACTTGTGTGTGCTCTGTCGAATAAATAAAATAAAATCTTGAAAAAAAAAAAAAAACAAAATGAAACACAGAGTTTGGACTATATGAAGGTTTAACTGTAGCTTTGCCACCTTAAAAAAAAAAAAGTTAGAAACCAAAAGATATACTAAAAGGACAGATGTTTCTCCCACTTTGCCTACTCATGCACTGGCTTTATCTTTCTGGCCCCAGAGAGAGATGGGGTCTTTGCTCCAGGCTCTTTGGTGCCATCATTACACAGGTCAGCACTGAACGCCCTGCCTACCGTGACTGGCACGTAATAGGCGCTTGGTAATACTTGTTGAGTGAAGAAATGAAAGGGCAGAACAAAGTCTTAATAAAAGACTATGTTCTTTGCCAAGTATATTTACTGATTATGTGCATATGCTCATTTAATGAAGAGGGGTAGAACTTTATATCAGAGGTTACCGTAGGACCACAGTCTTGGAGACTTAGATCATTGTAACCCTTTCCACACTGCACTGTAAGTAAGAGGCCAGCTGATTTCTCTATAGTGATTTTTTTGGGGATCTCAGTTTTCATTCTGAGAGGTTGAGGCCAGGATCCCCAAACATTCTTGGCTTGAAATATATGAAGAAGACATACTGGCTGATCTCATGAAAAATAACCACCACCTCTGGCTTCGAAGTGAGTGACCCAAAGAAAGGCTCCATGTTCTGGTTCTGGTTTTTTAGATAAAGGGATTAGTAGGGTTTCCCCACTGGTTTCTAAGAGGGGAAGGTGGTGTTGCTCCTAAGTTGTTTTTTTTCCCTCTGCCTAGGGCCATGGCCCTACAGACTTGCTGCTGGGCTTCATGCTTTGGAAATCAAGTGCAAGCAAAGGAACTTGCCGTTGGGTGGGAACAAAGTCTTTGGGGCAGGAAAATGGACTGCTCTGTGAGAATGAGTATGTTTGCTTTGTACAGCTCTTGAGGCCCTATGTGATGGCCCTGGGCAGTGAGAGGATGGAAGGATATACTTGGACATGATTTCCCAGTTTGACCAGCACAGGTCTCCTCCCCTCACGCCTCCCTCCAGTCCTCCTCCGCTCTCAGGACATCAGTACTGTGATGTTTCTGGGGAAGCCACCCAAGGACCTCAGTGGACCCTTGGTCTGCTAGCACCAAATGGCGGTTCTTTGTCATCACTATCCTCCCGCTTTGCATTCTCAAAATAAAGGCAGGCTCTGGCTTCTGTGACAGGGAAGGCAGTTGGAGGTCCAAGCGCCCTCTGGTCCCTGCACAGGGTCCCTAGAGAGGCCTTGGTCCCGGTGTCCAGCTCCCTACCTCAGCCAGGTCTCCCTTGCCAGACCTCCCCTCCCCCAGGGTCCTGTGCACACCTGTGGATGGACCCTTCCAGGTCCAGCCCTGCCAGCCCCCCTGTACTCCAGCAGGGGGTGCAGCTTTATAGACTGGCCATTTCCTGGTCAAAGACTCAACACTGTTTCCCACAGAACTGCTGCAGAGGATCAGCAGAGGAGGGGTCTGAGTGGAAATGGAAAGGGAGAATTGAAGCAGGAATGAGAAACTTCTAGAAGAGCAGGAGGGCATGGTGGTCAGGATCTGGGGCCAGGTTTCCTGGGGTCAAATCCAGCCTGGCCACTTACATGTGACTTCAAGTGAGTTTCTGAACTCTCCTCTGACATAATTTCCTAACCAGCACCGAATATAAGTGTGTGTGAGTGTGTGTGGGGTCCATGCCTTATTTAGTTCGTGGTATCGGGAGAGAGTAAAGAGACTACTTTCCACCGGAGGAAAGATGGCCGCATGCATTGCCAGAAGCACCCTTACCCTCCGGAGGCTGAAACCCTCCCTGGAAGACTGCCTGGCCCATGGGAATTTTACGGTGATGTCTTTCTTGGCCAGGACATAACTTTCTGCATTGTGCGTCAGTCCGCTTTCTGACTCTCAGCCCTGATCTCAGGAAGCTGTTATCTAGAAACAAGAGATGGCCTGGCGGAGGCTGCACGTTCAGCTTTCACACGGCTGTGATTCAGCAGGGCTTGAACTTCGTAGGGGCCTTTCTCACTCCAACTTCCACTCTGTCGTTCATCCTTTTCGTCCCTGGGGGAGCCACAATAAAGGGTTCTCACTCCTCTTCCCCCTTGACAGCCTTTGAAGTGTATGGAGGTAGCAGGCCGACCTTTCTCCAGGAACCCAGGCTCAGATCTCCCACTCCTTCTCGACATCTCTGCTTGATGTCATCCAGATCACCCAGACTGGCTGGGCCCAAACTGCAATCCTGCTCTTCCTCCCTGGGCCCCTCAGCTGCCGACAGAGTCCTGGAGTCATCCCTTCTTTCCTCCTCACCCTGCAGCCCGGCCACCAAGAAGTGAGTCTGGCTCCTCCTTCAAAGGGTCTCCCACTCCCCCCGCCCCCCCGCCCCCCCCGGGCTAATCAGTGCCCCATCTTGCCTCAACTGCCCTAGCCCTCTGCTAGCAGCTGATTCTCTGCAGGTAAAACCACGGTCCCCTCACCTCACCCCTCCGCATAAAACCCTGCAATTGCTCACATCTTGCACTGAAAGGCAAAGCCCTTTCAGGCCTGCAGGTCCTTCCCTCCTGGCCCCCATCACCTCTCCTACCTGTCTCCTCCTGCCCTCTCCCTCCTTCCATTCCTGCCACCCTGGTCTCAGTGTTGTTCCAAACATTGCCAGGCACTGTTCTACCCGAGGCCTTCGCTCTACTGTCCCCTGAGCCCTGTTCCCTGGGAACCCTGGCCCTTCTGCTCTTTCCTTACTTGCTCTAATTTTTCCTTTTTCTTCCAGAGCATTTATCACTTTCTAACACACTGAGAACTTGATTCATTAATATGCGTATTGCCTGTCTCTTCTCACTGAAATGTAAATTTCCTAAGGACAGGGATCTTTGTTTTTGTCACTGATTTGCCCAAGTGCCTTGAACTGTGCCCCACACAGAGTAGGAAATAATAAACATTGAATGAATGTGTGAAGCTTGATCCCTCCGAGTCCAGAGCCCAGGCCTAGTGTGAGCGTAGCCATCTCCCCAACACCATGGGCCGTGCCTGAGAACACTTAGCCTGTGGCTCTGTTAGTGGGTTCAGAGCTCTGACTCCAATAGGATGATGGGTCCCTTTCCTATCTCACCGGAACTTAACATCTTCTTCAGCTCCTCCCCGCTATTTTTTTTTTGGACTGCCATTCATTTCTGAACTCTCCCAGCTTCCTAGTATGTGTGTCTTCATGAAATCATTGATACAAATGTCAAACCAGAGAGCCCCAAGGACACCAGCCAAATCTGTCCTGCCATCTTCATCCATCAGTCAGGAGAGGTTGGGGGAAGGGAATGAACATTTCCACGTCAGCCACTGCTCTGGCCTCCTTAGTCTTTATAACAACCCCTAACGGAGGCACAGTCATCTCCTCTTTATAGATGGGGGAATGGGGCTCTGCGTTTAAGGGAATCATAAGGACTTACAATCTTTAGAGGGTCACAGTGCCAAAAAATAGTTTACAGAAAGAAATTGGTTTTTTTCCTGAGCATCAAAAAGCTGAAGTGGGGAGAAAGATCTTACTACATTGTTTGCTGAGAAAAAAAAGGAGAGCGAGAGAGAGGGCCTTTTTAAGGAATAAGGCAGCTTTCTATAGGCAGCTGGCAGGACCTAGTCTTTGAGGCTCCTCCCCCTCCACCCTGGGAGCCCACCTGCCTGAGGCTCCTCCTCTTGGCTCTCTGAGCACAACCCCCCCCCACCGTGTTCCCTGAGGCTTACCCCCTCCTTCTTCTCTCTCTGATGCCCCTTTTCTCTCTACTTTCTTGGGGGGGGGTCCTCTTCTTTGGCTCCCTGGGACTTGCCCTCCCTCCCTCAAGATTTCCCTACCTTGCTAAGGCATGGTCAGAGAAATCCAGTTCCATGTGACTTGCTCTTTAGGGATCCGTGCTACTTATCACCTCTCCCAAGTGCTTCCAAACTCTTACAGGAAATGTTCTAGAATTGTGCCCAGCATCAATATCAGGCTCACTGGGACTTAATTTGCCACATCTGCCTTTTCTTCTCCTTTTGTCTAAATCAGGACAATGTTCTCCTGTTTCTAGATTTGGGGTTCTACTCCCATTCTCTAAGCTCCAACTATTTGTATAATCCTTTAATTATACCACTAAATGGGCCTGATTGGATTTGTTCATTATGGCATCCTTGAGAGACAAACACGATTATCACCATTTTACGGTCAATAGTCAGGTTCTGAGAAATCAAATGATTTGGTTGGTTAAGGTCAGACAAGTAAAAAGTGACCAAACTAGCATCTGGACAAAGGTGTGCCATTGTGGAGTGGTTCCCCCCCCCCGCCCCACACTATCTTGTGGGTTGAGGGACTGTGTTCTTGGGAGGACACCACTTCCTGGGGCACTGGCTTCAGTTCTCAGAACCCTCCTACCACCCCAGGTTAAACAATCAAATTCTGTGATACAGTATGCAGGATGAGGTGAGGGGGCGCAGGGGAAATGAGGTTTTTGTCATTATTGAGAATTTCCCATGTGCCTGAACAGAATAAGGTATTTTACTTTTCTTTTTTTTTAAACTTAAAGATTCATAAAAATCAAGTAAAGTGTTACTGTCCTATTTTTTCAACTTAGAAAACCAGAACTCACATATTTGGGATTCCACCCTGTCCAATTCCAAGTCAAAACCATGCTGCAAAGAGGCGAGAAAGATACGTCATCTTTCCAGTTTTGACAACTCAACTTCTTAGCGATTCCCTTAAGTGGAGAGGCCCGAATGGCAATTATTTAGAAGACCCGAAAAATATTATTTAGGGTTTCTATTTGCTAAAGGAAAATTCATTTAGATGGGAAAACATCCCCAGTTAAAAGTTTACTGGACTAATCTTGAAGAGTCATATAGAATGCCTTTGAATTGACTTCTTTCAGATCTTCAAAATTATATGAAATGAAGTGGGATTATTGAGAACTGTTTTAATAGATGATATATTCATTATTAGGTAGTTCAGTTTAGGCTCTCAGTAGAAGTGTATTTTGGGTGTGCCCTGTGGACACTAGCCGTGTACTGAGGTATTATGTTCTCAGCTCATGGGAGCACACATGGAGGTGCCTGACGGGGCCGTGGGCAGTGGATGACAGGAGATGTGTCACTGTCTTGGTTGAGCTTCAAGCTGAATATGGGATTTTGACTGTGTTCCCTGCGCCTCCCCCTTGTGTCTAGGCTCCTTGTCTCATTTGTAATCTCAGTGGGTTGACCTAGAAGGGCTCTGGGTTCCTTCTGGGCCTACAAATCTAAGGACTGTCTCTTATTTAAAACCCTTAGGGCAAATTGGGTTGTGGCATTCAGGTTTGTTTCTGATTTAGGCTGTCCTTATGGTGATTGTGACCTAAATACATGTCAACCCTAGAGGGGCCTGGGGCAGCACCCTGTGGTAAATCTTACTAGTATTTCTATAGCCAAACATGTACATTTTCACAGTAAGTGGGATAAAGAGAAACTTTAAATGGCTCCACATCAGTATAGGATGGATTTTGCTTTGAACCAAGTTCTAGCAGTTCAGGTTTTGTGGTCAAATGAGTTGGCCACAAACTTACCAAGAAGACTCTCACTTGTCAGAAATTTTTTTGGATTTCAAAATTGGTGGACATTTGGCTCTTGCATTATATTTCTTATTGGTGGTCACATCTGGGAATTACCTAATGTAGTGTTCTTGATGGGAAATGCAAGGAGCTTAAAAATTACTAGAGGAAAATAAAATCCACTTTGTGGAGCTCCATTGCTATTTCTGGGATCACAGGTGTCTATCAGGGAGGACAGTGTGAATTATTTGCAATCATGACCATGCAGCCTTCAACACCTGGGAACAACAGGGGTTATGATCAATTATGCTCATGGCTCCATACTTACGATGTCAGGGAGTGAACTGAGTCCAAGCCAAGAGATTTTTCAATAATAACAGCTGAAAGAAAAACGTTTTCTGGTTAGCTCTTAGTTATCCGAAAAATTAGCCAGAGAATACCTTAATCCCTAAGAATATTAGAAAATGGCTATTTTTCCTATGCTAATTTGGAATGGTTTACTTTTTTTTTTCTTTCCCAATTTATTTATTTTCAGAAAAACAGTATTCATTATTTTTTTACCACACCCAGTGCTCCATGCAAGCTGTGCCCTCTATAATACCCACCACCTGGTACCCCAACCTCCCACCCCCCCCGCCACTTCAAACCCCTCAGACTGTTTTTCAGAGTCCATAGTCTCTCATGGTTCACCTCCCCTTCCAATTTACCCAAATTCCCTACTCCTCTCTAACGCCCCTTGTCCTCCATGCTATTGGTTATGCTCCACAAATGAGTGAAACCATATGATAATTGACTCTCTCTGCTTGACTGATTTCACTCAGCATAATCTCTTCCAGTCCCGTCCATGTTGCTACAAAAGTTGGATATTCGTCCTTTCTGATGGAGGCATAATACTCCATAGTGTATATGGACCACATCTTCCTTATCCATTCATCCGTTGAAGGGCATCTTGGTTCTTTCCATAGTTTGGCGACTGTGGCCATTGCTGCTATAAACATTGGGCTACAGATGGCCCTTCTTTTCATGACATCTGTATCTTTGGGGTAAATACCCAGGAGTGCAATTGCAGGGTCGTAGGGAAGCTCTATTTTTAATTTCTTGAGGAATCTCCACACTGTTCTCCAAAGAGGCTGCACCAACTTGCATTCCCACCAACAGTGTAAGAGGGTTCCCCTTTCTCCACATCCTCTCCAACACATGTTGTTTCCTGTTTTGTTAATTTTGGCCATTCTAACTGGTGTAAGGTGATATCTCAATGTGGTTTTAATTTGAATCTCCCTGAGGGCTAATGATGATGAGCATTTTTTCATGTGTCTGATAGCCATTTGTATGTCTTGATTGGAGAAGTGTCTGTTCATATCTTCTGCCCATTTTTTGATGTGTTTGCCTGTTTGGTGTGGGTTGAGTTTGAGGAGTTCATTATAGATCCTGGATATCAAACTTTTGTCTGTACTGTCATTTGCAAATATCTTCTCCCATTCCATGGGTTGCCCCTTTGTTTTTTTGACTGTTTCCTTTGCTGTGCAGAAGCTTTTGATTTTGATGAAGTCCCAGAAGTTTATTTTCGCTTTTGTTTCCTTTGCCTTTGGAGACGTATCTTGAAAGAAGTTGCTGTGGCTGATATCAAAGAGATTACTGCCTATGTTCTCCTCTAAGATTCTGATAGATTCCTGTCTCACGTTGAGGTCTTTTATCCATTTTGAGTTGATCTTTGTGTACGGTGTAAGAGAATGGTCAAGTTTCATTCTTCTACATATAGCTGTCCAGTTTTCCCAGCACCATTTATTGAAGAGACTCTCTTTTTTCCACTGTATATTTTTTCCTGTTTTGTCGAAGATTAATTGACCATAGAGTTGAGGGTCCATATCAGGGCTCTCTACTCTGTTCCACTGGTCTATGTGTCTGTTTTTATGCCAGTACCATGCTGTCTTTGTGATCACAGCTTTGTAATAAAGCTTGAAATCAGGTAAGGTGATGCCGCCAGCTTTATTTTTGTTTTTCAACATTTCCTTAGCGATTCGGGGTCTCTTCTGATTCCATACAAATTTTAGGATTATTTGCTCCAGCTCTTTGAAGAATGCCGGTGGAATTTTGATCGGAATGGCATTAAAAGTATAGATTGCTCTAGGCAGTATAGACATTTTAACAATGTTTATTCTTCCGATCCAAGAGCATGGAATGGTCTTCCATCTTTTTGTGTCTTCTTCAATTTCTTTCATGAGTGTTCTATAGTTCCTCAAGTATAGATCCTTTACCTCTTTAGTTAGGTTTATTCCCAGGTATCTTATGGTTCTTGGTGCTATAGTAAATGGAATCGATTCTCTAATTTCCCTTTCTGTATTTTCATTGTTAGTGTATAAGAAAGCCACTGATTTCTGCACATTGACTTTGTATCCTGCCACGCTGCTGAATTGCTGTATGAGTTCTAGTAGTTTGGGGGTGGAGTCTTTTGGGTTTTCCATATAAAGAATCATGTCATCTGCGAAGAGAGAGAGTTTGACTTCTTCATTACCAATTTGGATACCTTTTATTTCTCTCTGTTGTCTGATTGCTGTTGCTAGGACTTCTAATACTATGTTGAACAAGAGTGGTGAAAGTGGGCATTCTTGTCTTGTTCCTGATCTCAATGGGAAGGCTGCAAGCTTTTTCCCATTGAGGATGATATTTGCTGTGGGTCTTTCATAGATAGATTTGATGAGGTTCAGGAATGTTCCCTCTATCCCTATACTTTGAAGCGTTTTAATCAGGAACGGATGTTGGATTTTGTCAAATGCTTTTTCTGCATCAATTGAGAGGACCATGTGGTTCTTCTCTCTTCTCATATTAATTTGTTGTATCACATTGATTGATTTACGAATGTTGAACCATCCTTGTAGCCCAGGGATGAATCCCACCTGATCATGGTGGATAATCTTTTTAATGTGTTGTTGGATCCTGTTGGCTAGGATCTTGTTGAGAATCTTAGCATCCATATTCATCAGTGATATTGGTCTGAAATTCTCCTTTTTGGTATGGTCCTTGCCTGGTTTGGGGATCAGGGTAATGCTGGCTTCATAGAAAGAGTCTGGAAGTTTTCCTTCTGCTTCAATTTTTTGAAACAGCTTCAGGAGAATAGGTGTTATTTCTTCTTGGAAGGTTTGGTAGAATTCCCCAGGGAATCCGTCAGGTCCTGGGCTCTTGTTTTTTGGGAGATTTTTGATCACTTCTTCAATCTCGTTATTAGATATCGGTCTATTCAGGTTGTCGATTTCTTCCTGGTTCAATTTTGGTAGTTTATATTTTTCCTGGAATGCATCCATTTCATCTAGGTTGCTAAGCTTATTGGCATATAACTGTTCGTAATAACTTCTGATGATTGTTTCTACTTCCTTGGCGTTAGTTGTGATCTCTCCCTTTTCTGGAATGGTTTACTTTTGTGCTACAGTGCATTTCTTCATTAACCTTCCTTGGTCAGTAGCTCTCCTTGAATCTTCACCATGGAAGTCAAACCTAAGCAGCCCTCACTTACAGAACCTCCCTTTCCATCTCCCCACTCCTCCCCATCTCTAAATGGTTTGACCCATCTGAGCACCGATGCTCCCTGGGCACCACAGAGAACTCACAGGATGCTGTAGTAGATTTTAAATTTTTGAAGAAAATAGCAATACTCAACATCTGTTGGATAGTGTATGAAAACCTAATTTTTGATTATGCTGTCTTCCTTTTAATTATGGCATATTTTGCAAAGCTGGGTTTTTGGCAGTTGTTGAGATAAAAAGCAAGTAACACGCAGAAATTAGTGTGGAGTAGAAAATGAGGGTGGCCATGTGCAATCAGCTTCCAAGATCGGAGAAATCACGCAGTGCCCAATGAGCACACACGTTCTGTTAGAAGGTCATCATGGCTATTCAAGAATGAAATTAAAGTGTAATTTATTCTTTCAGTTTCTATAGTAAGTTGTGACATAAATCTGTGACATAAAGATGCAACACAATATTTATTATTTAGATATAACTAATAAATGAAAACTGTACAGATTTCTTCGGGTGTAGGGGGTGCCATGAAAAATTCACTGAGCCACTAAGGGTGCCATGAGCTGAGAAAGTTTGGGAACCTCTTATATAATTCATATACTTGCTCAGATATAGAAATTTGGAGTCATCCTTGATTCCTTCTTATTTCGTCCTCCCAAATCTACTAACCAATCACTAAGTCTTCTTGGCACTGTCTTCCAAAAAATGTTCTGAATCCTTCCTTTGGTCTGCTACTGCTGTGCTCATCCTTGTCTAGCCCATCACTTCTACATCGACTTCTGTGCTTTGGTTCTTGCTCTCTGATAATCCACTCTTCAGAGGCAAGCTTATTATTATTATTATTTTTTTTGGAAAAGATTTATTTATTTACTTTAGGGGGATAGAATGTGTTGCATGTATGTAAGCAAGTGCTCATGGGGGAGGTACAGAGGGAGAGAGAGAGAATCCCAAGTAGACTCCCTGCTGAGTGTGGAGCCTGACACGGGGGTTGATCTCACAACACTGAGATCATGGACCTAAGCCAAAGTCAAGAGTTGGACATTTAACTGACTGAGTCACCCAGGCACCATTCTACTCCTGCCACCTAGAATGATGCCTGGCACATAGAAGGAGGTTAATAAATATTTGTTAAAATGAATAAATGGGTGATTATTTCACATAGTTGTAACTTTGGATCATTCACTGATGACTCTTAATGGAAGAGATCCAGAATTTGTGTCCAGAGGGAGGAAGTCAGTAATTTCATTTACTGATATGTTTGTATGTAAAAATACATTTATATACAAAATATGTTTTACAAACCAGGTAATCTAATCAAGACTTTCCTATATTTTCCAGAAAGAGACAACTGATTGTTACCCTATATGAACTCCATTTTTCTTAGCGGTACTGATGGTTTATCATAAATTTATATGGAACTGGATAATTAATGAACAACTCCATCATTTCATTTGTTATCTTTTGTTAATAGGCAAACTCCTCCTACCTCTTCTTTTTCTTTCCTCTTTTCAAATTAGGAAAATGAGATAGAGATGTATAAGGGAACATTTCTATAACGACAGCATTAAAAAAAAATTATTTGAGAGAGAGTGATCAAGAATACACACGCAGGGGGGAGAGGCAGAGGGAGAGGGAGAAACATGTTCCCTCATGAGCAGGGAGCCTCATGCAGGACTCCATCCCAGGACCCTGGGATCTTGACCTGAGCTGAAGGCAGATGCTTTAACCAACTAAACCACCCAGGCGCCCTCTATAATGACAGCGTTATTACTACACCCACCAATGTGTTTTCTTAGACAACACCAAATCCGGGAAGGGGGCACAGGCAGAGACAGCAGGATCAGGCATGGAATTATTCAACATCTCTGGCAAACAGCAGTGGGATTAAACCGAGATTTCTTTAATGAGATTAATTCTGAAATACTAAGAGCAGTTTGGCATATCCCCCAAAGCACAAAGCATTTGTATCTATATAAGATTAAAGGAGTTTTCACACAAAGCAATTTTCTTTTTCAACATCAAAGCAATGCTTCAGAGGGGTTGCTTGAAGGAGGCACACTGCAAGAAATGTGTTTCTTTATAAAAAAGATGGTTGGCTCAGCCAGGAATTGTATATGAGGCTTTCGCTACCCGGGACAGACAGAGCATTGTTCTTCAAATCACAGGATTACGGAGAAAAGGAGACCAGGGGTTAGGAATCAGGTTGACAAACATCCCAGACAGGTGGTTACCCAGCGATAACCTTGGATTTCCAGGGATGGGAGCTCAGTGCTTCCCAGAGTTGGACAGCTCTTATAAATAATAAATAATGGCGATGATGCCGGTAATAATGATAAGAAAGATCACAGCCACCATTTCTATGTGTGAGACAGTGTATTTAGCACATAACGCATTACACATACTTCTGTTAAATCTTCCTCCCTTGGGCTTTCAACCAGCCTTCCCGGGTCTGTTCTCTGGAGCTACTCACAACAGACTTGCTCTACAGAGAGCTACAAATATTCAAAGGTAGTTCTTATGTACTGCACCTTTTGTTTTTTGGGGGGTTTTGTTGTTGTTTGTTTTGTTTTGCCAAACTTATTTTTGAAACTGATAACCAGTATTCATGTGGGTCAGTATTAAATTTCATCTTGCTGGCCCCTGCCTTACCCTTCCAGGCTACTCAAATATGTGTGAATCTGAGTCTATCATTCAGTGTATATTAATCAGACCTCATAAAATGTGCCAGTGAAAATGATAAGCTTGCAAGGATCCCTCCTATCCCTTTTTCCTTTCTTCTTTTCCTCTTTCTTCCACAAACAATTGACTTTGTACGTGCCAGATACTGTCAGGCATTGGGTCTGCAAGATTGTGTAAGGCGTATCTGTAGAACTCGAGATCTTGCTTAAGCAGGGAAACAAAAATAAATTAAAGTACAGTATAGTATGATTAGGTCATGAATGAAAACAGAGGAGGAGCATGTCAGCTGGACGAGTGTCTGTAAGGGGAGAGAATAGGGAGCGAGAAGGCCAGCACTGTGCCTGGCTTCTAGGGTGTGGGGCTCGCGAGGGAAACAGGCAGTCCCCACTTAATTCAAAGTGAGCCAAAGGATGTTCTGGGGTTGGGTGGGCAGGGGGTAGGCTTTAGCCACCATAAAGACATGGAAAGAGGATTCTGTGTAGAGGGAGGAGGTGAGGGGAGCTTATTTATGAATCGGTTATGCCACTACTGCTCAGCAATACAGACCCTTCTCTCTCCTACCTGCCTGATCAGGGCATCTCCTCTCTTCCCCCGGGTGGACCTCCCTACAAAATTAAGTTCAGCTGGCTTGGCTAGTGGGTCTAAGTTTTCACACAGGGAGCAGGGAGCATTCTAGATTTCAATGAGAGACCAGGGAGACACAATATGAAAGAGGAAGAGGGTCATTTGTGACCTGAAAATGCTGTTAGTCACTGGAAAAGACTGAGACCGAAGGGACTTTTTATTATGATTGCTTGTGGGGTTCTAACAAGCATAATTACCCAGTCATTTAGAATATAACTGTGAAGACTGAAATCCTCAGGAATCAAGGCAGAATGGCTTGTCTGCTCACGTTCAGAGTCCAGGATGGTGCTGGGAGCCTGCAAGCTCCCAGGTGTTAGGAATTTTGTAGGACAGAGAACAGGTGCCCTTGGCAGACCTATTATCCCATGTTGGCCCCACAGCCTGTTCGAAGAGGGATATCTCTGAGACAGTGAACCCTTCCTAAGGAGAGAAACCTCAGCAGCCAAGAGGCGATGAGGTCCCATGAATTAGTGGGTTCTGGCCATTGTTAGGTGCTGAGTCTCTCCTCAGTGCCTCCTGGAATTCCTGCAACTGTAGATGGTTGGTGGCCCAGATGGGTTTGGTTAGGACTGAGGAGCTCCACCTGTTGTCAGTTCAGAAAATTATGGCCTGGGTGAAGAGTGCCCGTAGTGTTAATTACCCGAGACGGTATCTGTGAACACGGTTTGGTGTAGTTCTCCGGGCAGAGTGCGAGGCTGTAGGTGCCCGCACAGACCTGAGCTCTAAAAGCACAGCTCGAAGCTGGGGACAGACATAGAACTGAAGTTTATCACAGTCACACCTGAAAACAGGACTCCGGGGTTTCACTGGATTTGGAACCAAGAAGGAAGTTCAGGACCTGGGGTGTGCTGCTTAAGCATCCCTTTGTTCTAAAAAGGTAAAGCCATCAGTCAAGAAGGGGGAGGATCTTTGGAGTTGGGAGGGAAGAAGTACCAAAAGGAAACAAACTCTTTGTTATTAAGCCAGAACGCCCTGGTTTTGGTGGGATGGGAAGAACAGAGGTAGGTTGTTTGTCCACTAGGAGATTCTAAGCCACACAACCTGAAGTGAAGAGGTCCGGTAAACCCTTAAGATTCCAGGAGAGGGCCAGCAAGTGCTAGATGAGGACTCATGGCTGCCAAGGCCTTGCCTAATTGTGTATTTCAGTCCAGCAGAGCAGAGGAGGGAGAGCAGGGCTTCACTTGTCTTACGGGGCAAGAGAAGCCTCGGGCTTTGGTAGACAGTTGTATGTCCTCCTTTCAAGAAGATAATGAAGAGAGATTTGATTTTAGAACAGTGCGGCTTATTCCGAGCACTCCCTGAAGGTTCGTGCATTTCCTGTCAATCGTCCATGTTCCTAGCAGGCGGCCCTGTTAACAGTGTTTTATTACTGAACATGAAGAATCAACTCTGGAGAAGGCCAGGGGTTTGGCTGTCCACGGAGTGCCCCTAGTCCCAGTGGGAGCGGCCAATATCTCGGGAGCTGGGACTGAGGGATCAGTCTAGTGACCTGTCCTCCTGGGCGGGGCGTCCTCCTGGGCGGGGCGTCCTCCTGGGCGGGGCGTCCTCCTGGGCGGGGCGTCCTCCTGGGCGGGGCGTCCTCCTGGGCGGGGCTTCTGTCTCCTCTTGGTTTTGTACTTCAGTATATTCATAGTCCTACTTTCTTTTCTGGAGGACGCGGTACACCTTGACGCCAACTTTTCCAGAGCGGGATTTCTTTTTGGGGGTCCTAGCTGGCTTTGGAATTTCCTAAAGCACGTTGAAGTCTGTTCATCCTCCCAAACCCAACTCCTTAAAGTCACCTCCTCTGTGAAGAGGAGCAAGCTCCTCTGAAAGGACTATACCCCCCATTCCCCCTCCAAACCCCCCCACCCCGAAGTTCTCTCATGCCCTTTCCTTCCCACACTGTTGGCGTTTGTGTGCAGATCTGCCTCAGCCACGGGGTTGGCAGCCTCGCACAACTCCTGGCACGTGGCAGGATTTCCACAGAAGTCCATGGTTGGGATAGATGCTCCCTAGGAAGAAAAAGCACAGAGGAGCCTGGGGGCACATACAGTTTCTGGTTTGCAACCTGGAGCTGGGCTGGGCGCGGGTGGAGGTGCTCAGATAGCAAAACCGCCGCTGTGGGAGAGAATGGAGTGGGTCACGGGAGCTTGGGTATGACTGGGGTGCTGCCAGTAGAGGCTCGGGAACTCTGGCTGTGGCCAGCAGAGAAGCCTCGTTTCTGTGAAGGAACTGGGCAAATGCAAGCCCTTTTGTTGCCGTGGCGGTTTCTAACCTCTCTAACTGGCAGGATTCTTGGCTGAAGGCAACTGCCTTCCCTCTTAGGGGAACAACAGGATGGCCCGTTTTGGTGAGTTCCATGCTGCCATGCCCGGAGTGATCTGGATCCACATTTGAACATGCCAGGGGACAGGCACAGAAGTCAAACAAGTCTTTTGACTTCCCTTTGACCAATCAGTGCAATTTTTAGCAGAATAGACACCCCAGTGTACTCATTAAAACATCATTTCCTAAGGCCCTTTTTATAAATAGAATTTCAAATATATTCAGGTTTGAACTTGCAAGGAGGGTGGCCTCGAGCAGGCACTGGACCGAGAACACCTGTGGGACGCCAGTCGGGTGCTCGCCTCACCGTCTCCCTGCAAGTTTAGGACCATTGTTTCTCTCCCATTTTAGAGGTGGGGGAAGGGGATGCAGGGAAACCCAATGAATGGTTTGCTTTGGGCCACAGGAACAGGTTTGTGGGCAAGGCTGGAGTTTTCCATCTCGGGAATTCTTTTTCTGCTTAGCTGGCTGGGCTATGCTGGCCGGAAAGGAAGAAGTCATACCATCCACAGCCATAGTTTTTCCTTAAAATGCAGAGCCAGAAGGCTCCCTGGAGTGGCAGGGGCCCAGTCCTCCTTTGTTTGTCGTAATATCAGGAGCCAACACCGCCCTTTACAGAGGGAGGAAAAGCGGAGCAGGGACAGAAAGGCCAACAGAGGGAGGGGCAGAAAAAGGGGAGAGACACAAAGAAGGTTGCCTGTGGATGCTTCTTTGTTTTCTGGACCCCCTCCCACCTCCACACCGCTCCCAGTCCCCACCGGCCAGGCGGGGGCTGGAGGAGGTAGTCCCGGCTCTTACACACCCGTTGGCTAAGGTGCAAAGCCTTACCCAAGCCGGACAGCCGCGCAGATCCCCACAAAGTCCTGGGGCTGCTCGCGTTTGTTTTAGTTCCTCGTTACCATGGGAACGGTGCCGCCACGCCTGCCGGCGTTGGGGGGAGGGGCGGGGGGGTTGGTAGTGGCGGGTTGGTTCCCAGCCTCCGCGCCCTCTCGGCTTCCCTCCTCCAGCCTCTCTGCCCCTGGGGAGGTGCCCGGGCCACGGGGCAGTGGCTGGCCAGAAAGTTTTGCTCGTTATTTGCGCCACGGCCCACTGCGTCAGGTGTCCCCCTAATGGAACATGCAGCCCACTAACGTTTGCGGGAGGCTGGCGGCCGCCCTATTGCCAGTCCACCCTGGGCTCCTGGGCAGGAAAGGACCGGCAAGCCCTGGGTGCAGTTTTCTTTTTGTTGTGTTATTTATTTAATGGTATGTAACTTTTATAGCTTTGTTTTCCTAATTACAAAATCGTGCTGCATGGTTAACTTTCCTGAATCCTTGGAGCCCAGGGCTGGGCTTGGTGGGCTGCTGTTTAGATGGAAGGACGGAGGGGAGTGGGAGGGTGGTCTGTGGCTCCCAGAGCTGACAGCTTTGAACTCAGGTCTGCCTATGGGCTGCAGGGTGGGTTCGAGGGGAGGGCAGGTGGGTGTATTCCCAGGAGACACCCTGAGTAGATTCATCTGGGCTGGTCCCCAGGCCAAAGACCTCCAAGAGGCCTTGAGGACAGCAGCTCCTCTGCTCTCTCTGGGGCACTTTTGGGAGGTCTGGGGAGGTTGGTCACTACCTGAAGAGGACAGAGTCTGTAAGAGGAAGCCGGTGACGTTCACATGTTCTGGCCACTCTGAGTGGATTTGTGGGGAGTTGCAGAGTGGCCCAGTGGGGGCAAGGAGGCCTGGTCAGTTGTCACAGTTTGGAAGAAAAGGTCCTGGATCTTCGAAATGTTAGTTATTTTCTGTGATTTCTTCTCCCATTCTAAACAAATAATCACATTTGCGCCTACATTTATAATTTTAAATTCTTTTTTCGAAGAGGGTTCATCATATCGTGTAAGTTCAGGCATCCGCAAACCCCGAAGAATTATGAGCACCTCGTGCATACCAGCTGTGTTGTGGGTTTCTTCATGTGTTCTCGCAGGGGCCTGTGTCAGGCTTTTGGGAAGGAGGTGGCAATGACAGGAAAGGGGATTCCAGTGTGAGGGCTTGGTGGTTCTTGGTGGTTCCACCTCTGCGTGGTCATTGCATAGGAGATTAACCTGTGAAAGGTGAGCAGCTAATTATTTATGCCTCTCCTCTTCCGTGGTGGAGAAAGTTGGAGAAAAGCAGAGGAGAGGTCAAGTCCATACCTGTATTATGGGGTGACAGCAGGAGCCTCAGGGAGTTGGGGAAGAGTGTAGGAGAAACGGGAAGACAGAGGATGTTACCAGGTGTCCAAAGAGCTCTTTGGATCTTCTGTTCCCAAGGATCTTTTGAAGCACAGAGGAAGAATTTGAGCCTAGGTATTACAACAGTTTTAAGTGAGGGGAGACTGGTCAAAGACTACTTTGGAGAGCTATACCTCTCAGTTTTCTCAGGACCAGTGTCAAAGGCTGGCTTGGGGGAACTTTTGTAGACCCCCATAATGTCTACCTAGCTCACCTGAATCTAAGTAAAGAGCATACTTGATTTTCAAATATAGCTTCAAGGCATTTTCCTAGCCCACTACTCCCAATAGTCCATAGCCCCTCAGGTTCTGTACAGGGAAATTTCAGTGTCCATTCCCCTGCCGGGAGACTATAATCTTGTTGTCATGGTAAGACCTTCCACAAGATGGCGCTCATAGGCTTGTTTTAATTTTTTGATGGTGCCTGATTTCATTGCTTTGTCAGTATCTTAGGAATGCCTACTATGTGCTGGTTTTGTCCTAGGAGTTACTGGAAATACGGACTGAGTCTCTGGTTTCAAGGAATTTAAAAAGGCTGCGATTTTTATACTTTAAGAGATAAAACGCAACTGTTATATAGGTTTCCCATTTATGTTGCTGAGACGTACTTTTGAAAGTTCTGCTATATTTCTGACAGTTGCACAACTTTTTTTCCCTCCAGACTACTGTGGCTTGGGGGAATTATAGACACTTTTATTATTTGGCTGGGGAAAGGATTAACTGATACCTGCCTGTGTAAGCTACTGTCTGAGATCCATCCTTTTGCCAGGAAAAACAGTACATCTTCACTTGGAGAATACCAAATTGTTGCAAAGCACCAGCGTCTCATTCTGAGGTCTCAGCTTGGGATTTGTCTGCCCATTTGAGTAAATATACAACTCCTTTAAAAGAAAATTTTGAGTAGGTCTTTCAGGTATTCCGATGACCTTCCTACAAGTAAGAATGAGACAGGCTTTGATCTGGTAGGAATTTACCAGACTCCTTTTTTGCTTTTCATAGCAAAACGTCAACCCTACCACTTAACCATCTACCCCAGAGAATAAGTAAAATCAAAGAGCTCGCTCTTTCCAAAGGCAAATCTGAAACACAGTTGAGAGGAAACATATAGCGTCCATGTAAACTTTCCATTCCGACAGCTTCAGTAAAGCTGTATCCTTGTTCTAAGATTCCCAAAGGCAACATATTTTAGGACATTTACTATACTAATTTGGCTGTTTCCAGAAATACTTTCACTTAGCTATGATTGAGGAATATGACCTTGATTTTTTATCTCAGACTGAAAGAAAATGGTCATTAAGACAAGTGTTTCTGTATTTCAGCAAAAAGTAATTGTTAAAGACCGTGTTCATTTTACCATTCCGTATCCTTTATGTGAGGATTCATGAGGATCCCAGATTCATATCTGACCACCTGCCTGACTCGACATTTCTACCTGGGTGTCCAGTAGGTGTATCTTATTTAACAGCCCAAATCAAACTCCCAGTCTTCCTCTACCATCTGCTCTACCCTCAGTCATCTCAGTAAACAGCAACTCCACTGCTTGGACGAACATCTTGGAACCTTCTTGGCCTTTCTCTTTCTCTCACTCACCTCACATGTAACCAGTTATCAAATTCTGTTGCCTTTATCTTTAACACACTCACAGAATCTGGTCACTTCTCACTGCCCTCTCTTGTCTAGAAAATTCCACAGACTCTTTCGCTGGCCTCTATATTTCTGCATATTGTTCCTCTACATCTATACTGGACATAGCATCCAGAATGATCCTTTAAAATATGTCAGGTCATTACCCTTCTCTGCTCAACATCATCCCACGACTTTCTGTCTTATTGGGAGGAAAAACCCAAGATCTCCACTTCCGGTCCCCCTCCCACCTTCCTATCTCTGACTTGATATTCTCATAATCTGTTCCTGATTCACCTCACGAGCTCCTGTATCGAGGCTTCTGTCTGGAGGGCTCCTCCCCCGAGAGCTGCACGATCCCTCCCTCTGCCCCTAATGTCTCAGCTTTCCTCGGATGTTACCTTCTGCAGGGAAGAGGGGTGAGTGTTTCCTCTTAGAACTGCAGGCCCCTCCCTGACCTCTCTTTATTCTCTGTTCTGGATTCATTTCTCTCTATAGCACTTATTACTGTCTCATACACTGTATATTTTATTTATTGTCTGTTTTGCTCTTGGGAATGGAGGCTCCTTGAGGGCAGAGATTTTTGTCTCTTTGCTCTGTTTTATTCACTTTTGTATCTCACCACCTAGAACACTGCCTGGGACAAAGTAAGTACTCAATAGCTATTCACTGAATGAATGATTAAATTCTATAAGAATTAGTGTCAGAAAAAAAAAGCATCTTTTTTTTTTTTTGTCAAAGTTGTACTTCCTTAGGTGATGTGATTGATGTTATATATTGTAATTTACTTTTTGGTTTTACTGCTGGGAAGCTCAAAGTCAAATACAGAAGGAATTACAAGTACTGTTTCCCCCATAGTCTCTAATGCAGTAACCTCCTCCTCCGTATGTTTTTCATTGCCCTCACTTTTAACTTTTATCTGAACAAGTTTGTGCATATCTATCCCTTCGGGTAGTGTTCGTGACACTTCAGGCTTCCACGAAATATTTGCCAAGTGAATGCATTGTATTCTGTTTTAATCCTTTTTGGAAGTAAGTGGGATATCCATAATAAATTATTCATGATGTCTGGGATGACTAAAAAGTAATGCACTAGAGAGAAAGAGGTGATGATGAGGAGAGAGAAAAGGAGAGGACAAGAGAGGAGAGGCACTGCCCATGTCACCCTCTGGCGGGGGCAAGCACATGATGGTCATCCATGCTGGGACCCTCTGTCCGTGAGAAGGGACAGATGAATAATTTTGCCAGCACAACAGACATGAACTGGGGCTGTCTGGGCAAATGAGGACAAATGGCCACTTTAGCAATGGTTAATATTTATTAAATAGTAAATATTTAATTTAGGTTCAGGTTCAGAAAAGTGCGCATCAGGAAAGTTGACTCCTTTGCCAGGATCCACAAGAGCCACCAGAAGTGTCACCAGCACCTAATGAAGACATGTTCCCGTGTGTTTGAAAAGAGTTAAATAAGCAGGTTGAGTCTTTTTTTTTTTCCCCCAAGATTTTATTTATTTATTTGACAGACAGAGATCACAAGTAGGCAGAGAGGCAGGCAGAGAGAGAGGGAGGGAGGAAGGGAAGCAGGGTCCCTGCCGAGCAGAGAGCCCGATGCGGGGCTCGATCCCAGGACCCTGAGACCATGACCTGAGCCGAAGGCAGCGGCTTAACCCACTGAGCCACCCAGGCGCCCCAGCAGGTTGAGTCTTGTTGTTGCTTCTCAACATGGGCTTTGACAGAGCAGTTCGAAACCCTGGAAAGGAGAAAGTAGTGAGTCCGTTAGGATCAAGGGGGACCATCCAGACGATACCAAAGAGAGTAGCTGACAGGGGACCAGAGAAATCCTGCTGCTGTTCGCCTACCCCTGAAGCAGGGACGGAGGTGAATGGGCCTCTCTTGCACCTGGTTGGGAGTCCCCTGCCTTGGGTCCTCTCCTCATCCCCAAAGCTGGGATTTCTGTCCTCTGCAGTTCCCAAGATCACCTATTCAAAGACCAGTTGCTTAGGTTGCTGGTGGCAATTAGAGCTCCCCAAACATAACTGAAGTTTCTGGAAATAACATCTACTGCTTTCTGGCATCTGCCTGTCACCCTACCATGGAGCCACATAAAGGCAGGCTGCTCCTCTACTTTTCACAAACCCATGCTGATGGTTTCTCTTTACCTCCCGTTGTTCCACGTGACTGCAGACGGACTCACAGAGAATCCATTTTAACATCTTTCCAGATAGTACAGTTGGATAGAATACTTCACAGTTGCCAAGGGAAGCTGTCCTTTATAAAGCCGGACATCACCTTTATTCCCCTTTTAGAATCCAGGCACCCCAGAGCTTTGTTTCAACCCCCACCAGGGTCTTCACTCATTACCAGGTTCCAGCCCTCCCATCCTAGTTCATGGTACGTAGCTGTCCTCGATTCTTCCTCTCATTTGGATTTCTACCTTCTTGTTTTAAGAGTAACTGGCCTGACAGTTGAAACTCAGAGAGTGAGTTAGTTTTTTTTCCCCCCCCGTAAAGGACAGCAATGAAAAATATTTTGAAAATCCTGCTTCTGGGGTGCCTGGGTGGCTCAGTGGGTTAAAGCCCCTGCCTTCCTGGCTCAGGTCATGATCCCAGGGTCCTGGGATCGATCCCCATATTGGGCTCTCTGCTCAGCGGGGAGCCTGCTTCCTCCTCTCTCTGCCTGCCTCTCTGCCTACTTGTGATCTCTGCCTGTCAAATAAATAAATAAAATCTTTAAAAAAAAAGAAAAAGAAAAAGAAAATCCTGCTTCTTCATGTACAGTCGGCGTTTCTTCTCCTGGAGGTATGCTTCCCTGATATTGTCTCTGCATGAAGACTGGAAGAACTTCCTGCAGGTACGACAGCTCTGTTATGTATCTCTATACGCATTCTAGCCATACAAACTGTACCCCAGGGGAACAGAGGGCAGGGAAAGGTCTCTGGGCCCAGAAATACAGGAAGAACAGATGAACCAGCACACGGCTAACTTGGCTGTACTGTACAGAGCCCTGAGCCGTGTTTGAGGGCATCACAAGAAAGAAGGCATTGCTGAAGAATAGCTAAAAACAAGGGGAAAAAAAAAAGAAAAAGAAATTAAACACCATGTGAGGGTCTCCCACGAGGGCCTGTATTTGTTGTTGTATGGCCCGTCTCATTGTACTGTAGACAGTGGCCCATTTGGAAGATTTTTCTTCTTGTTGTGTTATATCCTGCCTAGGAAACTTCAAATCTCTTAATAAACTAGAAGGTAAAGAAGTACGCTCTAAACTCCTTTACCTTGTTTCTAGCAGGCGACCAGCTTACATTTGAAATACTCCTAAGTGGGGGAGGGGAGATACTTAGCAGGGAGCCAACAACATATGTTCCTTGTAGATTGTGGGGACAAGGTCTCAGTCAAATACCCTACTGTGGATGAGAGTGACCCAGAACCCTGTGAATAGGACAGACAGACGTCAACTTCAAGAACACTAGCTGTCTGTGGACATAATCATAGGGGGCCAAGCTTGGCCACTGTCCCAGCCTACCAGCTCTCTGCCCCCACCCTGGATGGGCCAAGCCCCTTCTAGATGACACTATGGTTGCCAAGGAAAGTCCTGAGCCGCCCCACTGCTGGGTGGCAGTTGTTAGTGAGACTTCCCCACAGTTCTTCCTGGATCTCTTTGGAAAAATCTACCTGGAAACTGTAGGGCTTCTGGTTCTCTGTAGTACTCAGTTGGGAGTAGGCCTCCTACCATCTACATTAACAGCACAACTGATACAACTGCCTCCAGAAATTGAGAGACATTTTCAGAGATTTCCTTCCCTGGCAAAGCAGAGAAGACAGAATATTGTTTAGGGATCAAGAAATATTTGTACTTTGAAACCAAAGCTTTGGTGTAAGGAAAGGACAAGGTGTGCTTCCTGTAAAAATATATCCTCACTTTAGATTCAGCGTCAAGGGCATCTTTAGATGTAAAGATCACATCCTTCTATTTTGTGTTATCCTTGGATATAAGGTGTGTTGAGCCTAAGCAAAGCTCTGTTAAATTGAGGACTCATCAATGGCTGGGTGCGGGCCCAGATCTGAGGTTTGGTCTTCTTGAGGTAGAGGTAAATGGAAGGCCCAGTGGAACCCAGTAGCTCCATTTGTCAATGTGCACACTTGGTTCACCTGGCTTGGTAGTGAGTCACAGGTAAAACAAAGAGTCTTTGGATTATTACCTCAACATGTGAACAGTTTTTATAACCTGTTCTAGGGGATGATGAACTCATCAAGGTGAGAAACCTGCCTGCTTTGAGGGAGCTGGGCTGTGATTGGGTGCTGTGTTCCAGTGATTTATTGTCCCTTTTAATGCAGTTGGGATTGGGAACGAAGGTCAGAGTGGGTCTTTTAGCAGATGTATGAGAGTGGATTTTAGATATAAATTATGCAATACTTGAAGTTCAACACAGATACAAATTGAGCAGCTCCTTCATGGTGTTTGGGGAGTTGTGACTGATTTGTGGTCTGCTTTTGAATAGGAGTAGGTCACCCTTCAGTTATGAAAGTATTTTTCACATTAGGATACCCATAATTAATTAGGGGTTCGTGTGGTGAGGTCATGGATGGAAATGCTTGGTGTTTTGACCCCCTAAATCTGTGTTCCTGCCCACAAGGCCTCAATGATAGATTTCCTTCATAATTCACAAAGGAATTATGAGATCGTGTCTCCTATACAGCAGGAAACATTTTCATGGCACCATTAAATCGGAGCTCATTTAGGTTGCCACTAGGAAACTGGCTTTTCATAAGACAAATCATACAGAATATTTTATTTCAGTCCAAGATTTCACTTTGAGACTCCTCAATCTTGATTTTACTTTCTACATATTTTGGCTAAAATTGGTTTACTCTTCCATGAGAGGCTAAAAAAGAGTTCTAAACAACCCAGACTTCATCTTATTAATCAAATAATGGGAAACTTGAAGCTATACAGCAGTGAGAAATAATTTACCTCCCAGTTTAACTAATCCACGTCCCCTTTTGATGGTAGCATGCGTGCCTGGAGCTTTGCTTTGAGTTGTTTCTGAAATACTCAAGGAAGTCCCAGGAGCCAAGCTTGTTATTTTTGCATGAAGTATTTGATGCTAAACCTATACACCCTCAGTGCTGGGCTCCCAAGAAAACCAAGACTTTATTCTGAAATCCCAGGGGTAGGCTCTCTACATCTCATTAAGAAGAAACCACGCCAGAGGACATTGTCCACCCTCACTTTCAGCTCCAAACCTGTAGGATGGGGTGCTGTCATACCTTAGAGAATTGTTCTTTCTAGATCTCGGAGTGGCGGTGCCCACTGGTTCTGCTTGTTTGTTCCTATAATGTGAGATGTTGTACTCAGGTGTCCCAGAGTGGACCAATATACAGAAGGGCACAATTATCTAGTCACATGGGATTACATGATTTTTTTTGGAGTCCTCTACAAAGGTTTGCAAGTTCAGGGAGATCTAAAGCTTTTAAATCAAGATGGCGTCATCCATGTGGTTGTCCATGTTGTCTCTCAGGAAATGCTGTGGGACATTTTTTCCTCCTCAGGAGAGGATTTTCTCTGTTTCTTCTCTCTAGCCCACACTATACCCTGGCTCTCTTCTTTTCTTGTCTCCTTGTTCCTCTTCACTGAATTCACAATTCTTTTGAGCACTTGATCCTATCTCTTCTACACAGAGGACACGGGCCACCTACTTACACATATTCCATCTCAGCTTTGCTGAACTGCTAAATGAACATCAGACCCTGTTTGCCTCCATATTGCTGGTGCAATCTACAATCAGGTTTTCTGCTACTTTCAGCAAAAGGCCTTCCTGACTTAATCAGAAGGAAGGGACCTAAACATGACAAAGATCAGCTGTAAAAAACCAACAGCAAATATTAGTATGAATAATAAAGCAAAAAAATAATTTCTATTAAAAGTAAGAACTGCACAGAGATGTCTCCTTCCTGCTATTATTAGTCAATAATTTTCTTAAAGGCTCTAGAATGCCTCAAGGAATGCCATAAGGCCAATTAAAAACAAAACAAGACAAAACACTGCAACACAAAAAACAGTAATACTAGTGCAACAAATGATGTCCTGAAAATTCAACTGTGCAGAGTTCTATATTGTATTTTGTACACTGGGGCGTTGGCTTTCTGTGTGTTAATCCATGAGATCAGTTGTATACTGACTGGGAATTTGGGGGTTAAGCTGTGCTTTTTAAATAAATGATTTCCCAGTTGTAGTTTGATGCTACTTGATAGAACTTAAGTGTTTCCACTTAAATATCTGTGGGCTGGACTTTCCAGGATATTGGTAACTATCCAGAAATTTCTCAGATATTTCATTTCTTTTTCATTGGGTAAATTGGTCCAAGAGAATAATGGGATATGGGTACCCACTGTTCACCTTCCCCATATCCTCCTCCTCCCAGATAAAAAGTTACCTTCCTCCTATTTGAGCTTGATTGTTTATTGTCTTATAGCAGCATTTCCATTGTTACAGGCTATATTGTTATTTTTATAATCAGTATAAACAATGAGAAAAAAGAGAGAACTTTTTTTACATATGATATAACTATTTTCTCTGAAAATCTACCAGAATAGTGAATTTGTTAAAGTGTTTGAATACCAATTAAGTGTATAAAATCAATAACTCTTCTCCATTTTAGCAACACCTAGGAAAAACCTAAATATGTCATTAACGCTAGTTACAAAATTCATAACATGCCAATAGAAAAAATATATAAAGTATAAGAAAAGAAGTGTTACTTGAACAAATGAAAAGTCACACTATATTCTTGGAAGAGAAGACATGATTATTCTAAAAATGTCAGTTCCCCCAAATTATCATAAATATAATACAATTTCAGTTAGAAACCCAGCAGTGTTATCTTTATATGTTTGCTTGGATTTAAATTGAATAATGTGATCTTAAAGTTAATTTGGGAGAATAGTTATATCTGAGGTTGCTAAAAAAGTAGGAAAACATAGTAAGGTGGTCTTTCCCATACCAGATTTCAGAAAACACGCCAAGGCCACTGTAATAAAACCAACCTGATATAAGTATGATGACAAAGAGAAAGTGACACAAAGTAGAGAATCCAGAATGGCTTCTACTCAGAGTGAAGAGCTTGATTTATTTAATCAAAGATGTTGGCCCAACTAGTTCTCTATCTGGAAGAAAATCAATTTGATATCCTGGCTCCTGTCATAGTCTAGAACAAAATTCTGAATGGATTAACGAGTTAATATAAAAAGAGAGCAACAAAGGGGCGCCTAGGTGCCTCAGTCAGTTCGGCATCTGACTCTAGATTTTGGCGTGGGTCATGATCTCAAGCTCTGCATTGAGCTCTGGGTTGAGTGTGGAGCCTGCTTAAGATTTTCTCTCCCTCTCTGCCCTTCCCCACTGCTTATGTGAGCATGCCCCGCTCTCTCTCTTCCAAAAAAAAAAAAAAAGAGAGAGAGAGAGAGAGAACAATAAAAATTACCTGAGTACCCAAGAAACCTGAGTTGGGTGCCTGGGTGGCTTACTCAGGTGGGCATCTGCCTTCAGGTCAGGTCATGATCTCGGAGGTCTGGGATCGAGCTCCACAGCAGACTCTCTGCTCGGTAGCAAGTCCATTTCTCCCTCTGCTGCTCACTCTGCTTGTGCTCTTTCTCTCTCTTTCTCTGTCAAACAAATAAATAAACAAAACTTTTATAAAAAGTCTGGGAAAATGCAAATACACTTCAAGATTTGGAGAAACATTTGTCATTAAGACTGAAAACAGTATCTATAAAAGAAAGAAACTTGCTTGACTTATGATATAGAGAACATACAGATTGAAAGTGTCTTTGATAGACAATGTATTAAAATCTGTATATAGTGTAAATACAGTGATCCCTTACAGGTTTTCCAGACCTTAAAGCAAAACAAAAAACTCAGGAAAAAATGCATAAATATGAGTGGACACTGTGGATACAAGTAGAAGCTTGTATGTGCTTGAGTAGTTTTTTTTTTTTTTCTGTCTAAGCCTTAATGTCCAAAGCTGAATATATCCTGCCTCTTTGCAGTCACTAGTAAATGAAATTATCTTGACATTTCTGTCATGGGAGCCAGGCTATTAACAACCGCTCTCTCCAGACAAAAATCCTGTTACTCTTCAAAAAGTTGGAGTCAATCATAGATTTAGACCAACTCAGAAATTTAGTTCATGTTTCTTAAATGGGTTAATGTGTCTTTATTGTTATTAGCTGATATTTAGTCTTAGTCATGAGATTTTCAAATTGAGAAAAGAGTGACTGACAAGTAATTAACCAGAGATCGTATGAGAATCAAACAGTTTGAGAACTCGTCCTGTGTCACTGCATTGAGAAGCGCCTGTTTTTCAGCGATGATGTGTGTCTCTGAAAAATACATTTGCAGATGGTTCCAAAAAAAAAAAAAAAAAAAGTGGGCTCGCCCTCTTGGAATGCTGCCACCATATGAAGGAATCTGGACACACGTTGGCAAGCTGATAGCCAGCAGCAGCAGCTGACATGTGAGTGAAGCCCTTTGAACTATTTAGATGCTAAACAGCTGTAGTCACATGAGTGACCCTAAGGCAGGAGGGCAGTTGGAACTGTCAGGCTGAGCCCCGTCCTGATTGCTAAGTTATAGAATCATGGGGAAATAAACCGTTGCTGTTTTAAGACAGGGGTTGGCAAAAAGCTTTTGGTGGTTTTTTTTTTTTTCAAGTTTTTTTTTATTTGATAGAGAGAGAGAGAGAGAGAGAGTATGAGCAGGGGTAAAGGGAGAATCAGACTCCTCACCTAGCAGGGAGACTAACACAGGGCTTGATCCTAGGCAGACACTTAACCACTGAGCCACCCAGGCACCCCTGTTGGCAATAAGTTTTTTAAAGGGTCAGATTGTCCGTACTTTAGGCTTGTGGGCTATAGGATCACTTTTACAATTAATTACCTCTTGTGTTGTGGGACACAAGTGGCCACAGACAAGAGGGAAGTGAAGGGGTGCTCTGGGCTGCCATAAAACCTGTATTTGCAAAGACCGGTGTTCGACTTACTGGTTGTAGTTTGGTAACCCTCACGAAATCAGTCAGTCACGCTGCAATGACTAACTAACAAAGGGGGGTGACCACGGTTGTCGAGGGAAAAAGTCAAGTTGCCGAATAATATGTACAATGTGATTTTTCAAAATCTTGGCCAAAAATCTCTATAAGCCAAAGCCAGAAAACCTCCACTGTATGTGCATGTCTGCCTGAGTACCTGTGCATGAGGGCAGAGAACACACCCTTGACTCCGGATTCCTCAAAAGAGTGGGTAATTGGGTGCACATGTGGTGGAGGAGGGGCCTGTGGCCATGAACGTCGTTTTCAGAACATTTTATGTCATTTTGTGTATCACAATGAGCGTATGACTTCTGAATTTTGAAAAACATTAAATAAGGGAAAAATGGAAAATAATTAAATGTCTCGAAATTTCTGTTGTATTCCACTGAAGACCACATAAAGCCAAAGATGTCACCTGAAGGCGCCACTGGATCCATCCATAGTCATCACGAGAGGGGGATGGGCATTTGGCAAATGGCAGAAATGAGGTGGTTGGTGGTGGTGACAGGAAGATGGCCTACTGAGCAAGAGGAGCGAATTTTCTGTTTGAGTTGTTTTTGTGGGCTTGGATTTTCTGAAGGCAGACAGAAGCCTGAAAGTCATGCTCATTGCCTAGTGGGCTCAGGATCGAAGGACTGATAGAGGCCAGCAACTGCGATTCCTTGGACTTTGTGTGGAGCTCCAGCTGTTGGCCCGTTGTCCTTAGGGCCTTGCTTCAGAGCACCCTGCTATACCAGCTGGGCCTTCCTGTGAGCTCTGTTTACTGTTCTTCCAGAGCTGTGGGAACCTCTGCTACAATTTGTGACAAGCTGTCCTCATTGGAATGTGAAATTTCTTCTTTTCTCTGCAGAAAACCTCTCCTGATCGATCATTCCAATTGTTGTGAGAAGGAAATCATTTACAAGAAAGATCACAGGATAGCATAGCAATTAAAAAAAAAAAAGTGCTTAATAGCTTCTGTCAGCAATTCCCAGGCCTGTCAGTGAGTCCACTGATGGTGAACGTGGGGTAAGCCCAAGTGGCGGGGGCTGGTGAACCGTCTGGCCCTTTGATACTCAGCCATTGCCTCAGAAAAAGGTCAGTAGAACCAACCAGAAAGAAATTGTTTTCCGGCCCAGACCACTGAGAATTTTTTTTTTAAGATTTTATTTATTTATTTGACGGACAGAGATCACAAGTAGGCAGAGAGGCAGGCAGAGAGAGAGGAGGAAGCAGACTCCCCGCTGAGCAGAGAGCCTGATGCAGGGCATGATCCCAGGACCCTGGGACCATGACCTGAGCCGAAGGCAGAGGCTTTAACCTACTGAGCCACTCAGGCACCCTGACCACTGAGAATTTGATCATAGGTGAAAAATATGACCAATATAAATGGATGGAAAATATTTTTCTTGTGGGGGAGTTGAGAAAATTTTTTGACCAGTTCTAATTGTCCATCACCTAAATATACATAATACACAGGCATATATATGTACACATGTGTATATGGATCATATATATATCTCATAACCTAGCTCAGACTTGTGCACAGTATTTTAGCTTTATCAAAGCAGTTTGAGATCTGTTACTGCTTTCAAATCCTCATATAGGCTTACTAATTATGTAAGTCACATTTTGGTTTCATTTAAGTTTATATGTGAAAATAATTTCATCAATTGATGATGCCACATTGACATGACAGTACATTTTGAAGAAGTTAATTTGGTCTCTGATTCCTGATTCCTAGATTTCTCAGTGGCCCAGCAAGAAGGGACAGAGGGACAGAGGTCGCAGTCGCCAGGGCCAGCCTGTGGGGGAGCCACAGACATGTGAGTTTTCCAGATGGCCTGAGTGGCCGCCACGGTGGTCAGGGGGTAGGGCGCCACCCTCCCTTCTGCTCTCTGGGACCTGAACAGAAGCTAAGAAGCGGGAACGAAATCCATGGAGGGAGCTGACTCTGTCAAATACAGTCTCATTTTAAGGACATGGAGGAGAACTCCCTTTGAGGATTTACCTGTTTGTAAATTTTTTTTATCACAAACGATTTATTTATTTATTTAGAGGGCACAGTAGGGATGAGCAGAGGGAGAGTGGGAGGGAGAGAATCTCAAGCAGACACTGCACCCAGCATGGAGTCTGATGTGGGGCTCGATCCCATGACCCAGGAGATCATGACCCAAGCAGAAACCAAGAGTCAGATGCTCAAAGCACTGAGCCACTCAGGCGCCCCTGGTTTTTGATTTTGAAGGAAAAAAAAAAAAAAAAGAATACCACCACAACCAAAGAGGATTTGACACAACAAAACCAAACTTTGAGAATTCGTTTGGAAAAATTATCCCACTGTGTGGCAGGGGTTTGGAACAAATGGCCTTAAGCCCTTTTCCATGGTTTCTTTAATCAGTCGCTAGTTGATGTGGCCTCTGTGTCAACAGAGCACTGTTTACCTGATGTCAGTCAAGCACCAGGACCCCTAGTTTCTGTGTGGGGTGGCCTTGGTACTACATCACCACTGAGCTGTGGCTCGGCTGTAAGACTGGATTATGTACTTCCTTGGTGATCCAGGAGGAACTTCAGTTTTGGAAATTTGGACATGGAGGCACATTAGGGTGCATCCTCCTTCTCAGTGCTTTGCTAGGACAGGTGACAAAAACAGCAGCAAGGATGCAGACCCTGTTGTGGGAGCACATGTACAGTTGTGTTGTACAGGGGGTAGTGGAAAAGGAGGGAGAAAGGTGCTCATCTGGGACAGGAAGACAGGTTTTCTAGGGTACTTGGCCTGTTCTTTGGTCTTCACTCCCCTTTGCCAGCATTTGATGGAGGACAGCCCAAGAGAGGGCCAAAAGGAGGTTGTGATGAGCTCATAAAATTTCTATTATATGCACTTCTACAAAACATCAGTGTAGCCATCTGCCTCTGGATGTCGCTGGCTCTGGGGAGTCAGGGCCAGGAGGGGAGGCTTTTATTTCCATGCAGGAGCAGTGAGGGGTGAAGAGCCAGGAGCATGGACCCAGACTCTCGCTAGCGGCATGACCCTGGGCATTTATTTGACAGACAGACAGACTTCCTGTGATTCGGTTTCTTCCTCTGTTAACAGGAGGTTAGTGAGATGCTTTTAGGGTTAGTGTGGTGATTCAGGGCTATCTTCAGATGAAATAGAACGGTAGAGGCATGTCATAATCTACGTATTTGATAAATCACTTCGTACATTTATTGCTTCTCATCACACATTTATTGAGCTCCTTTTGGGCTGCTGGTGTCAGATCAGGGCTAAGAGCCACCACCCAAGAGGTCATGACCAGTGGTTCCAGTTTTTTTTTCTTTCTTTTCCTCCTTCCCCTCTCCCTCCTCTTCCTCCTCCCCACCCCTCCTCCTTCTTCTAAGATTTATTTATTTGAGGGAGAGAGAAAGAGAGGAAGAGAGCAGGAGCAGGGGTAGGTATAGAGCAGGGATCCTGATGTGGGACTCGATTCCAGGACCCCTGGGATCGTGATCTGAGTCAAAGGCAGACACTTAACCGACTGAACTACCCAGGCGCCCTCATTCCAGTTTCTCTTAAAGTATCTGGGAGAGCATTCATTGGAGTTGGACTCCCAATTTAAGTAACTGGTTGTACTGGAATACACCAGAGCATCTGGGACAAGCAGGTGACAGTCCCTGAGGACAGGCCAAGGGATGGAAGCAACTAAGAGCCACGTCTCATTAGCCGACTCTAGAGGTGCTCTAGAGGGGCCTTCAATCACCGAGCCAGTTCTCTTTGTTAGCGAGACTCGTGCTTTCCACGCGAAGGTGCCGCTCGTCCATAACATTTATTCTGCCATTATCCATCACAGAGCTCTGGTGACAGTCCTTCATTAGTCCCCAGAGAGGATTCTTCTTTGCCTGTAACCGCATCGCAGAGAACTGGATCTGGGCTGCTGATTGGGGAAGGCAGACACACAATCACTCAGCTGGTATTTGCACAGAGTGGGGAAAAGTGACAAGGCTGCAGTTCATGTTCTTACAGAGATGATGATCTGTCTCAAACCAGCAATTTGGCTAAAAAGGAGTCTGCACGACTCCAAGTAAATTTGTCACTTTATGTTCCCTTCCTTTCTCCTAAGTGTTAATGCAAGTTTGCAGTTGAATTTCAGATATTCTGAAATTGCATTTCCTGGCATTCATTGATGCTACAGTGAAAGCAGAATGCTAAGTACAGTGTATTTTTCTTTTCCACCCAACTGAATCTTGGAACTGCACACATACGCGTACATATATATGGTTTTTCCCTCCAATTCTTTTTGCTTTAGCTTTATAGACTCAAGACCCAGACACCATTTCATTTCTTTCAATTCTAGATTTTGTTCTGCCATTGCTACTGCACTGACATTACTAGAAGAGTTGTACCCAGATTTTTAAAATAGCAAGTAATCCTACATTTTTTGGAACCAAGTAAATGATGTCTGATGTTAGGATGTATCCTGATATTTTTTAGGGTCAGAAAAGACCTGGAAGGAAATATTCAAAACAGAGGGTCTTGAGAAAAAGAATCAGAAGACATGTTTAAAAATATTGTCTGAGAATTGCTTTGGCTACAAAGTTCCGATTAGGAATCAGAGCTGTCTGAAGCAGGGATGTGCCTGTGGAATTATCGCAGAGCTGAGAACGGTGTCCAGGGGCAGCGGTCAGATGAGAGAAAGGAGAGCAGTCATAGGAGGCAGGTGACAAAGTCATGGACTTGAATCCTGGTACCTTCTTGAGAGAAAGAATATAGGCTTCCAGGAGAAGTAGTCTTAAAAGGGTCATAAAAAGCCTCGACAGCTTGATGGATATGGACAACATCTACCTTTTTTTTTTAATTTTTTTTCCAGTGTAAGGAATGGGAACCTATAAAAGCGTTCCCTAACCAGGAAAAGGATTACCTTTGTGTAGACTAACTGAACGCATCCGGGCCCCGTGCCACCTGCCGCGGGCTGTCCTCACCACACACCCATTTACGCTCACGTACTGCTGGGTGTTTTGAGCTTCCTTTGAAAGGCAGCGGTGGTGATGTGTTGTTTTCAACCTTCTTGGAACCTTTCTGCATTTTGAGATCTCTTTTATATCAGTTATTGGAGATGGCGGTAAGCATGTCCCCTAGCAGCAGGCAAACTCGGTCTGTGCCCCAGCCTGCCTGCAGCTCCAAGAAAAGACCAGGCGGGTGCCCGAGCCGCGGCCGTTCCTTGAAAAGCCTACAGCAGTTCCTCGCTGCTGTCAATAATGGTAATTATAGTTATAGAGCGCCGTCCCCCGAGGAGCTCAGAGCACTTTATAGCCTCTGCAGCATTGATCCTCATAACATGAGTGTAGCAGGGAGAAGGAGCAAGCATTGTTATCACTTTACAGATGGGGAAACTTAACAGAGATCGGCAGAGATGACTTTCTGTTTGTGTGGAGCAGGTAGTGCCGTGGAGGTTTCATGAATTCTGATGTGTGTGCTAATCGCCTTGCGAAATCGCCACTGCAGATCAGCCTCTCTTAATAAGGATGTCAACTCAGGCGTATCACAAAGATGGCACTCCATAATGAAAAGTCATTTAAAGATAATTCAGTTCTTCTTTTATTTGTATTTTCACCAACCCCCCCCAAAACAAAACAAAACAAAACACCCCAAAACTGTAAGATAGCTTATTATAGAAGTTATTTCCAAGTAAGGATAAAAGAACAAAGGCCAAATATCACACCACGAACAGGGAGGAGGGGGCCGTGGTGGGGCAGGGGTGAGATATGGTGGTGGGGAGTGTGTGCTAAAGCCAGTTACCGCAACTGAGCATAGCATTCAACTTTGAGATTCCTGGCAGTCAAGGCAAAAAGGAAAGCTAGATGACTTATGAAGGTCTCTATCCATGAAAATACAGTATGTTGGGAAATAAGAGGAATTTAAGTGGGTGAGCTCAAGTTTACAAATTAGCCTAGGAGCAAAGGTTTAATTTTGCATCTTCTGAAGGAGCATCCTAAGGCCAAATGTCAGAGTGGCTGGGTGTTCGTCTCAAAACAGCACACACACACACACTCCCACCCGTTCATCCTCACGTTCCAGCACTTCTAAGTTGAAGGTGAAATGTGGTCAAAATTAGCATTGAGGGCAGACTTAAAAGGCGCAATGGGAATCGAAACTGTAGGTGGGCCCTGGGTGGCTGACAGGTGGAAGGCAGTGGAGGGGACGTTTTTTCCAGGTATCAGCCTCTTCTGGCAACGTATGATTCCTCTTATCCCAGTGCTGTCTATGTCTTTCTTCCTGACTTACAGTATTGCTTGGGTGTTTAGAATCTTCAACTGTGAATGAACCTGGGGGGTTATCTTGACTTTTACCCCAGGGGCAAACTGGGATCTCCAGATGAATACCAAATTCCAGAAAGAGCTCTTTGCTCCCTGTTGCTGCAAAATAACAGGTCGCCAAGCTCCCTGCAAACTGGGGGCTCTTTAAACAGTGTTTGAGATAAGAGGCAACTGGCCAGATTGGTCTTTCTTGGTTATGCTTTTTACTCTAAACCGTCTGAGAATAACCTCAAGGGTTATGATTTTAGAGGCTTGGCTTTTTTGGTTCTAGAAAATGGATTGAGGTTGTCACCAACTGCCCTAAAAGAACATTGCCCAAGACAAAATGTTGGCATTCCAAAAGTGTTCAGGGATTGAAAACATTCTCTCATACACCGTCTTTATGAGCAATGCCCACTTCAGTTAAATCCTGCCCAACCTTATTTTCCTCTGTGGCATGTGTGTGTGTGTGTGTGTGTGTGTGTAGGAAATTCGAACAGTCAGGCATGAGGCAGAAAAGAAAAGATTAGCAAATGTTGCCTTAGATAAATAGTGCCTCTCAAGCCACTTGCTGCCTTTTTAACCAGGGGTAAAATACAACTTGATTTCAGTATTATTGATATTATTTCTGGCTCTCGAAGACCTATGAAATGAAAAGGAAGCTTTAAAAGCTTTGCAGTTAATTGCTGCTGAGTTAAGTGTTTTTTCTTTTTTTTTTTAACACCTTCGTGCTGACACATAATTTAGAAAATCAATCAGAGAGATGAGGAATAAAAATATGGGCCTAAAATACTCCTGGCTAATTAGAAAATGCTGTAATAAACTCTGAATGGCCCAGAGCACCGCGGAGGGCCTGAAGCTCGTGTTGGGGACTACTGGACAGCTGGGTGTCACAAGGCAGAGGGAGAGAATGAGGGTGGGCAGAGGAAAGGTCTGGAGCAGCTCGGAAGAACGTGTTCCCTGTTGGTCAAAATCGGCCCTAGTATGGAACCTTTCTTTAGAGCCTGCCAAATTGCTGGGAAAGGCAGTCTTTGTAGAAATCAAGGTGATATTTATGCTTTCGTAAATGGACGCTGCACTAGTAAAGAGGCTTAATTTCAAATCCAGCCCTTGACACTGTTAGAAAGGATATAAATGAGTCTCAGGTCCCCCTGCTCTGTCTCTATCCTTTCCACCTGAGTGGTTCCTTCTTCCATCTAGCAGGCTCCCAGTTTTCTACGTTCGACAGGGCATGCTCGTAAACCATCACAACTATAAATGTACACAAAGGCCTCCATTCTCCCTCCTTGTGGTGGTGGCAGTGATCCCGCTCCCAAGAGAACAAAAGTTTATTCTTGGGAGGCAAAAAAAAAAAAAAAAGATTTTTTAATGTATAAAGTACAGAGAAACATACAATGCACACACAGATACACCGAATCTATGTATCCGTGGTATTAAAATTTCATAGGTGGGGAGCAATTAGGAAAAAGATGTCCGAGGACCCAGTGTGGTGGTGGGGGCACTAGGAAGAATGCGCGTGGGAAACCCTCCCATAGATTGAAGGGTTTGGGCCCAAGTTAAAGGAGCACAGAAGACCAGATCTGCGGCAGGACTCTTTGCCAGCACCTCTTTTGCGGGTATAGAGTTTGGAGGCACCAGCGCCTGGTCCCAGTTACCCATGGGTTAGGAATAAGGTGAAGATTTGAATTTATAGTGCCATGAGTCATTCCCGCCCAGGAAGGGAGAGTTTTCAGAATTATGCAAAAGGCATTAGGAAAAAAAAACGGAAGAAAGGGGAGGAGGAAGGGCAGGAGGGAGGAAGACAGGGGAGAACAGGAGGACAAGGGAGAAGAAAGAGGAGGGATTCTTTATCCCTGTTTCTTGGCTTGTTTTGGTGGAGTACATCTGACTGATGATGCTTCGAGCTGAACTTGAACACTGGCTTGGGAACCGAACCCGGGGAGGGAAATGCTCATCTCGTGTGCTCTCCCTTGCAGGATTTCAGTCCTGTCCTTCCCCACTGCTGGGCAAAATCCATCTCTGTGATGGTTCAGAGAATGCCCAGCTTCCTGTCCTTGCCTTTGGCATTTTCTGTCTACTTGGGTCTTTTATTTGTTCTTAGTCCTTTCTTGTGGCGGAACGAGCTTTTGGTGTCTGAACTTGTGTCTGACATCACCCAGGGACATATGGGCTGTCAATGAGTTTTGCTAAGTCTTGCAGATAAATAACAATCAGCCAGCCATGGGGGCATCCCAGCAGCACGGCATTCTTACGAGGATTAAATTAGCACCAAACTTCCCAAAGTGAAGCAAAAAGCACACAGGAAATTGCTAACCCATAACTCTAATTCCCTACCTGGTAAATTGCAGAAGCAATCAATAGCACAGACAGTCTGGAGGCCCCCTTGGGAAGTAAAGGTGATAAATGTGTTGTAGTCCCATAATGGAGGGGATGGGGTCTGCAAATGGAGGCCCTTCTCAAGGGGGACATTGGGGGGCTGCCATGGTAACCTCGGCCGTGTGCTCCTTGTGTCTCACGAGTAGGTCTGGAATGTACGGGGCTAATTGGTTGAAACCAGCAAAAGGAAGGGTTCATTGCGGGGTTGTCCGAGGCTTTGCTGCAGTGGGTCACATGATCAGAAATCTATATGTATTGGGGCACATGAATTTTTCATTGATTATAATAGTCAGTTGGGAGAGTCCCTGCAGGGCAAGCAAGTATCAGATCTGTTTCAAACATGAATCAGTGCATTTAAGGCCTTATTCATATCTCCACTTTGGTCATTAGTCCTCTAGCATCCCAAGGTTACGGTATGCTTTTAGTAATACTGGATATGAAGGACTCAAGTTTGCATAATTGATTAAATTGAACTTGTTTTATACCAGCTAATTAATCCATGCCGGCTGGCGTGGCACCTGGCAGTGGTCAAGCATACAAGGATAATGGTGGACAGATGGTCAGGCCCCGTGGCCCATGCATTCTTCACGTGGATCAAACAATTTGTTGAGAACGTTTTAATTTTTTTTCTCAGAAAAAAATTTCTCAGAATCTCAAGTAGGATGTCCTTAGAGATAGGTAGATTGAAATGAGTCATGCTCATATCTTACGTTGCATGGCTGGGCCCTTGTGGCTAGCAGTCTAATGAGAGTTAGAGATCCCTTTGGGCACCCTGTCCATTGAGGAAGCAGTAGGGTTGTGTCACCATCACTGCATTCAAAGCCAGAAAACCTGGCCTCAAACCTCAGCATGGCTGTATTCAATGTGAATGACCTTGGGCAAATCCTTTGCGTGTCTTTGACCTGAGTTTCCCCCTCTGTTAAATGCAGATAATTCTACCTCTCTTAAAAATGAGAGATTTTGGGGTCCCTGGGTGGCTCAGTGGGTTAAAGCCTCTGCCTTCAGCTCAGGTCATGGTCCCGGGGTCCTGGGATCGAGCCCCACATCGGGCTCTCCACTTAGCGGGGAGCCTGCTTCCCTTCCTCTCTCTCTGCCTGCCTCTCTGCCTACTTGTGATCTCTGTCAAATAAATAAATAAAATCTTTAAGAAAAAAATAAAATCTTTAAAAAAAATGAGAGATTTTGTGTTTCTATGTGGGAGATCTTGGCTTATCAATTGGCACTGAGTAGATGCTTAGTCAGATTTCTACAGAGGCATGTGCTTGGTCCCAGCTAGGGAGTCAGCTACATGGTCCTCAGGGAAGTATGGGACCCTGAAGGACTCACAAAAAAGGTCTGTTGCCTATTTTCTTGACTTAAACTGACTCGAGGAATTTCACCACTGAATGAGGCATCCTATTCAAGACAAGGCATCCTTGTCTTTCTAGGGACTGTGCAGAGTTTGTCCCATGCAGCATGTGTCATTTCTACCCACATTCTTTTGGGCAGAACTCAGTGGCACGGCCTCAGCCTAGCTCATGGGGACAGACCTAGTAGTAAATATAGAAGGTCCTAGCATGTGAAGAAGAAGGGGCATGAGTTAATAGGAATTAAGGGGATGGGAAAAATGTGGGTTAATCTACCAAAAACAGTTTCTTGCTACATTAAGAAAACAGCTGTCTGTCTCTGGCACCTGGCCTCTTAGCCATTCCTATAGATGAGTGCTTTTAAAGTCAACTCCCGGAGAGCATCCAAAAATTACCACTTGACAACCATTTGATTTCTCATTCATTGTAAGCATTTCACTGCTATTTGGAACATCTCTCCTGGGTAGAGTAGGACGTACCTGTAGAAAAAGAAGTTAGACCGTAATAGGATTTCTAAGGAAGGCCTATTTTTATTTGCATTTATTCTGGTGGGAAATTGATGAGACCTTTAAGAGCCTTGGTTCAAGGTTACATGGCAGATTAATAGACTGTCAGGGAACAGGACCCAGGAGCCCAGCGATCCCAACCACAGCTCTTGGGACCCATTCACCACATGGATAAACCTAAGCTTTGCTTTCAGGCTCCCACTTTTGCAGGTCGATGAAGTCCTCTTGTTGCACTGGCCATGTTAGTCGATAAATGTCCCCCCACCTGCCCGTCAAACTTCTTTCAATGGCGGGCATGTTCATGGTGAAACTACCTTATGGAAAACCACTTGCCACTTAACAATGCTGTGTGATTGGAAATTATGAGCGATTTCCTTCACTTAATGCCCTAGGGAAATGAGCATCTGCTAGACCCAGAACCTGCAGTTTGAGGTGAGGGTAAGGTCTGGGTTGGGTATCCACCCTGTTTCTGTTTCCTCCAGGCCACATACTCCTCACATTCTGTATTCCTGGACTTAATAGTTTCCTTCATGACCTCCCTATTAAGAGTTGAGTTAAAATGGAATTTTCTTTAATGATAGTAGGTGAAAGCAGTTTCACAGAATCAATTTCAATTTTAAGAGCACCTTGAGGATTACTGGGAGTTTGTAAGTTTTATTAAATTGAATTGTGTTGTATTAATAGGCATTTCTGAAGCCAAGATTCTAGAGTTCAGAATGCCAAATTTTTTCCCTCTTGGCTTCACTTCAATGATTATAATGGAAAAAATGATCTTTAAGTGAGACTTCTGAGCAGCGTGCCTTGCCAATGATGGTCCTCGTGGAAATACAATCCCTTTAGTCCACTCAAGCCTGCTACCGTTTAAAGTTGAGAGTCTGTATTTGTATGAAGAGTTTTCAAGGATTCAGGTCTTTCTTGTGGAGATATTACTTGTATTTTCTACTCAGGGGGTAAAAGGACAATAAAGTTCAAGTGTACAAATTGTATCCTTAGGCACAGCTATCCTCAGGATTAGTACTTGAGGGTGGAGAGGAAGACAGGCCTCTCTTTTTGACTGGTTAAGTGCTGCTCCAGTTGGGGGATATAGGTCAAGAACATTCTTAAGATAATTTACCCCTGTTGGTTTGGACTGGTGGTGAGAAGGCACTATGTGACCTCTTTTGAAATCTTCAAGGTCATTTGTATGTCTTATACATTAAGGTTTCCAAACTTAACTGTGCATTGGAATCACTAAAGGAATTTGAGGGGGAAGAAAAGTATTTAGGCTCTACCCCAGACATATATTTTTTAAAACTTTTATTTATTTATTTATTTTTTTCACCCAGACATATTAACTCTGAATTTTTTTTGGTTGGGGGGGGATGGGGAATTCATATATTTTAAAAAATGTGCCTCACGTAGATTTGGATGCAGTCAGTTCCTCCCATTTGGGAATTGTGCTGGTTATTTTGTTTGTTCCGAGCATGTAGTCTTCGCCCTTCTATTTGCTCTGAGATGCTGGCTCCACTGGGAGCACTCTTGCGCTCCGGCTTCTTGGACTTGATCGGAGGGAACCCAGGGCAGGAGGTAAGAGTGAGGAAGGTGGTGCAGTCAGGCAACCTTCTCTTGACTCCACGCGCCTCCCGGGGCCTACCTCACCTCCTTGGGTAGGCTCTTGACCTTTGACTTTAGACATTGCTTCTCTCCAAGTGGTACCATCTTCTTTTCTTTTTATTGAGGTAAAATTGGCATATAGCAATTTATGTTTCAGGTGTGACAGCATTATGCTCTGACATCTGTGTCCACAATGGAGTGATTGCCCCTAACTCTGGTCACCATCCTTCACCTCACAATTGACTCCCTTCCCCTCCGGGAGTCATAGTCAGGTTCTTGCTGCAAAGCCAGAAGTGTGCACCGAGATAGAAGAGGTTATGGATGCAATTAATCTGATTTTAACAAGTGAGAAGGTTGTATAAAATGCCAGGACTTTTGCAGTACTTAGTACCAAGATGGAGAATGACCATAAAAATCCCTTGTGCTAGAGGGAGTTTTGCATCTCTCTTTTTTTACAAATAAACCAAGGAGTCCAAAATGCTGACCCTTTCTTGGGGTGATCAATGACTGTTAACAGTGTGCTGTCCAGCTGCCATTTTAAAAAAGAAGAAAAACCACAGATATTTTTTGTCTTCGTGGAAAGGATGATGTTTTAACAATGAGTGAGAGAATTTAGAGTTTGTTTTTTTAAAAAACAACAACAACAAAGCCAAACTTATTCAATGAAGAAAATGTCTTGAAAATGGATGCAAATTTTAGTAAAAAATTTTTTGCATTATTTGGGGATAAGGCTGAATACAGAGTATTGGAAATTGCAGTCACTAATATATTTTGCCATTTGGATCTACGTTCTCTGTGAGGTATCCTACCCAGTGAGGTCAGCCATTAAATTTAAAATTCTGAGTCAACTGAGTGTAGAACTTGACTTTGGGCTCACTGTGTTACACTGAGATTTTGAGAAACAAGGGACCATATTTAGTTACACTGTGCTTACTGAAAACATTATTGAGAATTTTTTGTGGGAGCAAAATATTTTTTGTATTATTGATGAGTCAGGTACAATAGTACTATTACAAAAACAATCATTTTATCTTCATTTATCTTGGAAAAATTTCAATTTGGGTATGTTTTAGAATATAAGTACCCTAATCACATGTTAAAAAAATCATTGCATTTGTAAATTAGGAAATACACCTGTGAGGGGTGGCACTCAGAGTAATTGATCAGTAGGATTTACTAGGAAAAGACTTTGTAGCTTCCCGACTGTGGATTACCGATGATCAGGTATAATTCTATGATACAGTGATTGAAATAGTGTGGGTCAACTTTATGAGAGTCTGAAGCATATTTAGAGCTTAGGTTTTATCTGGGGGAGGAAAGGGGTTTTTAACTGATAGAAACTCTGGTTTATAAACAGTGATGGCAATGTAGAATCAGGTGTACCTAAACTTTTATTAGAAAACTATGAGACAAACCATAAGTGACTCTTAATCTCACGAAACAAACTGTGGGTTGCTGGGGGGAGGGGGGTTGGGAGAAGGGGGGGGTAGGGTTATGGACATTGGGGAGGGTATGTGCTTTTGGGTAAATTGGAAGGGGTGGTGAACCGTGAGAGACTATGGACTCTGAAAAACAATCTGAGGGGTTTGAAGTGGCGGCGGGGTGGGAGGTTGGGGTACCAGGTGGTGGGTATTGTAGAGGGCACAGCTTGCATGGAGCACTGGGTGTGGTCAAAAAATAATGAATACTGTTTTTCTGAAAATAAATAAATTGGGAAAAAAAAAAAAAAAGAAAACTATGGCATGCCAGACACAATGCAGAACTCTCCTACTTGTCTTATTTCGTGATCATAACCAGCCATGCTTTGGGGACTGTTAACTCATTTTACAGCTGAGGAGATCCTGGCTCTGAGGTGAAGGAATTATGTAGGGCTACAAAGATAGTATGGAAAATGCAAACTGGGGACTTCCAAGTCCAAGTCCAGGATCCTCCCTTGTTTCCCAATAGGCAGGCAATGTTAAGGGTGCTGAATTGGAGCTCTATCCCAGCTCTGGTGCTTGCTGAGTGATGAGAGGCAAATCACTTAGCTTTTTGGTACCTTGCTTTCCTTACCTGTAAAATGGGGACATAATTAATAGGCACCTCTTTTCCCGAATTGTTGAGAAGATTAAATGGTACTTAAAGGGCTCATAATAGTGCCTGGAAGATAGTAAGTACTCAATAAATATTAGCTGTTATCCTCCTAGCTCCTGTTTCCCCCAGTGCTGCTCTCTCATTCGATTACAGTCCTTTTGGGAGCAACAGATGGCCTCTGAATTCTTCTCCCCTTCTCCTTCCTTAGCTCCACTACCACACACACTGTCTTGCTCAGAGATGATGCTCAAGCATTTGTTAATAAGGATTTCAGTTTTTCCGAACTTTACATTTAATAAATGTTTATTGAGTGACAGTGTGGGCGAAGCCTGTGCACCACTGTTTTGAAGTTCTTCTGTCCTGTGTGATCTCATTTAATCCTCATCACCACCTTAAAGTGTGAGAATGATCATGGTCATTCTCTCCGCAAAGCAACTGAAACTCAGCAAAAGACAGTGGCAGGGTCACACAGCTAGCTGGGGCTGGAAACAGGATTCCAACACAGGTAGTCTGACTCAGAGTCTGCACGCCTGTCCAGTGCCCAGGATGGAGGCAAATGTCTCCTCCAATGCTCTCACTTTAAGAGGTGGTTCTTCTTCACAATGATGCAAGCCCAATCTCGGACCCACTTTTTGGAGACTGAACACATTAAAATGCACTGAGAAGGGGAGTGTGGATGGCTCAGTCAGTTAAGCACCTGCCTTTGGCTCAGGTTATGAGCCGAGGGTCCTGGGATCGAGCCCCATGTTAGGTTCCCTGCTCAGCAGAGTCTGCTTCTTTCTCTGCCTCTGTCTCTCCCTGTGCGGGTTTTCTCTCTCTCATGCTCTCTCCCTCTCTCTCAAATACATGAATAAAGTCTTAAAAAAAAACTCACTAAGCAAACTGAACAAACGGAATCCTTGTTACTTCTTGAAAAAATACTGAATCAATTTTTTTGAGCACTATTCAGAGATCACATGCTATTTGATAAGCATTCCATTATCATTAAGGAGTGACTAATGGATAATTAATTGAAGAGATTACACACAGAACTAATTTGATGATTTTTAAATTTTGGTTAGATTGAAATATACAGAACCACATAAATCACAATTAGAGTTGTGCTAATAAACAAGACTCAATTTTGCACCCGTTGGTCAGAAGCAGAGACCACCTGCCTCTTGGTTCAGAAGTGTCTGCTCCCATGGCTTCTGACCACCTGCGATGACAAGGCCAATTATTGTCTCTGACTGGGGCCAGAGTTCACATAGTCACCGATTTTTGTTTTTTGGTTTTGTTTGTTTTGAGAGAGTGCATTCATGAGCAGGTGTTGGGGAGGGGAAGAGAGGGAGAGACAATAAGAATCAGGCAGAGCCTGACACCGAACACCATCTCACTACCCTGAGATCATGACCTGAGCCAACACCAAGAGTTGGTCGCTTAACTGATTGAGTCACTCAGGCGCCCCACACCTATTTTTTTTTTAACTATTGAAGTATAATTGACGTACAATTTACATTAGTTTTCCGTGTGACTTTTTCCAAGCTAAAAGAGAATTTCTTAGAGACTGAAAATCTTTTCCATAGGATTTTTTTTTGATAGAGTCTCTGTCTTGGAGTAAGTGAACAAACGGTCTAATACCAGGAAAACGTCAGAACTTCTGGGGAATTTCTTGCAGCTTCTGGGTTCAGAAGGAGAGCCTGGTTGTAAAGATGGCACACAGCTCTGGAGACCCCCAAGTTTTGAAATTACTTATGAGGATCAGTCTGGCACATGATCTCCTTCCTGACTTCAAGAAGGATTTACTTATCCTGATTCTGTTTGGAACTTTGGAATGCCAACTATCCTGCTTTCTAGGGCATTGTACCTCTGTTGTTTTCCTTTAGTATTCCCACACATGAGTGACTCTTGTAGCAGTAACAAACCATTTACTTCAGCCAGCTGCTCCTGATAGCTGCCATTTTGTCTTTCTACTTCCTTCCCTCTTAGATTTTTCCAGCTGTTGACCTTTATTTGTTGCCTGATAGACTGACCAGCAGCCTTTCTTGCACTTTCTGGCTGCTGTCTTCTGCTTCCTCAAAAGGTGAGGGCCCCCAGCTGTCCCTACAAGAGCGTGGCCTGAAGCCTTGCAACACTCAGGCTGCATTTCCGGCACCAAAGTTGAGCTACCATCCCTAAGTAGCAAAAATAACACATTTGCAACCACGTCATGCAATTGGGAGATGACAGGCATCATGATAATTTACTACACACATCCAACTTTCCATCGCCTTCTCTGCCAATGAGGAAAGAAAGGTCAGAAAGTACCTCCCCTTCTCTCCCCCGCCCCCCGACTCCTGAACCAATAGCTGCAGTTTCTATGACTCTTCAGAGAAGGGTGAGGGGCCTGTGCACTCTAATGGACCCTCCTGCTTGCTGAATTTTTCTCTGTGATTCATCATCTGACAGTTGCAGGTGAGGAAAGAAAGTCTGTAGAGTCTCAGATGCATGCTTTCCCTTTTCTTTGTCTCCACTCTACCTGTCTGTTTAGATTAGAAACCCATGAGGCATGTCTACCTCCATGTTCCGCGTAGCGTCCACCAACTGTGGTGTTCACAGAACGCGGATGATTGATGATGGTGCTAATCTGAGTAATAACAGGCATTTTGGGTGCAGTCTCAAGGAAGCGTCTCAGGGCTGGGTCACAGATACATGTATTCTGCCGAGGAAGAGGGAACCCAGCTAATGGGCAACTGTGGATGCCGGTACCAGGATGGCCCTGTTGGAAATGCTCCTCCCTTAAAAACAAAAACCAACCAACCAACCTACCAGCCAATCAATCAATCAGGCAAACATAAAGCCTTCATGTAAGCTGTAGTATCAAGACTTTTTAATGGTAGGACCAGTTGTGTGTCAGCTGCTTGAGATCACAAGTCAAAGGGAGCAAGATGATTTGGTAGGAGGGCTCCCAGGCAGTGAGGATTTATTGAGAACTTGTTAAGGTCAGTTTCTTTATGTATGTTATCTGAAATTATGTATGATTTCCTCCTTTTGGAGATGAGGAAACTGAGCTTCTGAGAGGTGGGGTGACTTGCCAAACTCACGTAGTGTAGAGACAGAATGTTTGTGTCCCTCCAGAAGTCATATGATGAAGCCCTAATCCCCAGTGTGATAGTATTTGGAGGTTTGGCCTTTGGGAGGCCATTAGGTTTAGTGAAGTCTTGAGGACGGGCTTACTGTCCTTATACGAGAGGAAGAGAGACCAGAACATATACACACACTCTCTCTCTCTCTCTCGCTGCCATGTGAAGACGCAGTGAGAAGGTGGCTGACTGCAAGCCAGGAAGCAGATTTTGTCAGGAACCAAATCTGCTAACACCTTGATCTTGGACTTCCCAGTGCCCAGGACTGTGAGAAATAATTATTTGTTCTTCAAGTCACCCAGTCTGTGGCATAAGCTAAGATATATAGTAACTATTTCTTTGCCTCCAGATTTACACACGGTCTGCTGAAGCCAGCATCCATGACCTTTATATTTGCATCCTCATTTCTTCTTCTTCTCCTCCTTTTCCTCCCCTCCCCCCTCCTCCCCTCCTCCTCCTCTTTCTTCTTTTAAGACTTATTTATTTATATTAGAGGGAATGAATGAGTCCTGGGGTGAGGAAGGGCAGAGGGAGAGGGAGAGAGAGAATCCCAAGCAGATTCTATGCTCAATACGGAGCCTGACGATGGGGCTTGATCTCACAACTGTGGGATCACAACCTGAGCCAAAACCAAGAGACAGATGCTTACCCAACTGTGCCACCCAGGTGCCCCATCATCCTCATTTATTCTTATCCGTGTCTTTCCTTCCTTTGGGTTCAATAAAAGATGTTCTTTTTACACTAATGTGGTAGGACAGTCAATGTGTCCATTTGTTTTCTTCCCTTCCCTGGAGCACATCCCCTCTCAGGATGGGAGGGAGGGTCTGTGATCAGATAACAGTGGGTAATGAGTTGCTGTCCTGTTGTGAGGGCCACGACTGTCAGCCACAGATCTGGTGGCTGCCTCTTCACCTGGAGCCAGGGCTCTGACCAGAGAAAGGCAAAGGACTAAGGCAGAGGTGAGGAGGGAGGGAGTCCACAGACCGAAGGGTCCCCAGATACCCATCAGAGGAGGACTCTGCCGGACCACTTGGCACTGAAATGGAAAAAGGAAAGATTTACACCATCATCTGGTGTTTTTGTGATCATCCAATAGTAAGACTTCCTTTCTACGAATGAGCTATTCCTTAAGTTTCCCCTGAAATCATGGGTATAATTTTGGGTGGGTTGTCACAGTAGAAAGCCAAGAGGAAGGAAATAGGGTGGGGTGTTTCTTTCTGCAGATATGGCCTCAGGACAGGGCTGGGGTAAGGATTTTACCTCACTGCGTGGAACTACGTGCCAGATAGTCAAAAGTGTGGAGAAGGCAGAGAGAATGAGAGCAGGCAAAAATCACACAATGAAAATAATAACCAATATAAATAATATGTAGTATGTACAATAGTAATAGAATACATCAGGCTTACTAGCAGATTCCTTTGTCCATGAGGAGCCTTGCAGTTAAGAGCTATGCTTTTTGGCACTAGGGTTATCTTCTGTGGGAAGAAGGGGTTCGACTGAACCTGTTGGAGATGGGCCAGGGCGATGGGCTTAGGGACCCCAAGGGTGGGTTCTCACTCTGGAAGGACTTGCATATGTCCCAGTGACTGATTAAATAGCACATATGAAGTATGTGGCACTGCTAGTGCTCATCTCCTTAATGTTATCTTCTGTTATGGGTTGGGTTGTATCCCACAACCCCCAAAAGATACGTAAGTTGACATAAAACCCCCCAAGTACATCAGAATATACCCCCAGGTACTTCAGAATATGACCTCATTTGGAAATAGCGTCATTGCAGACGTGATTAAGATGAGGTTATACTGGAGTAGGGTGGACCCTTAATCCGGTGTGACTCGCGTCTCTAGAAGGAGGGAGGGCAGTTGTAGACACACAACGGGAGAAGGCCATGTGATGGCGGAGGCAAAGAGGTAAGTGGGGCAGGTGCAAATCGAGGAGGGACTGGGATTGTGAACAACCCTCAGAAGCCACGGGTGAGGCAAGGGAGGGTTCTCTTCTATGGATTTCAGAGGGATCATGGGCCTGCCAATGATTTTGACTTCTGGCCTCCAGAACTGGGAGAACAAAATTGCTGTTTTTTAAAACCATTCATTTCATGGTCTTTTGTTGAGGAAGCCCTCAGAAATGAACACAGTAAGCTCCCTCTTTATTTAGACTTCCTAGATCAGCCCCAAAGGGTGACATGCAGGTGCTTCTGTGAGGTGCGTCTATAAAGGAAAACTGAACTGAGTTTTCTAATAGTATGGGATTGAACCTCTAGAGACCCATGGAGCGAGCACCAAATCCTAACCACTAGACCACCAGGGAGATTTAGAGACCCGTAGAGAAACAGAAAACAAGTGTTGACAAGGATGTGGAAAACCTGGAACCCTTGTGAGCTGTTGGTGGGGATGTAAAAGGGTGACGTGGGAGCTATAGGAAGCCAGTATGGAGGTTCTGGGCACCTGGGTGGCTCAGTGGGTTAAGCCGCTGCCTTCGGCTCAGGTCATGATCTCAGGGTCCTGGGATCGAGGCCCGCATCGGGCTCTCTGCTCAGCAGGAAGCCTGCTTCTCTCTCTCTGCCTGCCTCTCCATCTACTTGTGATTTCTCTCTGTCAAATAAATAAATAAAATCTTTAAAAAAAAATTAAAAATAAAACTGTATATAATCCAGCAATCCTACTTCTGGGTATATATCCAAAAGAATTTAAAGCAGGATCTTGAAGATATATTGCATACCCACTGCAACATTTTTTGCAATAGCCAAGAGGTAGGGAACAACCCAAATGCTCATCAGTAGGTGAATAGATAAAGAAAATATATCAATACAAAAGAATATAATGCAGCCTTAAAAAAGGAGAGCCTGTTGCAACATGGAGGAACTTTGAGGACGTTATGCTAAGTATAAAAGATAGTCATGAAGAGACAAATACTGTGTGATTCTACTCCTTAAAGGTATTTAACTTGGTCAAAATTACAGAGATAGAAAGTAGAAAGGTGGTTGCCAAGGGCTGGGGGGAGTTGGGAGGGGGAATTAGAGTTTCAGTTTTGCAAGATGAAAAACTTCCAGAGATCTGTTTGATAGTGATGTGAATATAGTTAACACTACTGAATTGTATACTTAAAAATGCTTAAGATCATAAATTTAATGTTACATGTTTATGACCACAATTTAAAAAATGAAATGAAATAAAAAAAAGAAACACTTGGAGAAGTTCCCCTTAAAATGAAAGTAATAACAAATATTAATGATTTATTTTATTTATATATATATATGTATATGTACACACACACACACACATATATATAATACTAATAAAACACATCAGACTTACTGGCCGATTCCTTTCTCTGGGAAGAACCTTGCTTTTCAGGGCATAGCTCATGCTCCTTGGACCTAGAAGCATCTTCTGTGGGAGGAAGGGCCTCAACTGAACCTGCCGGAGGTGACCAATCCATTCTTTGATGATGTGATTAATTACCTTCTTGGTTTTGCCATGCAAGTGTCTCTGCATTCTGTACACTGGATTTTCTTAAAAGCAAGGCTTGCTTGACATTTGGGTGTGGAAGATTCCAGGGCAGTTATGGTATCCCTGGATCTGCTGAGCCTGATCCAGGATGGCATAATAATGTGGATTTGGAGCTCTCTGCCTAATAAGAGGCTTAAGAAACAGAAGGTGGCTCTCACTTACAGTCTGTAGAGGCAAATGATTGGACAGAATTGAGGCCAGGGGGCTGGGCTGCCCCTTTCATGAAGCCCAGACGTCAGTACTGTTGTCTTAGTATTATACCCACTGTGTGATATAATAAAAACACATGTTTGGTTTTTGTTCCTAGTTACTGGCATGGAGGTCCTCAAACTCCTGGAATTTCTTTTCCTTTTTTTTTTTTTTAATTTTATGTATTTATTTGAAAGAGAGAGAGAAGGAGAGATCATGAGGGGGGCAGGGGTAGAGGGAGAAGCAGACTCCCCTCTGAGCAGGAAGCCTGATGTGAAACTCAGTCCTGGAACTCCAGGATCATGACCTGAGCAGAAGGCAGTTGCCTAACCAACTGAGCTACCCAGGTCCCCTGGAATTTCCTGAGTGATCGAAGTGCCTTTTTTTATTTGTAAGGAGCCTGGCTGGGACACACCTGAGTTCATGCTCAAGCACTGACTCTTGGTGGCCTGTAGATGGCTTTTGGATGGGCACTGGTTGTGGGAGGAATCACCATGTGATTAGAGGGTTGGAACTTTCAGCATCCTACCCATCCACCTCTGGGAAGGGAAAGGTTTGCGCTGGAAATTTTCCATCACCAATGGCCAATGACTTATGAAACCTCCATAAAAACCCTCGAGTGATAGGGTTAGGAGAACTTCTGTGTTGGTGAACACATGGAGAAGCTGGGAGGGGGGGGTATATTCTGTGAGGATGTGGAAGCTCCATGTTCTTCTCTCCCCATTCCTTGCCCTAAGCATCTTCCATTGGGCTGTTTCTGAGTTGTGTCTTTTATAATAAGACTAATTGTAAGTAAGGTGTTTTCCTGTGTTTTGTTAGCGGTCCTAGCAAGTTATTAAAGCTGAGGATGGGTTTGGGGGAACCCCTAATTCATAGCTGGTCAGTCAGAAACACTGGTGGCCTGGGACTTGTGACTAGTGTCTGAGGTGGAGACAGTCTTGAGGGACTGAGCCCTTAAACTTAGCTGACCTGACACCAAGTCCAGATAGAGTGTGTCAGAATTGAATGAGGCCATCCAGTTGGCCTCAGAGAACTGGAGGATTTGTTGGTGTCAGAAAATATCTCAGACTCCATATCTTCTCTTGGTCTGGAATGAGTTCAGTTTGGGTTTCTTCCTTCTTGAGTGATACAACTCCAAGTAGATGATGCTAGCTCTAGAGAGAGGACAGGGATCTCAGGCCAGCCAGCCATGAGGATGGGAATAGCAGCAAGGATGACCAAACAGGGGCTAATGTTTGAGTTATTGTGTGTCACACTGACCATGACTGGACAGGTAGACACAACCAGGGTGAACTCTTCCTAATGGTCAGATGCCTCATTCCCACCTGTGATGCTCAGAGAGACCATGAGCCCTGAAAAACACCATATTGTTTTGTGATGTCACCTCTGGAATGTTCTGAGTGTTTTGGTGACCAACTCCTGCATAGGACCTATACCTGGCACCTAACACTGGTATGGCTTTTTCCTTGAGCTAAAAGTAATAATCTTAGAAAAGATAGTAGGTATGGGTATCTCTGTTCCAAGGACTTTCTAGAAGGTTTTTACACCAACTATAATAGATGTCTAAATTTCTGTCCAGAGAGAAGCATCTTGTCACATGCCATCTTCACATTCTCAGACTCAGATTTTCATACCGTACATAGTTGACAAGAGGGGTTAAGTGAGTAGAAATTCTTTTTTTTCAAGTTGAGTAATTGAGGCTCAGAGGATGGACTGGGAAGCAGAAATCGTCTTATTTTCTCTTTTCCACAGCACTCGAGGCCAAATATTACAAGAAAAAGAGATACCAGACCTGAAAGCCTAGAAATCCCAATCAATGTGGTTCTGCCTCAGGTATGGAAAATCACAGAAGAGGTTAGCTTCCTTATAGCCCAAATAACCCTCTTCTTTTAAAACTGTAAGATACTGTAGAATGAGCAGAGTTCACTTAGCTACCATGGGACTTGGGTTTGTCATCCTACAAAGCAGGAAGGTGGGTCTGGTGACCTGGTAAGACCTTCTGGCCCTCATACCACTTAAAGTTTCTATGACCCTCTGAAATAAACCACTCTTCCCAGACTTTGGTCTTGGTTCTTGCTGTTGGACAACCACTCCAGATTTCTGGGGGAGAATTAGAACTGGGACCTGGAACCAAATGCAGACGGCTGAATCCATGAATAGAAAGCTGAAGGCCTGGACCAAAAGGTACCAGGTGACTTGGAGGTGCCAAGAGAATTGAGGCCAGCTGTTTACCAAAGAGAAGGGTGCAAGGGGGACTTGGAAGGGAGTCTGGTGAACGGATGAGGTCTGGACGGGGTGCAGAGTGTCAGGTCTTCTCCTCAGGTCTCCTAAGCAGCCATTTCCTTGGTGGGGTTCTCCTGACTGGATTGTTCCTCCCACGGCTATGTCACAAAGGAGGTAGCCTTGCTTCTCCAGAGGCACGTAAGGCCCTGTTGGAAGATCATGGCCGTGCAGCCAGAGGGGTTGAAATGTAGGCTGGAGGAATCCAGTGCAGAGGTAACTACTTGAAATCTAGATATGAGGTTGTGTAGGAACAGGATGGAGTGCCTGTGGGCCTCCTTTATATACATATTCATTTATGCTAACATGTATATTTAAATATATCTCCATATATAGTATATAACTACATAATGGTATATAATATATATAATCAAATTATTCATGTGTTTTCTAAAGTCTGCTCTTAAGGATTTTCTGAAGAACAAGATTACAAAGAAGACCTTCAGCATTCTTTTGATAGGTGGAGATAAGTGTAACAATCTCGGCAAGTATGTTCAGCAGGAGGGAAAAACAGGACCCCAGAACATTCTGGCTCTTTCTTTTCACATCATCCTTGTAACTTTGCAACAAGCAGCCACTTCATCTGTTTCAGCTCCCGAAGCCTAGCACATAAGCTGACTTTATCCTGATGGTTGGACAGGAGGGCTTGCCTACAGGGACCCTACAGCTCTAGGAACCTTCTTTTTAGGTCTGATTTTTGCCTCTGAAATGCCGTGTCATTCTGCAGGCCATTACTCCCCTGTGGGGGGGGTGCTGCTCCTATGGTTTGTTCATAGCCCACAAAGATCAATCTTGGCATCACTAAGGGACAAGAAGAAGGTGACAGCCTGGGGATAGGGGAGGGAATAGGATTAGAAATAGTGGTCCTGTGAGAAAGAGATTGGAAAAAGTCTTCTGTCTACACCTGACACAGCTCTCCCTGCTGAGCTCCCAGTAGGTGGCCAGCACAGAGGAGGAGAGAAGGGGAACGGAACTGGGGAATGCTTTAAGAAGGCTGCAGCTGGCTCTGCCCCCCCGCCCCCCAGCCCCCACACTTCCTGCACAGAAGGACCTGGTGATGCTAGTGTGAGGTAGGGACTGTAGAGACATGGGAACTGGGACACCCAGCAGCCCCTCTAGTAAGGGCAGAGCTGAAGGGCCCGCGCCCACACTCTCCACTACACCCCTGCTGGGGCCGTGTCACATCCCTGCTCCCTCTGTTCTCTTGCCTTTAGGAAATAGTACCTCCTCTCTCCGAATCCTTGCATGTATTTGCATGTGCTGCTTTTTCTGGCACCGAGCCCATCCGTTCCCGTGTGTCCAGAAAGTGCCTCTGGCTTCCCAGCACCCCCGTCATGCCGAGCTTGGGCTTCTCAACTACCCGGCACGTGCCTGTGCTTCACTGTGTTAGCATCCTTAGGTCTTCTCAGGTCTTACTGATTTTCAGTTTTTCTTCTCACATTAAACATGTGTGTTTTCTGATCTATTTTCCAGCAGTGCATTCACCTGGCAGCCCTCAAGGTTTGTTCCTGCCCCAGTTCGCTGACCTGGTTCCTTCTGTTCTCCCAGGATCCCTTCGCTCCCCAGTGAGTGCTCTCAGTGAGTCTCACAGAGACACTGTTTCCGGCGGGATCCTTAGCGAAGGGTCCAGATCAGACGGAGCTCCCACAGCACCCTCCAGGGTCCCTCTCAGGCCTCCCCTTCTCACTCTCCTTTGTTCAGGTTTGTTTTTCAAGAATGAGAAGCTATGGGATCTGCTGACACTTCCTGCCTCTCTCACAGTTGGAGTAACTTCTAGGAGGAGGATATCAGGAGATCCTATGTTGCACAGTTACCCGAAACTATCACATATGGTGACATTTTTATCATTATTGCTCTTCATTTTATAATTCTCTTGGAATCAATCACACTGACCTGCCAATTATCCTCTTACCTGTTAGCATTTATTAAAACCAACGTTGGCTGTATCATGGCACTAGGCAACTGAGTAATTTAACGGTGGGCTGGTGAGACTCAGCCTTGTTCCCTCATCTGAAATTTAGTAGCATACCCGGTTCTTCCTTCCAGCTTCCTGGGGCCTCTCAGCTTTACTTGTCTGGACAGTACCTTAGACGGCTGATGTTCTCTGATTGTAGCCCTCCGTAATGTTGGGAAAGGAGGTGTTTAAAAAACTTGGTTCAAGAGGTTTGGAGTCTACTGGGGCATTTGGACATCTCCTCTGGTCTGTGTAGCCCTAGTTTTCCTGGTGTGGAGAGAACTTTCGAGCATGTCAGCTAAGCCCGTGTATTTAGTGTCCAGTCCTTCCCAAATGCTTTAGACAGCAGGCCACCAACCTCAGAACTCCATCCAACCTCAGAGCTCCACCCCAGAAGGTCCCACTCAAGAGAGTCCTGTTCCTTAGAAACTCCACAGTACCCATAAGAGACCTTGGTCTTATCACCTCCTCTTTGTTCCTTGCCCTGCCTCCCCCTTCCCATTGACCATTTTTCCTCCATGCTCTCCATTTGCCACAAGGACAATGGGCAAAGGCACTCAGTAGTTGGTGATTTCAAGCATTTTCCTTGCAAGACCACTTATACTTAAAAAGGAGATGCTGGGGAGAGGTCCACGCCTGATGCTAAGGAGGGATTCCCATCCACAGGGGGGATTCAGGCTCTGCAAGGGAAATGTCTTTCCCCTCTCTGGATCACTGACACCACGGCATCTTAGGTTACAACAGTGAGCACAGTGTTCCTGAGGGCAGAGGCTCTTGGTTGTCTTCCTAACAAGATAATGGAAAGGTGTGATGGTCAATGGTATTCCCCTTCCCACATCCATTCTCACAGTCATCCATCCTTTCATGAAGAAGCCAAGATTTCCCTCTTTCCTCTACTGGGTCTCTATCCGTGTAGGAGGGCATTTCCCACAGATCAGGGTACAGACAATCTTTCCTCTATGGGAAATGGGGGCCATGCCTGTTCTGGGGTTTGGATTATGTTGCCATAAGCTCTACCTCCCAGGCTTAGAAGAAACTTTCGGAGCTCTCCTGAAAGGCCCAGACGTCCTATCGGGCCTCAAGGACATCAAGGACAGATTCATTTAGCCCAGGAAGTGATACCACTGGCTGAAGAGGCCTACTGAGAAGGGGCTGGCTTCAAACACAGCCTGAGAAGTCCTGGAGTTTTGGACCTCACATGCTCTCTCCTTGGAAAGCCCTTTGGTAGATAACTATATTTAGCATTTGCCATAGCACTGTAGGCCAGGAACAATGGTGTTTTACCAGCAGAACTGGTCATCTATTTGGTCTTTATGACTGCTCGCTTACCACTTTCTTGGCTTTTTGCCCCAACCCCAGGAAGTAGACCGAGTGACTATATGTTTAGGTTCATTTCAGTGGTGGCATTTAGAGAATTGAAGTGACTCAAGAGTGCTCAAAAATGGGACTTACGAGCCCAAAGCTGCCGGAAATTTGGGGCCTCTACCCTCACTGGGTTATAGGTTCTGGATGGGGACATGAAAACCAGCATGCATGGGTGCAGGGGCAACCTCGCTTAAGGATTACATAGGCCTAGGGTTTTGTGGAATTCTCATGGGAAAGCCCACTGCTCTAGACTTTCCACCACACAATTACAGCTGTGCAGTTTAAAAATATGAATTGAAATGAAGCTATAACTTCATGAAATCCACTAAATATATGAAGACATATGAAATCACAGCTTTTGTAGGCCATAGATGGTACAGCCTCAATGGTTTCACATCGTTCAATTGGATATCTCTTCCTTACCTTTCTGTGTATTTTGGTTGATTAGTTCACTGGCAAGGACTCATTATACCTCCACTGTATGTGAAGCGTGCTAGGCATGTTATAATTTACTAACTAACTAACTAACTAACTAACTAAGGGACAGTTCACTTCCTTAGAGAACTGTAGTTTACCATTTGGGGAGAAGATGGGACAGGGCAAAAGAGAACTACTGTGAAGGAATGATATCAACACATGCAAAACAAACTCTCTGGGCATTGTGAAGAGCATGAGTGAACGTGTGGTTGGAGGCAGAGATCCTATCTTAGACCCTCGTTCTTCCCCCTTGCTGGCTGTGCAATCTTAGGTAAAACCTGATAGTTTTTCTCTGTAAGATATTGCATGTGAATATGGAAATCAGTTAGTATATTATCACATAATAGTCATTAGTCAGCATGTTAGTTCCCTTTTCTTGTTCTATAAATCTTCCTCTAAGAAAATCTAAGCACATTCTCTTCTGAATCTGCAGTAATCATCTTTGTAGCTCTCTATAAACAAAATGTCACACCTTCTCCTTTTATTTTTGAACTCTACAACAAACTCCCTGAAAGAAAGAGGGCGGATGTTAGTAAGCTTGTGGTGGATAGTTGCACAGGTTGTGTACTGCAACAGTAGCTGTGACTGGCACTCTCTAAATTTGGTCATTGTACGAACATATGGGGTGGCTCTGAGTCATGTTTGCATCTCCATTTTCTAGACCTGGAAATGGAGACACAGAAAGAAATGATTCTGTAAAGTTCATGCCCTCATACAGTGTAGAGCCAGGACTCTTTTCGGGTTTTGTGATGCCTGGTCCCCTCATCCCCATATCTAGGAATCTACATTAATGCCTGCTGCTCTTTGACCTCCCTCATTTGCACCACGCAATAATTGGTGCTATTCATTGAATTTTCAAATTGACTGAAAGTTCCCTGGAGGTAGGGTCTGAGACCACATGCCACATTAATGTTAGTTGATTTGTCAACATAAATGTGAAGGAAGAATTAGTCCAAGAACATTCAAAGTGGAAATAGACTTAAGGTGGGGAGTTTTCATAAGGCCAAGAAGGAGCCTTTCTTTCTTTCTCTTTTTAAAATCCTTATTAAATTTAATTTTTAAAGATTTTTTTTTTATTTTGAGAGAGAGAGCATAAATGGGGGTCAGGGTGAAGGGACAGAGGGAGAGGGAGAAGCAGGCTCCCTGATGAGCATGGAGCCTGATGTGGGACTTGAGCCAAAGACAGAGGCTGAATCAACTGAGCCACCCAGGCACAGCCAAGAAGGAGCCTTTCTTGAAGGATTAAGTCCAGTGAGGTCTGATTGGCATTGGGGAAAGAAAGAATTTGTCTTAACATTTTGTCTTATCTTAGAGTTTAATCATGATTCCTGGCATCTCTGAAATGCCTGGATATTTGACATTTTTCCTTAAATCTCAGTTTCAGAAGAAGGAACTGATTTACTTTAGCCTCTTGATACTATCCATAGGATTATGGGTTTGATGAAACAATCCCTTATGTTCTTTAAAGTTCAAAAAATTTTTTAAAAGATCTTATTTATTTGAAACAGAGAATGAAAGAGAGAGAGAGAGAGAATGAGAGGGGAGAGGTCAGAGGGAGAAGAAGACTCCCTACTGAGCAGGGAGCCTGCTGTAGGACTCGATCCTAGGACTCCGGGATCATGACCTGAGCTGAAGGCAATTGCTTAACCAACTGAGCCACCCAGGCGCCCCAAAATGTTTTTGTGTTCTATGAGGCAACACTGGACTTGACTTCCTCCTTGAACCTGTCTGGGAACAGCAAGGAAGTTATAGGACTAGTTACAAGAGGAGCATTGGGTTCTGGGGAAGGAATTAAAGTGGTCTTATGAGCCTGTCAGTATTTTCTGGATCAAGTGCTGTGGGCATGTGACTGGGAAGGTACAGAGTCTGTGTGGGAAGCAGTGGCCATTTAAAGGAGGGGATAGGATGTTAACATTAGTAAAGAGGGTTGCTAGGGCCATAGTAGTGCCCACTTATAAACATAGATCCATTAGACCAGAGGAAGTTAGACCAAGAGAATATTTGGAGATCGTGTCACTAACCCCTCATTATACAGATGTGGAAACCAAGGTCAGAGGGTGAGAGGACATGCCCAAAGTCACCTGATGGCATACATAAGGATTAGGGCCCAAGGACTCAGATTATTCATGGCTAGGGATCTGTCACCCACCGGTAAGATTTTATTTAGTGCATTTCTGCTGAGGTGACAGTCAAAAGGTCCTTGGGTAACCAAGGCAGAATCAAAGCAGCTGGATATGGTGATTTAAAGACCATCACAGATACTCTGAACAGTAATAAACGGTGGAAAGCACTAATTTTTCTTTGGATGTTTAGCTAGATCAAGTTGCATATGTCTGACTGAAATGAAATAATCACAGGGGCACCCGGGTGGCTCAGTGGGTTAAAGCCTCTGCCTTCAGCTTGGGTCATGATCCCAGTGTCCTGGGGTCGAGCCCCACATCCAGGCTCTCTGCTCCATGGGGAGCCTGCTTCCTCCTCTCTCTTTGCCTGCCTCTCTGCCTATTTGTGATCTCTGTCTGTCTGTCAAATTAAAAAAAAAAAATCTTAAAAAAAATGAAAGTCATAAAATAGAAAAGACAACTGGGGAAATTTGAACACTGATTTAGTATTTGCCGATATGAAGTGATCATTGTTAATGATATTGACGCTTTGTTGAGAAGATATGCATCAATGTATGTATGGGTAAAATGACATGATGTCTACACTTTGCTTTAAAAGAACGCGGTGGCAGGGGCGTGGTGGCGGCATTGGGTGGCCGTACAGCTGAAAGGCATGTGGGTAGCCTGGACTTGGTAACTGCTAAAGCTGGGTGAGGGGTACATGGACATTTACTGGGCCCTTCTCTCTCTCTTTCTCTGTGTATGTTTGACGTTTTCCATAATACAAAATGAACACAAAACTATTTTCACCCCCTAACTATTGCAAGTCTTTTGTTAAATACACGGTGATTTCCTGGGTGTGTGCTTCAACCTAGTAAGCTCAGGCAGCTGGGACTGGGTTGGTGACTTTAACGGGTGCAACTTACACTGGTTATTTAACTTCGACTCTGAGTTTACTTCTCCATCTGTAAAATGGGAATAATGATCATAATAATTCATGAAGTCAGGGTTGCAAAGGTTAAATTCAGTCCACAGGCATGGCACAAAATGGAAGCTCAATATTTGTTTCCTTCTTCTTTTTCTTCTCAAGATTGGGATCCACACTGTTGACTAAAGCCACCATTTCCATAGTAATGTTTTCTAGAGTGAGACCTTGCTGGGATCGAGGCCTGCAAAGGAGGGAGAGGACCTCTCACGACGTGCTCCTTAGTGATTGTGGCTAGTCTCCCCAGAAAACTGTGACCAAGGGACCTTAAGTAGGCTGGGCTGTCCACAGTGAAGTTCATTCTGGTCACAGGTTCAGCCACAAGAGCAAAGAGACTCTCCCAGTTGAGAAAGGTGAAAACCATAGAGGCTGGATTTATTTAAAGTAAATAAGGTTCTGATTGCCCAATGCCCCTGGACCCTCACTATCTAGAAGATTAAGCACATATTTATAAAGTTAATGACATGTGTTTATTGCAAAGTTAATAGCATAGAACTGAACCTCCTATTTATCTAGCTCTTTGGGTCTTAAAGAATTCACGCCAACATGATAGACCGTGCAAATTATATTTTCTCTCCATACCCATATATATAATGCAGATAACCTGACTTGTTTTCTATCTGTAAAATTGTGAAAATAACCTAAGAAATGAGCAATTGATATTTGGAGGGCATTGCAATGTACTTAAGATGAAAGCTTTTGCTGTATTTAGAAGTAGCTATCATGATCCTTATTTTTATTTAAATTCATCACTGCAACTGTTGTTTTTTTTTTTTTTAAGATTTTATTTATTTATTTGAGAGACAGTGAGAGAGAGCATGAGCGAGGAGAAGGTCAGAGAGTGAAGCAGACTCCCCATGGAGCTGGGAGCCTGATGTGGGACTCGATCCCGGGACTCTGGGATCATGACCTGAGCCGAAGGCAGTCGTCCAACCAACTGAACCACCCAGGCGTCCCAGCAACTGTTGTCTTTTCTCTAGGACACTTCCCACCTGTTCACCACTTTCTGAATACACCTCAGAATTCTTCCATTAGCGAAACCTACTTTTCTTGATAACAATACCTTACATTTCCATGGCACTTGGCAGTTTTAAGAACACATTTGCAATCGTTATCTCATTCAGTCCTCACAATGGTGTGGCGTACCATACAAGGCATATGTATTTATTTCCATTTTACAGGTACATTTCATTGATTAAATGTTGGGAGGTGTCTTTTTCTTAAAAAAAAAAAAATTTATATATTTATTGTAGACAGAGAGAGACAGTGTGTGTGAGTGCGGGCAGAGGGAGAGAACCTTCAAGCAGATTCTGGCTGACTTTAGGAGCCCGACATGGGGCTCAATCCCATGAGCCATGAGATCACAACCTAAGTGGAAACCAAGAGCTGGATGCTCAACCAACTGAGACACCCAGGCCCCCCTTGAAGGTGCCTTTAAGATCAGGGAGTCTGGCTCTCTCTTTTTCACTAGCAAAAAATTGGGGTCTCATAGAGAGTGAAAATTTCCAGTTTCACACTATCAGCGACAGAACCAGGATGGGAATTCTTGTGACTCCCAGTCTCAACACCTTGGCTTTTAACCGTGGTGTAAGCTCCATCTGGGCAAACTGCACATTCTAGCTGATTCAGAGCTGTCCTAACCCCCAGCAGCCAGAATTACTGAGGGAACTTGTTGGAAATGCAGGTTTCTGGACCATGACCCATACTAAGTAAATTAGTCTTATAAGCAAAGAACTCAGAAATCTGAATTTAAGGGGCACGTGGGTGGCTCAGTTGGTTAAGTGTCTACCTTTGGCTCAGGTCGTGATCCCAGCCTCACATCCAGTTCCCTGTTCAGTGGGGAGTCTGCTTCTTCCTCCCCTCTCACCCTCCCTCCCCACTCATGCTCTCTCCCTCTCAAATAAATAAATAAAATCTTTAAAAAAATCTGCATTTTAAAACACACTCAGCTGATTATTCTATAATGGAAAGTGTAAAAGCTACTGGCTTATTGGATTTAAGCTCTGAGGCTCTGATCCCCTTTTACATATGATGGTCTTGAAATGTATGGGTCACCATCATGAATTCCTCTTTGTGAATTCCCTGGTGTCCTTTGCTGTCTTCATTACCACATGTTGACCTCTCACTGCTCAGTGATATGTCTGTGATGGTGCCCTTCTTTTCCAAAATTACATGCTGGATTCTCCTTTGAGTCTAACACTGTTGGCAGATGTGAAAGGGGCTGCTGGAAGGACAGACTCAGGGTGGCTGAGACTGAAGGACGAGACCGAAGGGGGCTGGGGAGCCGACTAGGTTGATGGACAGCACCGCCATTTTGGACACAGTGCTTTGGGGGTCTGTTGGGGTGATTCCTGCTGCCGGTGCCCATTGTGGGTACATATCTGCAGCAGGGGTCAATTGAGAAGCGTGTTTGTTCCTCCTCTAAGGTGACAGAAGTGTGCCAGAGCCCACGTTTCATGCTTTCATACATCATCTCTTTTCATCCTAAAAAATAGCTCTGTGAAAAAAGGCAGTAGATAGAGTTATCCCAAGTTGAAAATGTGGAAACTGAAATGCAAATAACTTGTCATATTCTTGTAACTGACAAAATAGCGGGGCTGGGAATCACGATATTTGTTGACTCCAAGTCAATGCCTTCAACCTACACAATATATATGTGATGGCAAATATTATTGAATTCCCTATTTTTGTGTTTGCCCACTCACTGAAACCCGTAACCACCCAATCAACCCCTGTGGTACTTTGTTGACCATTCACAGACATGCACAAGGGTACAAAAAACTTAAGCCCCCTGATGCGCACATTCTAGATAAGGACACTTGTTTCTGCTCCCACACTGTAAAATGATGTCCTTTGTACAGTTTATGGAGCGCCACATTTTTTACATTTTTGTGCTTTTTTGGGTGATTTTATGGTTTCAGATGGCCCCCCAGTATATTGAAGTGTCGTCTAGCATTCCTAAATGAAAGAAGGTGTGAAGTGCCTTATGGAGAAAGCACAGGTTAGATACGCTCTGTTCAGGCATGAGAGACCACACTGTTGGCTGAAAGTTCAATGTTAACGAATCAATAATCCATACTAAACATGTCTTCAACAGAAGCACATATAATACAAGGTTACGTATTGACCGGTTAACAGAACCGTGGGCTGGCAGGAACCTAGCCCTCCATTTCTCCTAGGAGCAATGGTTTGGTATTCATGACTTTGGTGTTTGCAGTCACTTTACGGAACAGAACTACTGCAAATAAATGAGTATCCGTTGTATTTCCTTGACAGGACTCCCCGAGGCCCAACGTAGAAGTGTCTTCTGTGGCCAACCAGGATTATCACACTAAGCTAATTGTGGGCTACCATGTGAGGCAGACGGGGTGTCAGCTCCTTCACTAACTCTGGTCTTCACTGTTCTCTCCCACAGAGGGGCACCGCCGAGCCTTTCCTGAGGCTCCACAACTTGTACCCCACCCCGCGCTGTGCCCGGCAGGCCGCCTTGCCCCGGCTGAGCCGCCGAGTGGTCAGCCAGCACTCCTACCCACTGAATCGCTTCTCCTCGGTGCCCTTGGACCCCATGGAGCGCCCTACCTCCCAGGCAGACCTCGAGCTGGATTACAACCCCCCGCGGGTACAGCTCAGCGATGAGATGTTTGTCTTCCAGGACGGGCGGTGGGTAAACGAGAACTGCCGCCTCCAGTCCCCCTACTTCTCTCCGTCCTCCTCTTTCCACCACAAGCTGCACCACAAGAGGCTGGCCAAGGAGTACCTGCTGCAGGAGGAGAACAAGGCGCTGCGGGAGGAGAACAAGGCGCTGCGGGAGGAGAACAAGACACTGCGCAAGGAGAACAAGATCCTGCAGGTCTTCTGGGAGGAGCACAAGGCCACGCTGGGTCGGGATGAGAGCAGGGCCTCCTCGCCACTGCTGCACAAGGACACCGCGGCCCTGGAAGTGGTGAAGAAGGACACAGCCTTGCAAATGCACCGCAGCAAGGAGAACAGCACCCTTCAGCTGCTCAGGGAGGAGAACAGGGCCCTGCAGCTGCTGCTGGAACAGAGGAAAGCCTACTGGGTCCAGACGGAGGAGAAGGCGGGCCCCGGGGAGGAGGCCAAGCCCATCGCCTCGCCCCATGAGGAGCCCCACGTGCCCGGGCTGCTGCCAGACCAGAGCACAGGCCTCTCCTCCCCTTTTGAGGAGTCCAAGGGGTCCCCGACCCCCCAGGAAGACTCCAAGACACTCCGGGTCCTGCGCCAGATGGTCAGCAACCTGTCTGGCTCTTCCGGGGACGAGGAGGTTAAGGCTGCCTCCGGCCTGCCCGACGGGGGCCAGTCCCTGGAGCTGCTGAGAGAGATGAACCAGGCACTGCAGGCCCTGCGGGAGGAGAACCAGAGCCTGCAGATCCTCCGCGAGGAGAACCGGCTCCTGCAGGAGGAGAACAGGGCCCTGCACGTGCTGCGTGAGGAGCACAGGATCTTCCAGGAAGAGAACAAGGCCCTGTGGGAGAACAACAAGCTGAAGCTGCAGCAGAAGCTGGTCATTGACACGGTGACAGAGGTCACCGCCCGGATGGAGATGCTCATTGAGGAGCTCTATGCCTTCATGCCAGCCAAGAGCAAGGACCCCAAGAAGCCCAGCAGGGTCTGAAGCCTCCAAGGAGCACGGGGCACGGAGCGCTCGGCCAAAGAAGACGACCTGCCTTTTGTCCATCTCCCTCACCATCAGCCGCCAGCTCGTGTCCACTGAGGAGCAGAACCACCACCTTTCCAAAACTCATGGAAGTAATAAAGGCGCGAGGAGGCTGGGGCCAGTTAACATCATCAGTGTGCTTCTCTGGCTTCTTTTTTTCCCTTTTCCAGCAGTTGTGGGCTCACAGTGAAATGGAACCAGCAGTACAGATTGTTCCCATAGATCCCTGTCCCCATGTGTGCACGGCCTCCCCAGCGATCCCACCAGAGTGGGGCAGTGTCACCGCCGAGGAGCCTACGGCAGCATGCCGTTATTGCCCGGGGTTCTCAGTTTCAGCTAGGGTTCCTGCTCAGTATTGTGCCTTCCATGGGTTTGCACAAATGTATCATGACACGTGTCCACCATTATAGCAGAAGTGCATTTTCACTGCCCTAAAAATCCTTCTCCCCTCCCTCCAAGCCCCTGGCAAGCACGGAGCTTCCTACAGTGTCCACAGTTTTGCCTCCTCCAGATGTCATCTACTGGAAACACACAGTATGGAGCCTTTTCAGGTTGGCTTTTTTCACTTAGTGATATGCTTGTAGGTTTCCTCTGTGTCTTTTCATGGCCTGATAGCTCATTTCTTTTTAGTGCTGAGTTGTATTCCATTGTCTGGCTGTGCCACTGTTTATCCATTCCCCAGCTGAAGGACAACTTGGTCTCTTCCAAGTTTTGGCAGTTAATGAATCTGCCTTCTTTCGTTCCCCAACCCCGGCCCCCCAACCCCAGTCTCTTCCTTCATTTTTGTCTGGTTTTTCTCTCTCATTTTATCCTATTTTTCCTTCTTTTTTCTCCTACTTCTGTGCTCTCTCTTCTGTCTTTTTCTTTCATCATCTTCCATTTTGGAAGCTATGGCATGGATGGTGGCCTGTGGGAGAAGAAGTTCCTCTAGGCTAGGGCTTTTCAATTGCAGTGCTAATGACACTTAGCGTGGGTAAATCAAGGCTGTGGGGGGCTTTCCTGCATGTTGGATGTTTATCAGCACCTCTGGCCTTTGTCCACTGGATGCCAGTAACAGCTACCCAACCCCCAGCTGGGACGACCAAGGGTGTCTCCAGGTATTGCCAAATGTCCCTTACCCCCAACATTGCTCTAAGTTTCTCAAAGTATATTCTTGGAAACACCAGTCCTTGACATGCTCTGAGAAAATAAAGGTTTCCGTGGGGAGAAATATTGTTAAAATCAATCCTCTCTGGCAGATTCAGAATCATACTCCAAGTTGAAGGATCTGAGAAGTCCTGCAATGAAGAAATCTGCTTAACTTTGGGAAACTCAGAATAGCTCAATTTTATTTGCTCTCAAAACCTCTTTTTATGTTATCCTGCTGTTCACCCAGTGTGGGAAGGGGTGCTTGTGCTCTCCCCGGCGCTCGGATCACATCCCTATTCCCAGGTGCTTGCCCTCTGCTTGTCCATGGTTCACATTTCCCAGTTGGATATAAGTGGTGGGGCAGATGACTGCCAGGCTTACTGGAGGGAGGCACGGAGGCTCAAAATTCTGGGCTTTGATTCCCATTTCAAAAGTTGGACAGAGTGTAGAACCAAGAGGTTGAAAGGAACCCCTCGGTGACTACAGAGGGAGTTGGGCTGAGTTTCCCAAACCTTGCTGTATAGTGGAACCACCACAGGGGCTTTGAAAAATGCTGCTGTTGCTGCTGCTGGAAACCGTGTTCTTTCTAATGAATGGGATTTTGAGCCCTGGGCTGTTTGTAGTGCACAGAATGTTGGTCTGTGGAGCTGCCCAACCCCTTCCTCATTCACATGCAGGTCTTCTCCAGCTTGAGCTGTGATCAGTTTCTCTGGGTAAATAGTTGTTTTCAAATTCCTTACTTTTCATGTTTAAAAGTTCCCCAGGTGTTCCAGTCTGCAACAAAGTTGAGGAACCAGGCTGGTGGTCCTTGAACTAAGTGGACTGATTCTCAGTATCCTGCTCCACTCGCTCGCTGTGGGTCTCTACCAGGAGAGATGTGTGAGGGAAAGGAGGAGTTTACCCACTTTGCAGTTGGGACAGACAGGAGTTGGAGACTCTAACCTCACTCCCTAACTCGCTGTTCATGCTAGCTAGATTTCCGAGCCTTGAGTAAGCTCCAGAAGGTGAGTCAAAGGCAGTTACCCAGTACTTGGCACTTGATGTGACCCCCGTGATCTTTGGTTAATGAGAGGCAAGCAGTACTGTTGCTTCTCCAGCGAGAAAATCTGGGATGCCAAGAATTGTGAGAGGTTAGCCAGCTAGTAAGAGCCAAACTGGGACTTCAACACAGACTCCGTGACTGCAAATCTCAAGCTCCTTTTAGATCACATTGCCAAGTAAAGCTGGTGTCCAAAAGTTAAGTTTAAAAATGGTTTTTGGGCCTATTTTCCAGATTTGGGAAGTTGTTGAGTCCTACCCGGAATAGCATCAGAGATCCCAAATGAGGGAAAACGATGATAGGAGTATTTTTTCTTACCAATTGGTGACTACATTTCTAGTCTATACTTAGGAACAGAGGGGACAGATGTCCACACAGAGGCTCAGTAATTCATTCCCCTGTTGCCACCCAAATCTGAGAAATAGGAAGTTGTTGCTACTGGACCTCAGGCCCTTGGCAGTTGTTTTTTTTTTCTCCATTTGGCAAATGTGTCATGCAGGACTCCATTTAAGTCAATGTGATAACCACAGGGGGTAGGATTTTTTCTTCATTTTTTTTGATGAAACCAAATTGATTTCTGTGATTTCAGACAACTAGAAGACAAAAGGCAGGCTCTCCCCATGTTTGTGTTACAAATTTTTAACTTGGATTAATCTATGTATCAGCAGTTGGGAGCTTTCTAGCCAGCTGAGGGAGCTCAGAGGACTTAATACTACTTAACAATGTCAACTTTCTCTGTCAAGCCAAATCTAAGAGAGTGAAAAATTAGCAAGACAAGCCATAAAATGTCATTTTTTATGGAGTGGGGAAGATTTACTTCAATACAACATTTCATTGTGTAGTGCAATCTGTGACAGATTAGCTAACATTCCGTGGGAGCTAACTTCTTGTGGAACAGAGTGAATTTCACTCTTCAAGGAGCACTTCCTGTAGACACCTCTGCTCCCTCCTTAGTTTGCCTCCTTGAGTCCCTCACTAATGGCTGAGGCTATTTTCTCTTTGCAAGGAAGGTTTGCCCTCAGAGAGCTAAGCATTCTTTCTCTGCCATTTGGCCCTTGGCCTGGCCAACTGGTGCCCTTGGTAGCTGGGGTCAACTGACCAATCCTGTCCTTAGGACTATGCAGCGCCCATTAATTAAGGGTCAGGTCAAATGGAGAATATTCACAACCTACAACGACTGGCTAGTTAATGGAAACTGAAGTTTGCCAGAATTAGTGCAGGGAAGGAATTCCAATGGGAAAATCCCCTATGTGAGGACAGTCATTCTGAGGTTAGCAGAGAGAGCCAATGTGAAGAACCAAAATCAAAACAACTCTGAAGAAAATCTTGCCAGCTTTGAATGCTCAGATTCTATTCTTGAACTCTCCCCCTTTCTAAGGACTTTTCATAAAACGGAGTGACCTCAGTCTGCCTGTGGTGAATGCTTGCTGGAGTCCAGTGTGACTTCAGGGAAGCAGCTGAGAGGAGGGCGCATAAGGGCGAGGTGTGTGATGGAGGAACGTGGACACCCGAAGTCCTCAATCACCATCAGCTTATTGTCCATGGAGTTGAATTTCTGATTCATCAGATGGGATGGCTCTTCCTGAAAGGCCAGATCATTTTCAGAATATTCTGGGTCTACCAACACAGCTGCTGGAAACCATGTTCCTTCCAATGAATGCGATTTTGAGCCCCTGAGCCGTTTGCAGACCACAGAATGTTTGTGTTTGGAGCTGCCCACCCCCTTCCTCATTCACATGCAAGTCTCCTCCAGCCTGAGCTCTTATCGGTTTCTCTGGGTAAGTAGTTCTTTCCAAATTCCTTCCCCTCTTTGTTCACTCACACAATGGCCTTTGTAACCAAGAACAAAGTTAGGAGCAGGTGACAGATTATTTTTAATGCTGCCAAGACAAGTGGCTGTTTAATTTTTGACATTCTCTCTCTCTAAGCCTGCCTTTATTCTTTGCAGATGGGGTGACTCAGAGCTCTCCATCAGAAATCCTCACACCATGGCAAGATTCAGTCCAAATCTTTTTCAGACACCGGTCAGTCCTCACGTCGTAACACTCTGTGGAGTAAAGTAGAATTGCTGGGTTGTAAGTTACTTGTTGTGGCCGATGATTGGGCTGTCCTTGCCTTTTCCCTCTCCTCCACTCATTTAATCCTTCACCAGGTCCTATCTCCTACCTCCAACACAGCCCTCGGATCCTTCTACTTCTCATGATTCCTATGAGCGTGACCCTAGTCCTGACCACCATCATCCTCTGGGCGACTGCTCCAGCTCTGCATTCATCTCTGGATCTTCAGTGTTTCTTTCAGCCCATTTTCCATGTACCAGTCAGACTGATTTTCTTATATGTGGAGATATTCTCCCACTGTTTCCTTACTTAAAATACATCACTACCTTTCCATGGTGGGTTGTTTTTTTTTTTTTTTTTTTTAAGATTTTATTTATGGGGTACCTGGGTGGCTCAGTTGTTAAGCATCTGCCTTTGGCTCAGCTCAGGGTCCTGGGATCGAGCCCCGCATCGGGATCCCTGCTCGGCAGGAAGTCTACTTCTCCCTCTCCCACTCCCCCGGCCTGTGTTCTTTCTTTCACGGTCTTTCTCTCTCTCGCTCGCTGTCAAATGAATAAAATCTTTTTGTCAAATAATCTTTTTAAAAGATGTTATTTTATTTTTTAAAAGTTATTTATTTATTTGACAGGGAGAGAGAGAACACAAGTAGGCAGAAAGGCAGGCAGAGAGAGAGGGGGTAGCAGGCTTCCCACTGAGCAGAGAGCCCGATGCGGGGCTTGATTCCAGGAATTGAGGCTCCTTCAGAATTCAATATAATTTAACCAAATGATCTCCTTGTCTCTTGGAGATTGCATCCAGAGAGGAGAGATCCCACCTCCTGGGAAGAGCAGGCAGAGCGCTAGGGAAGACGTACTTGGCCTGGTGAAAAAGGATGGGGACACCTGTGCTGCCAGGTGGTTGGAAGGAACCTTCTGCGGTCACGATCAAGCTGTTGGGTGTCAGAACCCAACAGCTTCCCATTTTGCCTTGTCTTTCATGGAGATCTCCAATCTGAACAGCTTTGCATGAGCAGTGTGGAATTCAGAGGCAGATCTCTGGGTACCTATCTAAGCTCCACCACTCACTGTGAGACTTTGAGCAAGGCAACTCTCTCTGCCATGGTTTCCTATTCTAGTGAAAACAAATGACACCTGCTTACCTCAGTTAGCTGTTCTTGCATCATAAACCTGTTCTAAAACATAACGGCTTCCGAACCATTTATTTAGTTGGGTTGGATTCAACAGGTCAGTTCTGGTCATGGCAGGACCCGCTCCACCTGTGGTCAGCTGGCGGGTTGCACGGTGGCTCTGATTCCAGTGGTTCGCTGGCAGTTAGGGCCCATCAGCTCTCCTCCATGTGATCTCTCATCCTCCAGCTGGCTGCCCCAAGCTTACTCCCATGGCAGAGGCAAGGGTGCAAGAGAAAGAGTAGTAAGCAAGGTCTCTTGAAATCTAGGCTGGAACTGGTCTGTCCTTTTGCTGACCACCTTCTAGAGGCAAAAACAAGTCACGAGGCCAGTTCAGATTTCAAGGGATATGAAATGCACTCCACTGCCTCCTGGATCTAGAGCACCATTGATTAGGACCACCGATGCACTTAATCCATCATCGGATCTATGGGCTGTTGGTGAGGATTAGGCAAGAAAGTACGTGGGAAGTGCTTAGAACTGAGACTAGCACTTTGTAAGCACTCAAGAAGTTTTTCTTGTTTTTATCATAGTAATCCTTTTTTACGTGCTTCTTTAAGAAAAATGATAGAAATTAGAACAACTCACAGAAAACTTCTTGATAATTTTTTGGTGTATTTAGCTACAATAATCTTTTTTTGTGGTACTGGAAGGCTGTCTAAAGTTGGCATCTGAGCTCCTCATTATGCTCTTAAATGCAGATTTATTGTGAGGATTGAATAAATTAATGTATGCAAAATGATTAACTCAGCATCTGGAATGTAATAAGCCCTAACGAATGGTGGCTATGATTATTCTATTATTGCAACAGGGTCAGTGACTTGGAAAAATCTGCCTTTTACCCAGGCTCACTTTGTCGCTCAAAACTAATACAGATCGGCTTCAAATGATGCTAAGAACTCAGATCTAACAGGTGGTTCATGCACAAAGTAGAAGAACAACAAAGCTTTAGGATGGAAATTTTCTCACACACATGTAAGTATAATGAGCCTCAATACCTTCATTATGCGGCTTCCCAAGATCAATCCATGGCCAGTCTTCTTTTATCCTCCCCTACTTCCTTTCTTTTAGTAGTTTTTAGAAGCAAATCCCAGATGTCACATAAATACTTCATTTTGTTTCATTTTAAGGAAACATAACCACCATATTATTGTCATGCCTGTATCCAAATTAACCCAATTCTTAAATACTATGTAATACCTAGTTCACAATAAAACTTCTCCCATTGTCCATCAGAGTCAAACTAGATGCATATATTGTGTAAGAAACCCAAGTGTGTTTTACAGGAGGAGACTTTGTGCAATTCCTGGGGCAGCCAGAAAGGGCAGGTATTATGCGAAGTCCGGCCTGCCAAGGACATGAAATGGGCTGGATATACTCTATAGGTGAAAACCAGTGTGGTTTCCTGAGCCTTTTCTGCATCTTCCAGGGAATGTTAATGGTACCATTCGGTGTGTCCAAAGCCACATTGATTTAGAGCTATTCAGAAAGGTGCTCACTAGAGTTGTGGTGTGATGTCCCAATAGTGGCCAGTGGTTAGCTTCATCAATCTTAAGGCCATTTGAAAGAATTGAGACCCACAGCGTTATCTTGACACCTGAAGTCTTGGAAAGACTAGAAGCAAAGAAGCTGCTTGTGCTGAGGAAGGCCCCCTGCGGTGCTCTCAGATCGGCAGATGGCGGGTGGCCCCAGGCTAAGGAGAATTTAATGTCAGGCTGTCACACCGAAAATCAGATTTATTTCTTAACATTTTAAAATTGTGTCTCTGTAAGGGTTTGGCTCTGGTAGTCAGGACTGGGGAAAAGAAGAGAGGATGCCAAACACCCTTCGTGTATGTTGGTCTGAAGGAGAGAATCTTAAAAAACACAAACAAACTCTCTACTTCTGTATGTGTGGTGTGATTAATGGGGAAAGATCTTGGTCTTTGGATAAAATAGATGTATATATTTATACATTCATTCAATACCTAGGCTAGAAACCAGACAGCTATGCTGACTCCATTCTCGCCCCCCCCCATGTAATAAATCACCAAATTTGGCCAGTTTGACCTCCTCAGAGTTTCTGGAACTCATCTGTTTTTCTTGATCTGTACAGCCAACTACCCACTTCGGGCTCTCAGCTCTTGCCTCATCTACCATGGTCTCATCCTAGGTAAGTTCATTTACCATACTGCGGCCGGAGTGAGCCATTTAGAACACGAATCAGACTACGTTACAACTCTCCTTTAAAGCTTTCATTGGCTCCTTCCTTCTTTTGCAGACCTTCCCTACTAGCATGCTGGGTTGGGTTGCAGGTGTACAGAAGTATTGGTCCCTTTAGTACAAAGGGTTTGGAGCAGGTTCATTTATTCCCCCCATACTTCCTGTATTCCATGCTGTGATGGGAATATTGCCCATGCCCCCCCCCCCATATTCTGTGCCATGATGGGAAAAGGCTTATGGAATAAAATCCAAGCTGCTCAGACCTCTGTCCTCTCACCGGCTCTGCCTCCTGCGACTTCCGGCCTGTGTGGTCACAATATGGGGCGGTCTTCAGCCTTCTGGGAGTCATTCTTTGCTCATGTGGTTCTTTGCATCTGAAACATGTCTTGACCCCTTGTGTGTCTTGCAACCGTTACTTATCCTCCAAGATTCAATTTAAGAATCATTTATTTCAGGAAGTGTTCCTAACCTTCAAGGTTAGGTCAAGGATCCCTCTTTTGTGTCTTCTGTATTCCTAACTATGGCATATTCTTTTACCAGATCAGCTTACCATATTTGCCAAGTGGTGGTTTGTTTTTGTATCTGTCCCTCCTCCCTCTCTTACAGTTCCTTGAGGAAATGTTCATCATCTAGAAATTCTTACTGCCTGCCTGGCGCAGGTGCCTGGCCCCCAGTAGGTGCTCAGTAGAAAAGAAACACCAGGGACTCTATGGAGGACAGCTATGATAGTCCTCTGCTGGAAGTTTAGCTAAAAACCCTGTGCTTTCCTGCCCTTTGCTAATGGGGTCTGATCTAAATCGTCCACCAGCATTGGCTCATGAGGTCCAAAATATCAGGATCCTGAAGTCAGGATCATTAAAAACATATTGAAAAAATAAAAAATAAATAATGTTGTGATGTAGTAGAGAAATATAAAAATAAAAGTGCCTACCAAATACAAATGAATTAAAATTGCCATTCCAACTAAAAAACAAAACAAAACAAAGCCAAACCCCAAAACCCTACAGTTGAACACCGCTCTCTCAGCAGTCTTACTGTTTTTAACAGCAGCGGATGAGAAGAAACACGGCATCACAAGCAGGGAGACAGAGAAGGGAGAATTGCTGCATTAGGAAGGAAATTGTCCAACAGCAGTGCACACCGTGGTTTACATCACCACCGCTGCCGCCCCAAGGATTTAGTGTTAATTCAGTTGTTAGAGTTTGTAGGCTATTGGCTGGTAGAAAACTACCATTTCCAAGATTATATATGTATATAAAGAGACTGGTACAGAGTCAAGATTAGAGAGTGATGCTGTCATTTGTAAAGACCAAAGGTTTGTAAAAATCTCACATCTTGATCTTGCAAACACACACATACATACACACTCACATGAGTTTGAGGGCCATGCTCCCTTTAGAACCATGATTTGTGGGAGACCAACGGCTGTAGAAATGTTCACCCAAGATTCAGTGTTTAGAGGTCACTAAGATGGAAATGTCTTCCTTCGGTAACTCTAATAGGACACCATGGTTAGGTCACAATGGCCTATTTACTTCACTTGTCATCGTTGGTGGGAGGGAGAGAGGCAGTGATGCCTCTGGATATTTGAGTGAGAAAGAGGACAGAGAAGTTACAGCAGTGATTTTGATAATGGGCCCTCTTGGTAGGGAAGAGTTAGCTTTGACTTGACGTGTGTTGTATACTGTGGGAAGGTGTAATCAGAGAGCGTGTCTGTACACCATCTGCTATGTACAACAGATCCTTACGGTGTTAGCAAGGGAAGACGTGATCATCACAGCCTAACTCATTTGTTTGATTTCAGGGACTCAAGGGGTTTGCTAATGTTGGAACTAGCTAGGCTTTCTTCAAAATGAACTAATTTCAGTATCCAAGAACTGAAATGCTTCAATACGCTGGAGAAAAAAAAATCTGTCTTAAATAGAGCAAGTGGATGGTGGCACTACAAAAAAAAATATTATGGATATGATGGGTCACTTGACCCCAAACCTTATTCTCACCCTAAATCTTACTCCACAGTACAGAATTCTGCTTTCTCCACGACTGGGTACCTGATAGAGAGGGCTCAATGACTGTGGCTGACATCTTTCAAGATGGAAGAGTTTTGATGGTGTGTGTGTGTGCATGCTTAGCTATATTATCATTCATCACAAAGAACTAGAGTATAGCTAGAGTACAGTGTATATGTAAATGCACATATTGCCTATCTGTCTACCTAACATGTACACATACTTTACATATATATGTATATATACATATAATCTTATTTTTAAAGATTTTTCAAATTTATTTGACAGAGAGAGATAGAGAGTGAGCACAAGAAAGGGGAGCAACAGGCAGAGGGAGAGGGAGAAGCAAGGAGCCCAATGCGGAGCTCGATCCCAGGATCCTGGGATCATGACCTGAGCTGAAGGCAGACGGTTAACCAACTGAGCCACCCAGGAGTCCCTATATATACATAATCTTAAGAAGATACAAGACAAAGAAGAGTAATGCATTGAAACATATATCATGAAGTCATGAGTGAGAAAGGCATGCTAATGAGGCATTTGCTAATGGGCCCCTCAATCATTTACCGTGTATTTTCTTAACACCTAACTGCGTTCCAGGCTTTGTTATAGACACTGGGGTTCATTGAGGTTCAGGGCAGACCTGGAGTTTACATTCTAGTAGGAGAGAAAAACAATAGCCAAGTAATCCTATCGCGAGATCATCTTAGGTAATGCTAGATGTTATGAAGAAATAGGAAATGAACCGCTAGACTGGAAAGTGTGTACGGTGGTTTTATACAGGACTGTCAGGAAAAGCCTCTTGGAGACTTCTTAAATAAGACCCAAGATGTGCAGTTCTTTAATTATATCCCCCGTTATTATACAAGATCCCCACCCATGTGACGGGAAGGTGTGGGATAGGAGAGTGTTCTGTAGTCTTAGTCCTTTGGTGAGCCTGAGGCTGTGACCTTTACAGGTTCCCCTTAGGTTTTCCTCACTTAGGTGGGGTAGAATGATCAGAGGGGGCTGGAGTTGAGTGGGTTGGGCTCTGATAAAACCCCAGCAGGTTAGGCTCTGATGAAATCATTTCTCTTGAGACTGGCCTTGTTAGGAAGAATAGGGTGTTCTGAGGCCTATCAAAATGATTACTGTTTCCCCTCCCACTGCAGGAAGCATGGGGGGACTTTTCTCTGTTCTTTTATTTATGTATGTATGTGTGCATTTATTTTTAAAGATTTTATTTGTTTATTTGAGAGTGAGAGAGCAGAGTGAGAGCACAAACAGGGGGAGTGGCAGGTAGAGGAAGAAGCAGGCTCCCCCCTGAGCAGGGAGTCCAGTGGGGGACCTAATCCCAGGACCCCAGAATCATGACCTCAGCCAAAGGCAGACACTTAACTGACTGAGCCACCCAGGTGTCCCAAGGTTTTACATTTTAAATGGAAATAAGTTATTTACGTTGGGGACAAAGACAAGATTAAACGGCATGCTCCTGATAACTTTGAATATACTACAGAGACAGAAAATTTATGGTAAAAATTCTCCACATGTCACTGCCTTGTTGTATGTGGCTCTTAGCATGGTAACATGGGATCAGAACAAGCATGTTAGAAGAGGACCTTTATTTGCTGATGGGGATCACTGCTCATGGGGAGCTTGTGCAAAGCCTCCCTGATGTGTGAGGCAGGCGAAGTATGTTCCCTGGGTAGGCTTTATCCATGAGGGCAGCGGGTCCTGAGTGCTGGGAGCGTGGAGGACACCTCATCCTGTCTCCTTCTGCAGACAGCCCACTGTGGCCGTCGCAGGCTGGTTAGGTGGCCCCCAGTGATGGGTTCATTCAAGCAACCACATGGTTGCCCTCAGAATAATCTGCCCTCTTGTGGGTTCTTAAAAGTCAGATCTTAGAGTCTGCTGAAATCATCTTTACGGTAATTTGGTTGTCCTACCGGTAGAGGATGTTTTCCTTACCTGACTAGGGACTCCCAGGAAAGTTGAAGTCATTGAAAAACCTGCGTTTGTACAAAGATGTAGACAAGCAATTGCCAGGTAAATTTGATTTGCACAAAGATCAAGTGCCGATTTCCAGATGAGAGCTCTGTTTTATCTCAAAGAGTAGATTTCTTTTTCTTTCTGAGTTATGTGACCATGATCCCAGTGATGCATTTCACTTCTCTGTTTGTATCCTGCAGACTGATGTAGCTTTAACTGTTCCGAGTAACAAGTATTCCATCATCTACCTATAGAAGTCATTTTGCAGACTAATTTTAGTTCCTGCAGTCACGTATTTGTCTAAGTATGTCTTTTCTCATTTTAATTCCATTATTTCTTTATTCTATTATTCTCCTTTGTTATGTTAAACCTTCCTGTAACATTTTAGGAAATTATAATGTTCTCTCTTCAGCATGTTCTGGCATTATAGATTTTCTTCCTCTGAGTTCTGTTCATGATCCACCACCCTCTGAGTTCTGTTCATGATCCACCACCCCAATTTGCAGTGAACGTAGGCATTGACCCCACATCTTCTTTCCAATGTAGGCCCATAATAGGGCTGAAGGGGACCCATGCCACACAGAATGTGGGGCTGCAACCTGGCAGAGAGTCAGTTTCCATGATCACGACTAAACTCTGAAGGCTCAAGGGAAGAATCCCTCCTGGCTTCTTTAAGCTTCCGGTGGCTCCAGGCATTTCTTGCCTTGTGGTTATACCATTCCATTCTCGGCCTCCATCTTTGCATCCTGTGTTTGTGTCTTCCCTTTCCTCCCCTCCTTCCTTCCTTCCTTCCTAATATCCTTTCTCCCTCCTTTCCTTCCCTCTCCTCCTTTCTTTCTTTTTCCTCCTTCCCTCCCTTCCTTTTTTTTTTTAAAAAAAAAAACTAGGCTCATGCCCAGCATGGAGTCCAATGCAGGGCTTGAACTCATGACCCCAAGATCAAGACCTGAGCTGAGATCAGCAGTCAGATACCTAACCAACTGAGCTACCAGGTGCCCTGTGTCTTTTTTTTTTTTAATAAGGACACTTATCATTGGATTTAGGTCTCATTTGAGTAATTCAGGATGATTTCATTCTGAGATCCTAACTTAATCTATGAAGATATAGAAGGTCACCAAAGAAGATCACCTTTTCTAAACAAGGTCACATTCACAATTTCTGGGGGTTAGACATGGACATATCTTTTGGGAGGCCATGATTTAACACACTACAGTGGTCATCTCTCTCCCAACTTGCAGTCTTGGCCCCAAATTGCTACCATTTAGAAACATAACTGAAATTTAATCACTATACCTCTAGCAGGCCCCTATTAAAAAGTCAGATATCTCTGAGAAAGGTCATTTGAGCATTTAGTGCCCATTAGTACAGGGTAGAGAGCAGGATCCTGGGGGAAGGGGACAGACAAGGCCAATATCAGTAAAGCAGTAAGAGGCAAGGATGGTCTGGTACATCGGGTATTATAGGGTAAAGGACCAGACTGTATTCAGTTGAAGATCTTGTACCCCAGCAGAATGAACCCATGAAAGTGCACCCCCATTGGGAGGCAAAGGCAGAGTTTGCCCCTTCCTAATTTTGCATCACAAATACATTTTTTGAAGTAGGCTCCACGCTGGCCCAAATTAAGGACCACTGGGGCCTGAATTCACAATCCAAAGATCAAGACCTGAGCTGAGATCAAGAGTCGGATGCTCAACCGACTGAGCCACTCAGGTGCCTCCTAATTTAGTGTCATATTTATGCTGTGCTCCCCTGCCCGGACTGACCACCTGACCAGGGAAACTGACCACATTTCTGCCCTCATGTCTTGGTTCCTGGAGCATCCCAGAGCAAGTGGGAAGCCTGCAATGGAACTGAATTGGGTCTTTAAGCAAGGATAGGATGTCGATAGCCATTTAGTCCATCATGAAACATAGGTCTGTGAGTTGAGAGTCCAGTGCCTAACTAGTGGAAGAGTCTATGGGCTTCTAACTCCCAGGTGAATGTTTCTCCTACTACCTTCGATTATCCCTAATGATCTCAGTGAATTTTAGGAATAGGTTTCATGTTTACAAACCTTTCAGTCAGAATTGGGCTTTCTTTCAAAAAACAGTTGACATCACAAAATCCCACATTTGTAGAGATTCTGGTGGTGTACACTACTGCTTGCCCTCCAGGGGGTATGGCTTTGACCTCTCTATTATATTTCAACAAGACATTTCATAGTGAATACATGAATGAAAGAACAAATAAATAATTTACACCAACCTTCTCTTTCAGGAGTTTATGTGTTTGCCCCATGTAAGATCCGATGTTAGCAAACAGCCCTGGGGAAGGGACGTCTCACTTATGCCTCTTCTTACTGAGAAGTGAGAACCTCAGGTCTACTAAGAGAATTGTCCATGCAGTTTGCTCCATGAGACTGCATAGAGCAGAGCGGGTAAGTTGTGTTCTGGAACCAGACAGTCTGGGTTCCCATTCTGATTATTCCATTAATTCACTGGGGGGTTTGGGGGCTAATTACTTAATTTCTTTAGAACTCAGTTTTCTTATCTGTAAAAGGAGAGGGGAATAATAGTGCCATCTATTAAGGCTGTCGAGAGAGTTCAAGAAAACTTTGAGAGTGTGTTTTCAGGAAGTGTTCGTTGTTACAGCTTCTGTCAGAAGCAATGCTTTCCGTAGAGAGTCAGTCAAGATCAGACGGGTTGGAAAGACAGGAAGTATATGGTCAATACCCTGCCTTCTGGGCTGGGGTAGGGATAAGGAGATGACAAATCTTTTTTTTTTTTTTCCACTGAAATGTTCCTTGAAACATTTTATTTTGAGATGACAAATCTTTATTAAGGGTCCAATTTTGCGAACCTGGCTCTCCCCCTAAACATTTACTCCCTGTACCTCTCCAGGCTCTAAACCTGCCTCGCCGATGATCTGCTCTCCATGGAGCCTTGCTCTATGTGCACAGGTATTACAATGAAATTCATCATTAGAAAGATTTCCTCCAGGCTCCCCAAGCACATGGTGTGGCAAGTTGGTAATTACGTGTGTTGTTTGGAGTGTGAGGTATTCTAAAATGAGAAATGTTGTCAACTTTCTAGAAGTGAGGGCTCCTGTGGAGATTACCCATGACTGTAATGGTTTCCAAATGCAAATTGAACATCTTTCTTTTGATCCTGAATGATGGCAAGAAGTGAACATGGATCTTTGATCCCATGCCAGTGTCTAGAGAAATTATGAGGTCTCCGGGATGAGATAATAGACCCTCATCAAGACTTCTAGCTTTAGGAAATTGTTTAATCTTTATTCTCAGTGGCTACAGCGTTGAGGCAGCTGTGACTGCAAGGTCCCAAGTGCTATTGAAAACAGCTCATCAGTTCAGAACAAAGCTGATTATGCAAATTGTGCATTAAGATGCGGCTGCAATTTAATTTTACTCTGTAAATAAATATCCCATTAACATCCATCTGTTGAAAGTCAGGTAAGACACTCTCTAAGACTGTATGGCTAGAGTCCCAGCGAATGCCTGGTAAAAACTGACGGGGGCAGGGGGAGGGATTAAGACATACAAATTCACTATGTAGAACTTCAGTCTTTTTTTTTTTTTTTTCTTTCAATAGCAAGTCAGCTATAAAATCAATTTAGAGCAAGAAGAAACTCTGATTGGCCAAGAAAGACACTGCATCTATTTCTGGTCCTGCTCTTCTGAGGGCACACGAAAGCTTTCTCTGATTGCTGTCACAGAGATCAATAATAATTATGGCTCACCAATTCCCTCCCAAAATAAAAACATTTCAGCTGATGAGAAGCGAACACTAAATTAGCACCAGCTCTTTTTGCTGCAGGGCAATTTACCCAGCCAGAAACGCCACTTGTAAGAGTTGTCTTTGCTGAAAGGGTGCAGCTGGCCTCTTGGAGTCTGGCGTGGTGGAAAAACCCACCCTGCCTCTGGACGGAACCGGAACCGGAACCGGAACCGCCAGTGGGATTGCAGGGAACGAGGCAGGCTGCCTCCCGAGTGCTGCTGTCTTCTCTCTGGTCAGACCGGTAATGAGCCATGGCCCAGCAGCTCTAGGAAGAGCTTTTGGTACTTCTGCAGCGGCCTTTTAATATCAATTGCTCCTAGGGGGCATAATGCTTGGGTATTATTTGCTAAGATTTTGGTGGGGATGAATTGCCAGTCCGCTGCCCTGAGGTAAGAACTGGTTGTATTTTGGGGCGGTGCTGTTTGGTGGGGGTGATGGTACGGGTAAGAGGCAAGGGGTGGGATTGGTAGGAGGTTAAGGACAGTCCAGGTACTGACCCATCATGGCTTATACACTGTGATCCTGAGGTGCTGTTTTCTAAACTATTGGTCATGTTTCCTGTAGAAATGACCATTGCATGTGGCTGGGGGCATCTCTGGAAGGATGTGAAGCAGAGGTCCTTCAAGCAAGGTACTAAGCCCCAGGCCACCAGCATATATGGTGCTTTGCACATATTGCAAAAAGAACCTCTGAGTAGAAAAATTTCACAAAGGGGTCCCTTCTTTCCAGCCCATGAAGCCCTGAGTCAAGGCCCATAGAATAAAGTACATCTTTATTCAGAAGAATAAAGTACATCTCTCCTGTACCTGTCTGTCTAAAATATGCCTCTTCCCCCAAGTATGAGACCTGGGTATCTGCCCCACAATTTGTACCACAGGGATGGGACTGAGGCTAGCTCCTCCCCTTTTCTTCTTACTGTCTTGAAGGTGGACATGATACTGAAGCTAAGCAGCCATCTTGTAACCATGAGACAATAACATTTTAACCTGCTTAGGAAGGTGGAAGGAAAGATGGGTGGAGCCTGGGTTCCTCATGACTTTGTTGAGTTGCTACACTAGCTCTAGACTAACTACTTCTGAATTCCTTGTTATATGAGAAAGATAAATCCTTATGTTAAACTACTGTTAACTAAATGTTCTGTTATTGCCAAAATAACCATAATGGAAGAAAGGAATGTGGAGCTAGCAGATAGGTGAGTGGTGGAAGAGTCTGAATTTCTGATTCTTGGCAAACTCGTCTTCAGAGATCCCACTCAAGTGAATGAGGCATTATGGTGACTGTCAGCCCTAGAAGTAAAATATTAGAGGTGGTTCTGTGTGCAGGAGTGAGGTGAAAACTTGTCAGCATGCATGGGAACTATATAGCCAAACGAACAGCTCCAGCACTGACCACTTCTGCAAGCCATGGTCCTTATGAGACCTGTAGTCTGAAGTGTCAGAAAGGCATAAAAGAACTTCGTATCCTGGCTTCTTCTCTTCCACAGAAACACACACACACACACACACACACACACCACACACACACAAAAATGGTTATAGACAAGGTCATGATACAGGAATATTTATTCCTCTGTGTTCCCTTCCTACTATACGTCTTGCCTCACCTTCACCCAGACTGGCTCCTGGTATCTTCATCCTTCTTTGTTTCTATTAGAATAGACTAGGTCATGCTGTGGTTATTGGTCGCTTACACTAATAAAAGGTTTTCTCTTGCTTATGCAGCAGTGCCTTTGAGGGGAGCTGGGGGGCTGTCTCCACATCATAGTCATTCTTACCCTAGGCCCTTGACCATCAGAAGTAGCCTTGTCTGGCACATTCCCAATTGCTACAGCAGAGGGGGAAAAAGCTCTAGGCCAGCACTGTCCAGTAGAAATATGATACAGGCTACCTACGTAAGTTCACATTTTCTACTAGCCACATTAAAAGCATAAAAGGAAGGTGATGGTGGTGAAGTTAATTTTAATAATGAATTTTATTGATGCCAACATTATAATTTCAACACATAATTAATGTAAGATATATTAGGGCTTTTTGGATACAAGCTCTTTGGGATCCAGTGTGAGTGTTTCACACTTCCCGCACCTCTCAGTTTGGACCAGCCACACTGTAAGTGTTCTGGAAGCATCTGTCGTGATTGGCTACCACCCTGGGCAGCAAGCTCTCAGGGTCCCTTTTGACAATTACTTCCTTGATCTAGAAGTGACTAACACACATCTCTTCTGCTCACACCTCACCGGATAAAACTGGTCATGTGTCTTCATGCAACCACAGGGAGCCAGCAGGGGTGATCCTTGTTTGTGCCTTAACACGGAGAGGTGGGAATGGTTGACAAAAGCAGGCATGACCAGCAAACCCTTCTCACAGCCCCTCACTAGGACACCCCGCTGGCTGGTGCCTCTTCTACTGTCTGTTTTGACTTGACTCCATTCCTTGCTTGGCCACGAAACGGGAGGCAGATAGGCCAGATATCACAGGATAGGACCCAGAAGGTGTGCCTATTTTTAGAAATAGAAATTTCTTGGAAGTGTGAGGTAAAATACTGATGAATTCGGATGACTGGGAAGGCCAGAGGCTAAGGTGCGGGAGCAGAGGAAAGGCCCTTATGGAGCAGAAGATGTTTTTGTTCATCCTTCTCATTTGCCAATACTGTTAGCTTCCTTTCTGACTGCCTTGTTGCTGGCGTCCCTGAGCTACCCCCCTGTCTCCCAGGACCCCACAGCTGGGAGCCCAGGAACAGGATGACTGCCCATTATGCCCTATAGAATATAAGGTGATATTTAGTTGCTAATGTTTTTTTATACTGGAAGCTCTTGGAGGTCTGGACAACAACGTACTTTTTCCTGAATTTCTGTTACTATCTGGTTTATAGTAGATGCTGAGTAAATATCTGAATGAATGAATTTTGTGTTAACTTGGACAGAACTGTGTCGTGCCCTGTTTGTCTTGTTAATGGCACTGCGACGGAGAGCAGAGCTGGCCCCCATGCCAACCGGATGCTGCTGTTGACGGGCACTGGGAAGTCATCGCCATGCCTCCTGGGAAGGACCCTTCAGGTAATCAGTAGAACATATACTTTGTAAAACGTCCATAACGTGTGGATTTATATTGTTTTAAAATGTACATTTTATTAATATTTGGGTATGGGGAGGCCAGTAGATGAGGAGATGACCGCCATTGAAAAGATAGCTTACAACTATCTTTTCACGGTTCCAAAGAGGAGGGAGGCGTGCCATGTCATATAGGGACGGCCACCTGGGAGAACACCACAGTGGGTCAGGCGACAAGAGGGCTTGCAGGGAAGATGTGGGCAAAGCATTTTTATCGTGGTTCCTGCAGGAAATGCAAGGCAAGGCACGGTAAGCAGGCTTAGGATTGGCTAATTTGAATAACTCCAGCTCGTCCTGGGGTATGGGCGCCATTCTTAGTCATCTGGTGTATGGCCGTGTGGTGACTGGGACAAGGGGATAGTAGCTCCGTGGAGAGAGTCTGAGAGAGGAGGCGGTGGGGGTATGGGCTTAAGATTGGTTGGTTTGCAGATAAAAGACACACCTGCAGAGGAGTCCTTTCCTGCCTCTGAGAATTGGCTAGTCATGGGAGGGACAGTCCCTCTGGGGTCAGCAAAGCCCCAGATGTCAGAGCAACAGAAACACAGAAAATAAAAAGGCATTATTAACACATATATAAATGGCTCTACTGAGTTCAAAGGTGGCATTTCAGTCTCTTAGGGCTTAATAGAAAACTGAAATTATATGCCCTTTTAAGTTTTCTAAAGTGGTTCTGATCACTTGTCTGGATATTTGAAGGGCAAAAATGCAAGTACAGAAGTTAGATACCTGAGCTTTATTGTGGTTCTAAGTGGATCCCCTGGCATCTCCATCTTTGGAGAAGAAGTTTCTGAATTTTTGGATTAAAAACAACAGAGATGTGTATGCAACTGGAGAAGCTGAGTGGGACAGAGGACCCAGGGAAGATTAGCTGCCTGAACTTTCCAGCATGGATCAGGCTGCCAGTGCTCCACATTTTGAGTATCATGTGATGGGTCCCTAGCACCATGGAGAGTAATTGGAAGACTAGCAAGGGAAGAGTGGTACTCTTGAAGCCTATGGTGTTCGTGAGCACACTGAGCTCCGGGAGTTCCTCCAAAGTGTCATGGGCTTTGGTGACAGTTACTTGGAAAGTCAAGGGGGACTGTCACCTGAAAAATGTTGATGTGCCATTTGGTGTGCCTTGAGCTTTCCTGTTGAGCTTAAACCCATGTTCATTTGATAGAATGGAGCCCCGAGTCCAATCAGAAGTTAAAAATTGTCTCCATTTCAAAATGTCTGTGTGTCTCAATATGTCCTATTGAACTGGGGGCCTTGTATGCTATCCAGCAAGGAGAATTCTTAAAATGATGGTGTCTAGACCAAAAATGATGATAGCCATTCATGGCCAATAACCAGTAGCTGATACTGGCTTTGTGAATCAGCAAGCACCAGGCAGATGCATGTGTGCAGCTAGTGGTGACACAGTGCTTTATAGTGAGGTCCTGCCAAGGCATTTTCATCGGAATGATTACAGCAGAAATGCTAGCAAATTCTTTGGAGCTGGAAGAAAAATGTATCTAAAATCTGTATTTTCGTTTAAAAATATATATTTTTGCAGTTAGGAAAATATTTTATGTGCTAACTCAGACTCACTTATCTAATAAAGAAGATATTCACTAATAGCTGGAAAAAGGCATTAATAATAATACTAACCATTCATTGCTGATATGAGTAACTGATACTTACTATGTGCCAGGCATTGGTCCATGGGACTTATACTGATTTGTTAATTTCTTACAACACCCCTAGGAGACACATTATATCATATCCTCTTCACAGAGGAAAGCAACTGAGATTAAACAATTTGCCCATAGGTCATGCAGCTAGTAAATGGTGGAACCCATGTGGTCTATCCCAACTGCGTGCTCATAATCCTAGGACTATCTTAAAGTGGGGAGCACAGTTGAGAGGACAGCACTATCCTTGCCCCAGCCACTTACTTTTCAGACGATATTGAGGTGTACTGAGCACTTCTTTTTTTTTTTTTTTAAAGATTTTATTTATTTTATTTGACAGAGATTACAAGTAGGCAGAGAGGCAGGCAGAGAGAGAGAGAGGAGGAAGCAGGCTCCCTGCTGAGCAGAGAGCCCAATGCAGGACTTGATCCCAGGACCCTGGGATCATGACCTGAGCCGAAGGCAGAGGCTTTAACCCACTGAACCACCCAGGCACCCCTCTACTGAGCACTTCTAAAGACAGATTTATTTATTTATTTATTTATTTATTTGAGAGTGAGCTGGGGGAGGGGCAGAGAGGGAGAGGAAGACAAGCAGGCTCCTCACTGAGCAGGGAGCCCGGTGCAGGGTTGGATCCCAGGTCATGACCCGAGTCAAAGGCAGATGCTTAACTGACTGAGCCACCCAGGCTCCCCAGACCTAGTGCTCTGTAATTTCCTCTTAATTCCTGCAAAGCCTTCCTACAATTTCAAAGCTTCATTTCCTTGATTGTTCCTGGTTTAAAAGCTTTGTTTCTGAATCAGTCAGGATAGGCTAGCATGTGTTTCATAACATAGTATGTTGTATAGTATAACATTTTATAACAAAGGCTTTTCATGATACTTGCCCCAGGTCCTAGGTGTGTAGAGAGATGCTTGCATGTTACATGCCTATCCCAGGTTCCCAAGTGGTCTCTGCTTATGAAAGTCCTTCAAGGACCTAGGATGACAGAGCAGCCGCCATCTTAAAGATGGCAGTAGCTATGCCATAGGAAAGAATGCCCTGAAAGCTCTTATACCTGCAATTAAAGGTTCTGCCTGGAAGAAACACATAATTCATGGGCCAAAACTGGTCTCGTGGCTTCATCCAACCATAGGAGATCTGGAAGTGCAGTCCTTACATGTGCCTGAAGAGGGGAGAACAAGCCATAGTTGGCAAACAGCATTAATGACCTCCACATGGCTCAGTGTGCACAACTATGAGAAAGAGGATTTTGGAAAGCTTGCAAGGTACTAATCAGAATCCATGGAGATCTTGGTAGTACACTGAACTGGGATCAGTGCCAAGCTTCATCAAGTCTGACTTAAATGCATTAGATTAGAGAGCACTCAATTGAGCTGGTTGTTTTCCTGATTTCAGTGACTGCTCCATCCATTTTCTCCTGCATGCCTCCTCTTCTCATCCCCCATCCACCTGCCTGTTCCCAGGATTGTAATAGCGATGCTGTTCAGTTGGCATGAGGCAAGGCTTCAGGACAGCTTTCATTCATCGTGATTTTAAAGGTTGAATGAAAGTGGGATCACAAAGGGTAAAGAATAAGAACATATTTGTAAACATTTTATGCACCTCCCACTGATTTTGTGTTCACAGATGGGGCTCCAGGAGACTCCCTCCCCACCCCTCGTGCAACAGAACTGTCTCTACTGTTTTTCGTTTGTGTTCAATACAGGTGTTCACCCTGTAGGGACTCACTATCAAATTTGACTCTGGACTGACCTAGAGCAGAGGAGGTTTGAGACCTGTCACTATGTCTCGGTTTGACTGATTGTAGGGAAAAGGCTGAACTGCAATCTTGGTAGGTTTTCCACAGGGAAAAGGAGGAAAGGGAATTGATTCTGAAGTCCTACCAACTGAGTTCAGATGTTAGCAGCACAGTGGATTAGCCTGTGATCTTGGACAGATCTGTTTCTTCATCCTTTGTAAACTATCAAAACTCAGTGCCAACAGCTGCTTCAGAAGTTTGTCTCTTTAAACAGACATAAAATAAGGAAAGCAGTAGGCTGCCATGACCTTGTCTCTCATTCTCTCATGTTAGGAACTATAGTAGCATTATCATGGCAATGAACCGATGAGGCTCTTCTTAGGTCCCATTCAGGAAGCCCAGAAGACACATGTCTGCATGAACTTGTCACCCTCTCTCCTTCCAAGAAACATAGTTAAATATTTCAGTGTGTGTTTCACACTGAGGGGATCAATAAGTAGAGATTTTTTTTTACACTAGTAAGAACACCTTTCAAGAAGAGATATATCAAAATAGCCCAGGTTGGGGCAGGGAGGGGGTGCTGATATTGTCATGTTATTGACTAGAAGTAGCCTGACCTTTAAAATTACAGCATCCAAATACATCAAAAGCAAGAAGGGAGAGAATCGAAGTAAAGGGGTTACTTTTATTGCTTCCTTATCCAAGAGAATGCAGCAGGGTTGGGTGAATATCCTCTATTGTGTTTTCCAGAAAATAGATTTAAACCATATTTCTTGTTTTCTGTTTCATTAGAGTGAGAAGTAGGATGATGATATGTGGTCAAAACAGAGACCCATGAATTCTGCAGTAAATCAGTAAATCACGGAGAATCACAGACTTTTACCAAAACAAAGACCCCTTACGTTCTGCTGACGGCCCTCTTCCCAAGTCTAATTCTGGGGGAACTGCCCGGTTTCCCTCTCATTCCCCTTGTGGCTGCAGTGATGGGTGACTAAGCCTAGAAGCCCCTGACTGAAATTAACTTACTGAATCAAAATCCCTAGGGATGCAGTCCAGGACTCTTCATTTTTACAAGTTCTCAAAACACCAATGTTTGAAAACCACTGGCTGAACGTCCATATATGAAATGATCCCTGAACTCCATTATTAGCCCAGAGGAGCCTCACACCTTTTAAGGATTATAAAAACTGGAGAAGGAGTGTTCTAGAGCCTACCCATGGGCAGAGAGCTTCTTGAAACCTGAGTAGTTACCGGCTTCCCCCAATTTTATACTCTTTTATACTCTCATCCCCAGTAAGCATGCTGAGTAGAATGCCATTTGCTGGGGATTTTCCTACTTTTTTTTTTTCTTTTTTTTTACATTAGTGACTTTCTTAAGATTTCTCCTTAAGTTTTCACAGCTTATGTTTTGCCCTTTGACTACAGATGACTCTCTTGGTTGTGTCTTGGCACTTTTTGTTTCCTTTGCACCCGGCACATCCTCTGTATTTTGGATTTCTATATGTTCATTGATTTGGTGCGGCTCCAACAGTTCAAAGTTGAAAGATATCGTGAAAGAAACCTCTGTGTCTGAGGCTCCTGCTCCATCCCTCGTGCCTGTACAGTGTTGTCACATGGCTGGGGCCCGGAAAATGCCTACTTATTGACTGAGTGACCTTAGGCTTGCTCTCCATTTTGACCAGTGCCTTCATATCTTTAGGAAAATCTGCTCCTGCCGGCAGTTCCCTGTGAACATCCAGCAATCATTCCAGAAATGGCCGCTCTCAAGTGGCTCCTCTAGAAGTTAATGCTAACGCGCACTACCTGCCTACTTGACATCTCCTTTTAGCTGTCTAGCGGACATCTCTAACTTCAATACCTCTCTCCATTCTCATTCTTCACCATCTTGTGCAATGGCCACCCCATGCTTCCAGATGTTCAGGTCCAAAACTCTGGAGTCACCTTTCTTTCCAGTTGCATCCCATATCACGTCTTCAGTAAATTCCGTTCATGCTATCTTCAAAATAGATCCAGAATATGACCGCATCTCAGCACCTGCACTGCCCCCTCCCTGCACTTAGCCACCATCTTCTGTCTCCTGCAGTGTTCTCCCCCTGTAATGGTCTCCTTGGTTCCCTCCTCATCCTCCTCTAGTTTACTTTCAATACAGCAGCCAGGGTAACCTCTGGAAAGTTAAGTTAGATTATGTGACTCTGCTGCTAAAACCCCTATAATTCTTTCTCCTTCCATTTCGCCAAGAATAAAAGCCCAAATCCATAACTGGGCCCTCTCATGTCTCTGTGACCTCATTTGTGACTCCCATCTTGCTCAGTCAGCTTCAGGGACATTGCGTGTCCCAGTCATGCCAGGCACCCCCACCCCTCCCCAGGAGGTGGCCATTCTCTCTGAAAGGGCCCCACAGAGAACCACCCCCTGCTTCATCCTCATCTTTGCTCAAGTGCCATCTTCACAGTGATTCCACACCCGTCCCAGCCACTGAATTTAAAACTCTACCATCTCATGCCGCACATAATCTTTTTGCCCAGCTCTAATTTTCTTGTAGCGTTTACCACACTTTCTCACAAGGTATATGTTACTTGTTGATTGTGCTTACTGGTCATATATTTTCCCAACCAGAATGGAACCTAGGCAGAGGCTTTGGTCTGTTCACTTCACTGATGTTTTCCCAGTGCCTAGACTGTCTAGTAAACTGTTGAGGAAGGAAGAAAAGAGGAAAGGAAGGAAAGAAAGATAAGAGAGGGGAGGGGAGAAAGAAGGAAGGACTCCCATTTTGTTGGAAGCCCTCAATATTACAACCAAAGTTATTACGGCAAAAGCAACATAAATCCACACTGAGTGGAGAGAAGAGCACCACATTTGTGAGAACCAGTAAAGGAGGCATTTCTCACATGTCAGTTATTTCTGACTGAACTCTGTATGAGTGGTCTGTAGCACCTGCTCAGACTGATTAAATGGCTTCCTGTCTAATCAACTCTCCATCAGTTATCATCTCTGGTGCTCACCCGTCAGCCATATTGAATGGTGAATGGCTCCCTCTGGCTCCTGGTCAGGCTTTCACAGGTGGGGGGTTTGTGAGATAAAGTTCTGAGGAGGATGGAAGAAGACCCGCATCTAAGTAGAGGTGGACAGAATCTCCCTGTTAGTAGCCAAAGGTCCCCTCTGCAAGTGTCCCTTGGAAACCAAGGCTTTTGTGGGAGTTCCGACTTATACGAGCCTGAAGTGAAGCTTTTATCCCTTGTACCTCATCTAGGAGCCACTGCTGCCTGTGGTGAGGAGGCAGATCCAAGAAAGATATGGATAGGTTGAAAGCTACTTCTGCATCAGTAGTATCCTCCGCATTAGCATTTGACAGCAGCACCGGGTGTTATTAGGGGTGGATCTGAGGTCTTATCAATTCCGTGGTTCCCTACACCTGTGGTCCTTAGGGCGTTCCCACAGGGTGGATTGGATGTGAGCTCATCTTCTGATATCTCCTAGCCACTCAGGAACTCACCCTTCTGGGTGTGGACCCAGTATACCTGCGTTGTGCTGGTTGAGGTCCTGGTGGGTTGGGTCATCGAATGGTTTCTCTGTGCTTCGCAAAGGCCAGGACTACATGCGGCTGGTCCTTCGGGGTAAGAGTGATTGTGGTGGTTTTAAAATGTGCTCCCCAGTTCTTTGACATATCTTGCATGGAGAGGTTGGGGTCTACGTCCCTTCTTCGGTCTGGGCGGGTTCTGTGATTACCATGCACCAAGAGAGGAAGGGGAAGCTATGTGAGGTATGTGACTTCCAAGGTTAGGTCTTTGATTGTCATGTAGCTCCTGTGTTGTTTGTGGAAACCCTCTCCCAGAGTCCTGATCCACCAGGTACACAGTCTGATGATTGGAGACCATCACGCTGGAGAGGCCCCAGGGAGGTGCTTCAAGGGAAAGTCCCTTCTGACTAAACTCAACCTTAAGTCCTCCTACCCAGACACCAGGCCCATGAGTAATGGAGCCCCTTTGAGAGGGGATCCTTCAGGCACTTCCACATTTCTGACCTATAGAAGCTTTGAGCATAGACAGATGGGTATTGTTTTATGCCTCTGAGTTTTGGGATACTTTCACATCAGCACATAACTGGACCAAAGGGATCTGGGGAAATACCAGTTTTGGAGTCCGTTGTAGGTCAGTTCGAATGTCAGCTCCTACTTGGCTAGCTCGGTGACATGGGACAGGGTCTGATAAAGCTTTCAAGTAGGGAAGATATCATGTGTGTTTCAGGTTGATGTAAAGGGTCAATGAGGTAGTAGATGTACAAGGCTTAATCATGTTTTAGGGATCTGAAAAAAAATCTTAGTCTCCCTTGTCTTCCCTTCCCTTCTACCACAGAAAAAAAGAAAATAGTAGCTTGGCTGTGGCCATGCTGGAACCGTGAGTATGGCTGGTGTCTCTTGTGATCTCAGGGTGGGCTACTCTGTATTTGAGCTGTATTTGAATTCTTGCAGTGTCTGCCCCCACCCGCTCCCTCCTCTGCTCCTTTAGGCAGGCTGTCTATAAGCTTAGAGCTTAATAACAGGTCTGGCCCACGATAGTTGCTCCATAAATGTTGTCAAATAAATGTGTTAAGATATGTATGCAAGCAGAGATCTGAACCTGCAAGTGTGGCTTCATAATGGGTTAGGGGTATACAGGGAACTCTATTTCTAAGAATTAAACCTGATTTTTTAAAAGTTAGCTGTTAAAGAGATCCAGATTCTGGCATTTAACTGCCAAGGGTAAAATCCTGGCTCTATTCCTTATTGGCTGTGTGACCTTAGGCAAGGTACATAACCTCTCTGTGCCCACATTTCTCCACCTACAAAAGGGGAGAAAAATAATGGCATGTAAGGAAGGCAGAAAACGTGTATCACAGTGCCTAGCTCGTGATAACCTTTAGTGTCGTTTCTCCAAGTATGGTGTATGGGACCAGGAAATTCATGTCACCTATGAATTTGGTATCTCTGCAGGACTCTCAGGCCACACCCCAGGCCAATCAGATCAGAATCTGCATTTAACCGAGATCCACAGGTGATGCATATGCCCATTAAAACTTGAGAAAGACCGCTCTCATAAGCTTTAGCGATAATTATGGTGTAGAGGAGAATTGTCTTGTGTTTGGAAAAACTTCTTTTAAAAATTTTGTGCAGCCCCAACATGCAAGGGTTTACAAAATGGGACAGCCTTGGGATTAGGCCCAATGACAGACAGTGCTGGGGGCCGCCATACACCTGCGGACAGCAGCCTCCTCTTCTCCTCCTGCTATGCTCTGTCCTCAGAATTTTCTCTCTTCTTACCTGTAGGCTAATGCATGCCTTGCCAGGGGGCTACTTTTTTCCTGGACTTGAGAATTCTCGGGGGCTCAAGTACAGCTTATTGTCCAGGGCTCACTCTGGGTAAAGCGAAACAGTGTTATCTGCGGTATCCCATGCCATGGAAATCAGTTTGACATTTGTGAAAGGCTTCCTCTTTTGTTATGTGTGTAAGTGCACCTGTAATTTTATCTCAGATGAAGGAAACATTAAAAAAATGTATTCCTTTGTGTAAAGCCTTAGACAGCCTCTGAGTTAACACCCTTCACCACTCTTATGCAAAAATAACCATTGTGGCCTATTTGTGGCCTGGTTTTGTTAGTAATAGATACCTCTCTAACTCCGTGCATCACTGTGGAGATGGTTACTCAAAATGGTTTTTGGAATGAAGATAATCATTACTTTTAAAATTACTGCAATCTGACTTCTCATTAAAATTTCATTAATGCCTTTCCCGAGTGTGTCAAATGGGATACTTTAAAAAGCGTATTGCTCTATTATATTTCCATTAATACTGTCCACTATTTTAATAGCCCTGGAAGGTTTTAATACCTTTGTGCACTTAATGCAAGAAAAAAGCCTTGGAGAATGACTGAACTAAAGTAAACATCCTGATGCCATGTTCGGCACAGCCCTGTCCCATTCCCGCAGCTCTTTAGGAAAACCTCTGTAGAACTCAGCAATAAAAGTGACAATTCTCTTGGGGGGAGCCTGGGTGGCTCAGTTGGTTAATCGTCTGCCTTCAGCTCAGGGCATGATCCAGCGAGCCCCAAGTCAGGCTCCCTGGGCAGTGGGGGGTCTGCTTCTCCTTCTGTCCTACTCCACATGCTCTAATAAATAAAATATGGGAAAAAAATAAGAGTAGCCATTCCGGGACATTATCAGGAAATCGGTGGGTTCTGCTTTAGGAGTCTTTGGACTGCTGTATTGTCATTTGACTGATAAGAGCCACCCAGGGCTGGGAATGCCAGTGTTTTCGATGGTGCGCTGGCGACAGCTCCGATCTCCTCCTCCTGCCTAGGCTGTGGCCACCACTCAGCTCTCTGGACCATGGGACCAGGTCGGGGGGCATCTTCTACTCCTGCTTGGAGGAGGGGATCCAGTGCCTCCCCGCTCCATGGAGTCCACCTTGCCCCCTCTTCCTTCAATGGCCATAGCCTCCTAAGACCCTGCAGATGCCAGAGATGAAATGGTTTGGAACAAAAAAGGAAAGGAAGAAGCCACTGCCTCACCGCCTCACCCAGGCGCCTGCCTTCGTGCTGCCTCCTCTTCCTGCTGTGGTTTAATGATTCAGTTGTGGGCAAAGAAAGCTGCATGTTTTTATGTCCCCAGAGGGAGTCATTCACATTTGCAAAGCCTCCTTCCCAGCCTGCAGGAGTCCTAAGGTTTTCTGGACCAAATGATCTCTCCCAGTACAGATGTTATTGTTTTAATATAATGAAAAATGCAGTGACATCAAGGGCTCACAATAGCCCCCATCATTCATCCTTCCAAGCCATGCAAGTGTATTTAGTAAACGGATAGAGTAATCAGGGAGCACAAGGCAGGCTGATCTATTATTCAGGTTATTACAGAATCAGCAATGTTTACTTTCTTATTATAGTTTTCCAATTAGTGGGAGAGCAATGACAATAACCCAGCTTGGGGTCTCCAGGGAGATGCCTGAAATTTTACATGCAACTTAAAGGGATAGAAGAAGTTATCAGGGCTGGGACACAGACTAATCTTCCCTTTTCACCAAGGGATTAGGCAGAGAGTTATAGATTTACAGTTTTCATCAGAGGAGCTGCTGGAACTTTCATCGTGGCCTCTGAATGATGCCAGTGGCTCCTTCCATCTCTGATGGAGCAGGTCACTGGATCCTTTGTGTGCAGGATCTAGGATTATTAGGGTTTTTTTGGAGTTGGCAGCTGTGTGGTCAGCTCTTTCCGGTTCTGAGCACAATGAAACTTCCCTCCACTCCTGGCTCTGTGCTCCCGTGTCCCTTGGCCATGAGTGTGGTTGAGGATGCCATATTTTGCTGGGCATTTCTCCTGCTCTAGCCAGACTGGCCACTTGCACTGCCTGTGCCCATGGCCTTTCCTGGAATGCTCTCCTCCCTTCTCATGGGCCACCATTCTTGGCTGGCTTTTTCAGCCCTGAGGACAGCATTCCCTGCCCATTTCCTTCCTCTCAGGGCTCTACTGGTCTGTAAATAAGCCCTTGTTTCTTAAAAATTATATATACTATGCTAAGATCTAAGAGCAATTCATTTTAGAAAATGGTGGTAATAAAGAGTATAATGTAAACTAGCATATAATCCCACTGCCCCTCAAGGTAATCACGTTTAGCTCTTTAGCAATGACTTTTATACGTACATATTCAGTTACTTTCGTCACTTGACCATATGCCAGGAGCTTGTTCTCACATCATTAACCATTTTCTAACAGCATCATTTTAAAGGGCAGAATGGTATTTTATTATACAGGGATCTTGTTATTGTTTCAAAATCAATTCCTTGTTTTTGGGCCATTTAAGTGGCTTCGAAAATTTCTCTTGTGCAAACTGGGCAATGATGAATGTCTTTGTGCACATCTGTTATTATTGCCTCCAGATAAATTCCTAGAAGTGGAATTGCTGATTTAAAGTGCCTGCCTATTTGAAGGGTTTGACCGATGTTGACATTTTATTCTCCATAATTATTGCGCCAACGTCTGTCGGCCCAGCAAGCAACTGTGTTGTTAACAACTCCTTCCTTGTTTCAGCGGGGCAAACGGGTGAGCTCCTGAAGGGTAGGAGTCCTCTTTTCTCATTTTGTCTCTATACCAAATATGGGAGACTAAGTCTCTTATCCATGTCCAGCTAATCAAGGCTGGATCCGGTGAGGAGCTCGCACTCAGCATTGTGCAAAGTGCAAGGTCAGAGCTGGTGTCTATTTATAATTCTGATTTTTTTTCTTCATGGATTTTTTTTTTGCATCAATTTTTAAAAATACTGCATTAAAGTATTTATTTGTTATTGATTTGGGGGCACCTTCTTAAATTTGGCACCTGAAGTAAACACCTCATGGTCCTCACCCTATTCCTTGTCCTGTGCCAGCTAGAGAGGTCTTCTCTAACCCATTGCTACCTGCCTTGCAGGGCCTGGTCCCTGTGGTCCGGCCTGGGCTGACCAGCTGCTGGGCACTCGGGCCTCAGCGGTGTCTCTCTGGATCTCTTCCCACAACAATAAATGCATCCCAGTCCTTGCTGATGCTTGGGAGGATAACGGTGGCTCTGAGGTTGAGGTGAACCTTTGCCCACGTGTTGCTTTTGCTGGGGGTCCGTTGCTGGAGGAGGAGGAATAGGAGATTCAGGGCAAGAGAATGGGGCTGGGGGGCAATGAGTCTCGGGACTTTGCATCAACAGAGATTTAATTCTGGCCAGATCCTCCCTCCCTCCTTTCGCTTTCTAAATCCCATGGGTTTCCTGCCTCGTGGTCTTAACAATTTAATGGTCATAATAATAGACCCTGTTATCAGGCCCTTAGTGGATGCTCAGGAGAACACAGCCAGGAGGAGATAGAGTCCTACTTAAACTCACGCCACCCAGCCATAGCCAAGTAGTCACAGACTACTTTGGCTCTGCGTTCAGCCCTACTGCATTCAAAATCTAATTTGGCCGTTTTCAAACTGGGTGACTGGGCCCGTTACTTCAGCATCCTTAAGGAAGCCTGGGTTTTTTCAGCTGTGACGTGGGACTGACAGGAATGCCCATTTTATAGCGAGTGCTCTGCTACCTCGTGCTTTGTATGTAGAAAGTGGGAAGCCCAGTGCTCAGCATGTGTCAAGTGAAGCTTCCATGTTTGTGTGGCAGAGAGAGTAGCTTTTCCTGCAGAAGCTCTTCTCTCCTTCTCATGTGGCACCCAGAGCTCCCGGTTTTTCTGGGCATGTGGCCATACAAGCAAGGACTCTTCTTCCCAGTGTCCACGAGTCAGTGTGGTGACCCTGGGTCCCACCCCTCAGAGAATCACAGGCTCAGTCCCAGCACTGAGGGGGCTCAGAAATCATCTTGTTCATTACATAGTTTGTGAGCGGAGGCCCAGCAGCATGGCTGTCCCTCGGGGGGCTTGTCTGAAATGCTGAACCTGAGACACTCCCCAGCCCTATGGAATCAGAGCCTGGGTGTTTACAAGATTGTCCAGGTGATTCCCAGGGACCCTAATGTTTGAGAAGCATGCATCTGGTCTGATTCTCAAATCTGGCTCTCTTTCTCCAGGTCTCCGTGTCTTACATCTCTGTTCTTACCCCCTTACCCCCTTTGAGGGTTAACGGTGGGTACTTTTCCCCTCTCCTTTCTCGCTGATGCCCCTTTTCCCCATGGGGGAGAGAGATAGGACAACCTGATGTCATATTCGTGAAAAGCTACTCGCCTTCTAATCTAGGCTCTCAAGATGCTCCTTCTTGGCGTCCCGTTCTGGACTTCCCCTGTCCATCAGGCTCGACTCTGACTTATATAGGAACGGTGAGAGCTCATGTGGAGCCCACACTTAAACCAGATTCTGTGGTGACTGCAGTATTCCCAGATCTGTGTGAGTAGGGAGCATATCCCTGATGGGCCCCAGAAGGGGTTAATGTCAACATGGGTGGTGGAATTGGGGTTAGGCATGGAGAGGGAGCACAGTGAACCAAAGAGCTAGGATGGTTGAATTGTACCAAGGTGACACACGCCAATCCTCAAATCTGCTGACAGGGACCCAGTGTCAGAAAGGCCAGGAGGGGAGTCATGTGGAATTCTCTTTGCAGCATTTGCTAAAGTCACATTGCTCTTTGCTTTCTGTATTTCTCTGGACTTACCTTTTGGCACACGAGCCTTGAAATTCAGCATTATCAAAAGTAGCAAACGCTAATTGAGCTCCTACTAGATGGTGGGCCACGTGCGAGGGCTAAAGAAGTGGTGGTCCGTGACTTGCTGTTAACGAGGGCTGGAGACAGAGGTATCTGTGAATGACCGGAAAGGAAGAGCAGCGGGATGGAGCTGTGATGCGCTGCAGGGGTGACAGGAGAGGAGTCCGGCATGGGGGAGGGGCACATACCTGGGCTCTCCACCAAAAGGCCATCAGACTTACTTCCTCCCAGCTACAGTTGCCCTCATTTTGTGATTCCCCCATATTGGGTGATCATGGGCATCAAGGGAATTAGATCTTATGTAACTTCGACAACCTAAAGAGGTTAATGAAGAAAGGGAGGAGTATAACTTTTTCAGAAACGTCACTGGTAGAAGTAATCATATTCCATTTTCATCTGTTTCTCTCTTAACATCCATCTCCTTCCACTGTAATATAAGGCCCTTGACAACAGGGATTCTGCCGTCTTGTTCACCCTGTTCAGGGCTGTTTTCCAACACTCTGGGAACCGTGTCAGGCATGTGGCAGATACATGTCAGGCATGTGGCATGTGGCAGAAATATGCAGACTCACCCAGGCAAGCAACTCATTTCAGTGCAGCGAAGAGTTATGTTGCTTTTTCTCTTGTGTGCCAGACCCTGTGTCGGGCCCTGGGGTACTACCGTGAACAGACAAATCCCGGAAGAGACACGAGACAGTACTGGCAGAGTGATGAGTGTTACGTGGCTGGAGGATTTAAAGCAGTGTGAGCCCGGAGGGTGCCTGGGTGGCTCAGCCGATCAAGGGTCTTGGTTTCGGCTCAGGTCATGATCTCAGGGTCGTGAGATCAAGCCCCGTGCTGGGTGGGGAGTCTGAGAATCTCCCTCTCCCTCTGTCCCTCTCCCCCATATGCTCTCTCTCTAAAATAAATCTTTAAAAAAACAAACCAACCAACCTGTGTGAGCTGTATGTTAAAACAGAGACGTCAAGTGTAACCCCCTCACCCCCACCCCCCGAGGGGACAAGAAGGAGTGAGAATTATTCAGATAAATGTGGCTGGGGTGGGGTGCAGGAGGGAGAGCATTCCAGACAGAGGCAAGAGTATGAGGACCCTGAAGATAGAGTATGTCATACACGTCCAAGGGCCCGAAGGTTGTGGGAGAACAGAGCCAGGGAAGGCGGATGAATGGGGCTGGTGGAGAGAGCTGGATCAGCGCGGGTCAGGTGGACAGAGTGGGCAGACAGAAGGGAGCGTAGACTGGGGACCTGCACTGGGAAGGATTCAGGTGGGGGTCAGGTGACCGTGGGTGGAGGCACACAGGTGAATGGCAGTGTGCATCATTACTGGTTAGAACTGACTGTGGGAAGCATTTTCCCCATGGGCACTGGCTTGAAGCCCACTGCTGAATGACTTCTGTGGACCCCACTTGTAGCCAGAAGAACATTGGCAGTAGAGTCCCCCGGACTCTGACAGCACCCCTGGGAGGGACATCCAGGGCAGAAATGGGGGTGGTGGGGGGTTGCTCTGAAGCCAAGCTCTGGAAGTTGAATTGGCATTACAATATGGCCTCTCAGGAGAATGCTGCATTTTTTCCTCCGTCGTTTTATTGACATGTGCTTTTAATTTCTGTTAAAATAACAGGATAGAAATGTCTGAGGCCTTTCCTGGGGGAACTCTAAGCCTGAATTTAGCTCCATTAATAGGGCTATCAAGACTTCCCTTCACTCAGGCTCGCCCAACTGGTCTTTCTCCAGAAATATATTGAGCATAGCAGGATTGGCTGTCTCCACTCAACTCAGGAAGCATTTCTTGAGCAGGAACTATGTCAAAGTGCTAGGCATGGAGGGAGACCCAGAAATGAATGGGATGGTCTTGGCTCACTCCAAAGACACACCCGTGAGGGGAGAGGTGTGTAAACAACTCAACTGTGGTACAAGGAGGTATGAAGTGGGCCCTCGAATGGGGCTTAAGTAAAGCATTCACGGAGAGTAGGGGATCTGGGAGCAGGGAGGCATCACTGAGGGGTGACTGTCATCTGGAAGTTTAGACACTTGATAGGAGAGAAGGGTAGTTCGAGGGGAGGGAGCAGCATAAGCAAAGGCCTGGAGGAGTAGGATCATCCCAGGTATTGATGGGTAGCGTGTGGTGGGACACAGCCTGAAAGGTAGCAGAGACCCATTGTGATGGCTGTACATGCCACACTCGAGAGTTAGAGTCGCCTCAGAACAGTGGGACGCCAGGACAGGCACTAAAGGAGCGACGTGGTCTGATAGGCACTGGGTAAAGATCATCTTTCTGGTAGCGTAAAGGGCAGACGGGAGACTCTAGCAGCTGGACACACAGGGAACGGGGTAGGGGACGGATGATAGTATTAGGATCCAGAGAAGAACCTGGAAAGAAGTGGTGGGCCTGGGAAGGAAACATCAAATACGAGCTGTAAGACAGCAGTATTTATCAACCCCATCTGAAATGAAGTTCATGGATAGCATAACCAACCAAGCCTCGTAACTTCAGAAAGTATCATGCACTAAGCGTAATATAAAGGTGAAACAGCAAGGAAGTTATTTACAGTCAATCAACATGCATTTCCACATAAACTAGTCAGATCCTTTCACCCGGCACCTGGGTGGCTCAGTGGGTTAAGCCGCTGCCTTCGGCTCGGGTCATGATCTCGGGGTCCTGGGATCGAGTCCCGCATCGGGCTCTCTGCTCAGCGGGGAGCCTGCTTCCTCCTCTCTCTCTGCCTGCCTCTCTGCCTACTTGTGATCTCTCTCTGTCAAATAAATAAATAAAATCTTTAAAAAAAAAAAAAAAGATCACTGTGAAGGTGCCACCTTGCAAATCTAACATGATATCCCGTGGGGTGTCTTAGGTGGGGATTTGCATACCTTGAGTGATACCGCCATTTGTGCTAGAATTTTCTGAGATGTGGGACCAGATTTGAGAGCCAGTGGGGTAAGAGAAGGATCAAGAGGATGATCCTCAATTCTTGATCCTTGGAGAAGCCCGCAGAGGAAAATGGAAGGGTTTTAAGATGCCTCCAGGGCTTCTATTCCAGGCAACCTGAGGGGAAGAGTGCCGCCTTTCCCAGGGCAGGGAACTCAAGAAGGACGCAACGTTTGCTGGGGATGCCCCCCACGGCAGGTAGAGGTAGGTCCGTGCTGACCTGGGTAATCTGTGTTTGAAGTGTCTACCGGAGCTCCGTGTATGGTGTTCAGGAATTTCCTGGAAATCATGAACATCCACAGCGTCAAATGTGGCAGAGAGTTTGGGTACAACGAAGTTGGAAAGAGGCGACTGTATTTGGCAGGAAAGTGGTAGCTTGTGACTTGGAAGCCGAGAACTGTAGTTGTGAGGGATGACATTGGAACGCAGAAAGGAAGATACTGGAAGTTAATGAAGTAGAAGTGACATATTTTAAGAGTCTGGATCCTTGGAAAGAGTGGGGAGTGGGAAAGGAGCGCACGAACAGAATGTGTGCGTTCTCACGCTACTGCGCAGGCGCACATATTGGTGGGGAGCGGAGCTAGGGATAGAAAGTGACAATTCATGTGACTTAATTTCTATTTAGAACTTGTTGAATTAATTAAAAAAAAAAGGAATTTTTTTTCCTTAAGAAATTTAAAAGGCGTCTAGCCCAGTGTTCTTGGTCCACAGCGTTGATGCTTTATTATTGTCCGTTAAATCTAGCCATTGGTTGGCCTTGCAGTTAAATGGAGGTAACCTAGTTAAAGGATTCAGTGGCAATTTAATTATTGTTTTCCAGTGACTAGGCCAAAGGGTCTCTTGGTGGCTGAGGAGGCCTCTCTTGGGCTAAAGGCTTCTCAAGGAGACAGTGGACAGATGATAGAAATCATTTCTCCATTTAAATATGGACAAAGAAAAATATGTATGGTTTCATTTTTTTGTTTGTTTGTTTAAGAAAACGGTCCATCACAGAGTGAAATCCCTGTGGGGCTGCGCCCTGAAATTAGAATACTTGTAGGCTCAGGTTGAGAGCTCATCCCCCACCCCCACAGCACAGTCCCTCAGTCCCTCCCTCCAAGCCCACACAGGCAAGGGGGGGTGGGTGGATTCGTCTGATTCCATTTAACATCTCTGACCTGCTGAGCTTATATTACCTTGCCTTTCTCCCATTCAGCCAATTGGTTTGTACAACTGAATCAAGCTGACATTTTGATAGTAAGCTCCAAGATGGGGCAAGTTTTCAAATTTGGTGTCTTTTCCCTTAATATGGTTTTCATTGATTCAGAGAGTTACTCTCTTACAATTCCCAGGCAGGGGCAGGGACAGAGCCATTCTTCCCCGAGAGCAGGTGTGGAGAACACTCTCTTTGTACAAAGATGGCTTAGATTTCTTCCCAGCTTCCTCTCCTGCAGCAGCTCAGGAAGCATAAAGGGGGGATGGGACGTGTGTCGAAGGTAACTAATTTCAAAGCAACCAAACAAAATAGATCCTTCAGAATGATTTTATTTTCTGTGGAGACATAGTTGTGGGCACAAAATCTCCTCCTTTTCTTTAACCTGCGTCTGTAGCCTTTTGCATTACCTCGTCACTAGCAGAAAATAGGATTTCTCACCTACAGATGGTGAAGAGAGAAGAGGCTAGCCTGAACATTAGGTAGAAATTACTTGTCAAGTTTGATCAATTCAGAGAAAATCCAAATCCCCTTTGAAAAGGCACAGTTGATATTCCGAGATTAGTGGGGATGTCCTTATAGATCCATTGTTTGGCTAAATTGTCTGCATATGCAGCGTGTTTGCTAAATGAATGATACATTTGCATCTAAATGGTCCATAAATAATTTGATTCTGCTCCAGACAGGGTAATAAACAAGCCCCCTCCCACCGTTGGACTTGTGAGTTGTGTGTGAGTGTGGACTCCTCTCTCATTGCTTTGACTGTGCTATTATTTGACAAGGCACTGGGGAAAGGAGTACATGAATCTATTAACGAGAACCAATCTCCATTATGATCTGAGGTCTGAGTGAGCTGGCAGAGAAATCTTTCATAATGCACCGCTTTTGGCCTCCAGCTCTCTGGGCAGAAATTTTTAAAAGGAAATCAGAGATCCGGGTTGCTGCCACTATAGAAATCCTGCTTTGTATGTTGGGGACAGGGGGAGGCATTAATTACCATCTGCATGCTGCTTTTTATGAAAGCATTAAGTATCAATGTCTCCCATCCAGCACGTTGGTATTTATGGTGCACAAGTGGGGCCCGAGATCTGCATGTGAGTTGGTACTCCAGAGGATTTTAGCTGCTGAGTGGACACGACCAGGTATTAGAGTCACGCAGAGCTTTCCTTCCATGTCCAAGCTGATGAGTTCCAGCTCTTAATTTGGAAGGCAGGGAGCTGACAATGGCATTGACAGTTGCCAGTTTCCATCTGCAGTTATGTCATGACTGTTATGTCAAAACTGTGACTTTTTATGGTCTCCTTTCATGAGATTTGTGATGTTCTGTTCTTTTAAAGGCTCCAAGGGGATGGTATACCTTGATTTAAGAAAGCTCAATATATTCAATCTCACTTCATGTGAAAGAAATATAGAAGCGTGGTTATTCACTTTGCAAAAAGATTCACAATGGGATTCTTTCAGTAATAAATATTATATGTGGCACTTAGAATGTGATTTCGTTCATTGTTTCAGGAATAGAGCTATTGGCAAAATGCAGTCTACTTAAAGGGTTTTGGTGCTTCTTAGGGCAGATTATTAACCCCTTGATCCCCAGGGTTCCACCAGCATGGGAACAGTCCAGAACTCAGATGACCATTCCAGTGCTGCTGCGTAACACCAGTTTTGTTCCTGAAGCTCTGTCCTTCTTTACTGTGACATCTTTGGCTGATTTGCTTAGTGCAGACTGATTTGCTTCAGTTTGCCTTCTTGACCAAATCTGAGTCTGAAAGCTAAGACCTCTCCTTTGTAGCATTCCTGGCATTTAGGGCTCTTTGTATAGTTTAGGGATGATCTTTAAGCAGGCATGGAGGAAGGGACATCTGACTCTTGCAGGGGGAGGAGGAATCATTTTCCCTCTACCCATCTGAGTTCTTAGCCGAGACCCTTGGAATAAAAGATGAACAAGAGAAAAACAGTTCATTCATATGTACACCTCATGTCTCTCTGGGAGATACTCAGGAGGTATGAGTAAGCTGAAGAGGTGGCTTTAGAATTTAGGGTAAAATACCATCTTCATAGGGAAAGGAAAGGAGGGATTTAGGCCCCTTAGGAAAAGGGAATGACTTCTCATAAAGATGAGCAGGCTTTTAGAAAAGGAGTAGGGAGGAGGTACAGCCAGTGGTACAGTCAGTAAGAGTCCAACCCTTGGTTTTGGCTCAGGTCATGATGTCAGGGTCGTCAGATTGAGTGTTGCCTCTGGCTCTGCCCTCAGCTGGGAATCTGTTTACGACTCTAACCCCCAACCCTCTTGCCCTCCCCTGTCCACGTTCTCTCTCTCTCTCTCTCAACTAATACATAAATCTTTAAAAAGTAGTAGGGAGTTATGATAGTTTGTGACGAAGTGTGTCTGAGTGCTGTGGTAACTTGAAGTCTCCTCTCCATGGTAAGAGTCAGTCTTCTCCCATTGTTGAAGCTCTCGGGGAAGACATTTATGACAACTGAGTTCGTTTTGGAGGACCTGTAAGGGAGTTCAGTGAAAGCTGCTCCCTGCATTTCATGTTGTTTAACCACCCACAGCTCAAAATATCAGTATACCAAGGTGATATTTTAGGGTGGCATGTCCTCAGCTCCTATAGGCTTATTTTGGAGTGGCTTGTTCTGCTCCTCTTCTCTCTTCTGGGGCAGCTGTGTCAGTGTTTCTGAGTCTAGTATTTGGTCCCTAGCATCAAGGTGTCAAGCAGCAGAAGGCTACAACTGGTATTTCTGCTAGAAGAATTCTGTTCTGTGGTCAACAGTTTTCTCTGGCTCTGTTTCTGACTGTGTGACTCCCTCTGAACCTTCTGTGAATATCCTGCTTATTCTTCCTGCTTAAACTAGCTAAACTAGATTCTACTGTCTGCAACTTGGCTGATATACCCTCCCCTTTCCTGTATGTCCTGCATGGTTCACACTCAAGGCTGCTGTGTACAGCTGTTGAGATTGTACACTGCACAACTATGAAGGACACCATTGAAATAGGTTGGACAATGTTTCCTTACAAATTGCTGTCTTCTTGAAAGCCTCTTGGCTATCACTCAGCTCTGCTGCTCCTACTACCTTGTTTGGTTCTCACTCCTCAATCTGTACATGAACCACCCATGTGTGATGGGAGAATTTTCTACAAAGATTACAACTCTTTCAGTCCACATGACCTTCTTCAAGAAATTATAGCTCTTTTAGGATGTACTTTCTTCTCTACAGACCCTTAGAAGAAAATTGTCCAGGGGCTGGGCATATTAATCATGTTTTTATTTTTTGCAGCTTAGGATGATTTGATACCTTGAGGTCTTGAGCACCTGGGGAGGTGAATGCCCCTCCCAAAGTCAGCTAATTCCTAGAGAATTAGAGCAAACAACTTGCCAATGAGCATGCCCTCAGCATTCAATCCTGAATCCACATCCCAACTCTATTTCTTTTATCAGGCTTTTCAAGTCTGAGACTATCCCCTGTCCTAAATCACCCTAGTACCAAATACCAGATAAATTCTAGAGACTGTTTTCCTAGAGGTCACTGAAATTATTGAAACTACCCAATCCTAAACCTGCTCAGATGTTTACTTTGCCACATCTATTCCTTCCTATAAAAAACCCACATTCAAAACTCTTGCTCATGCTTTTCCATGACTCCTGTGTTCCAGTCAGCCCTGGGGCTACCTTGTATGGCCCTGCATGGCATGGTGTGCCTCCTTCTCTTGGAATCTTGGAAATTATAAGCAGTACATTTTTCTTTCAAAGGCAGTTGTTTCCAAGCCTGTCATTTCATCACACGTGATTAAAACAAATCCTGGTACCTCTTTAAAAATTGGGAAAGGAGGTATTTGAGCAGTATTACATGCTGTCATATTCCAAAGCCTTTATGAGGAACTGGATTTCCCACAAGAGAACCTTTGTATCTTGACTGGTTTCTGCCTCAGGGAAGTTACTTGCAGAATTATCCATCATCATATTTCCCCTTATTGTTAGGATGAAGCTTAATCTCAGTGTTAGGGACAGGCCACTGACCATCAGATTCAAAGTCCCCTCCATCACTTATTTCAGGGGACCCAGTAGCTCTCATATGAGCAAGGCTGCCTGAGCCCTTCTAGAATCTTCTGGTTCTTCTAAAATCTTGGAGATGAATACATAAAAATTCTAACAGCACCCTAACTTCATCTTTACATTTGAGAGAAAGCTCTCAGTATGTCTATATAGTCTGTAGTTATTCTACCAAATCCCTAAACAGTTATGGAATTTCAGAGCGATAAAGAACTCCCAGAAGTCACCTAGTCTGGGTATTTCCTCTATTACTCTTTTCCTTATTCAATGCTTTATCCAACTCTCTTCTCCTTGAATGAATCCCTTCCACCATTTCTAACAACTGATCATCCACTGCATCTGTTTGAATGTTCATTGTGTATTCTAGTTTAGAAGTTGACAAACTATAGCCCATGGGACAAAATCATTCTGCTGTGCGTGTTTTTGTAAATAAAGCTTTATTGGAACACAGCCACATTTATTTAGGTACTGTCTGCAGCTGCTTTCACATCACAATGACAGAGTTGAATAGTTGTAATATAGGGTATACGGTCTGCAAAACCTGGAATATTTATCGTCTGGCTCTTTATATAAAGAGTTTGCCAACCATTTTTCTAATGGATGAAAGAGGCTTGCAGTCTTGGATATTATCTGTAAGTTCTTCAAGAACAATTTCAAGTTCCTCTTTTTCTGTGAAGCATTCCTTTCCCCCCTCCCTTAAGGTTTTATTTATTTATTTGAGAGAGAGAGAGAGCAAGCGAGAGAGAAAGAGAGAGTGAGCACATACGACTCATGGGAGGAGCAGAGGGAAAAGGAGAGACTCCCAAGCAAGCTCTGTACTGAGTGCAGAGCCTGATGCAGGCCTCGAGATCATGACCTGAGCTGAAACTGAGAGTTGGATGCTTAACCAACAGAGCCACCCAAGCACCATTTTTTTTTTTTTTGAAGTTTTTGTTTGTTTGTTTGTTTAACTTGACAGAGAAAGACACAGCGAGAGAGGGAACACAAGCAGGGGGAGTAGGAGAGGGAGAAGCAGGCTTCCTGCTGAGCAGGGAGCCCGATGTGGCGCTCAATGCCAGGCCTCTGGGATCATGACCCAAGCTGAAGGCAGCTGCCTAACAGCTGAGCTACCCAGCCAGCCCCCAAACATCACTTCCTGAAGCATTTTTAATCATATTGGTTGCCGTCAAGCTCCTCCTCAAACCACATTGTAAGGTTTTAATCATCTGATTGACTCTTCATTATATAAGGCTCTGTGTTGCTGTCGGCAGACAACTGTTCATGAATATCTCATGTTTTTACAAGTTGAGGCATGAACAGCCAATTTGCTCCAGAACTCTTTTTAGGAATGTCAATAGAAGCTTGGAGGCACTAACTCCTCCTAGAGCAAATTTATTTACATTCCTGGATAGTGAAGAGGGATTCATTCGCTTCTCAGAGTGATTTGCTTACATTCCAGGCTAATAACAATAATCTCTCTCTCCAGAAGGGAGAACAGGCAAGTTTGCTGGCAACCCCGTATAAGATTAGAGTGTCCTAATCTCAGGGTTTATATAATGTACCCCTAACTTTGCAGGCAACACCTGACCCTCACCATATCATCCTGTTAGAATTAGGGCTCAAGGAACCTGGTCCAAAATGTTCTTATTGCTGCAAATAATAAACTGTCTAAGCCCGTTTGGACTCATTGCCTCCTTATGGCCGAATCTATGGAGGGCTGCACTCCTGCCCCACCGCCGCTCTTCCTGCCCAGCTGCCTGGGAGCTGCAGGGCCGCTGCACCGTTGTTTGATGCAAGCAAAAGTGCGTTTGTTTTGTTGCTTCAAGTGCACTGAGAAGTTCCTCAAGGGCAAGGCCCACATCTTCTCTTCCCTTGGTATCCTCCAGCAAGCCCTGCATACAGTAGGCATTCAACAGGACTTTGTTGTTCAAGCTAAAGATACCTCTACTTTGTGTCCTGAAACACTCTTCTTAGTGGGACACAAAGACTGGGAACTATTTCTAAATTGCCATAACTTCCCTCTGCTCGGGGGTGTCTGAGACTTGGGGATCTGAATCCAACTGGTCTTGTTAAGAAGCAGATTCCAGTTTCCCTCCACCAATGTGCCCCTAGAGAGCAAACCCGCCATGGATGCGGCAGCAGGGTCTTAGAAGCACAGCCTGCGGCCCTGCGGCCGGAGAGAGCTGTCCACATCCCTGGCTCCCCAAATTAGGGGTAAAGTTGTAAGGTGGGGGGAACCCTCCCTCCCTGAGGGCCTGCTCTGGATAGTAATCTGTACTCTCAGTAAAATGAAGGTCCTTTATGGACTCTTTCCCTCCTAGGTTTGCCAGATACAGCAAATAAAAATACAGGACACCCAGTTAAATTCACATTTCAGATAAACAATGAATACTTTTTTAGTATAAGTATGTATATTACATATTGTAGGTATTGCAAAAGATATACTTAATTTTTTTTGTTGCTGCTGTTTATTTGAAATTCAAATTTAACTGGGTGTCCTCTGCTTTGTTCCACAGCCCTGTTTGCTGCTGTCTCCCCACACGATAAGGGTTTTTCCAATTCTTCTTGTCTACAGAAGCAAAGCTGGGTGTTTAGGAAAGCTCGAGGCTTTGAGGAGAATTTCCTTGAGTTTTGCCCGGCAGTCTAGACCTCTGTCATTGTATGCTGAAAGCAGGACCATGAGGTGGCAAACTGAGTTTGCCTTTTGAAGGATCTAGAAGCATTTTGATGTTTTGGGGGAGCTTGATTTCCTGTTTGAGTGTTCCATTATTTTTAAAGATTTTACTTATTGGTTTGTTAGAGGAAGATCACAAGCGGTGGGGGAAGTCGCTGGCAGAGGGAGAAGCAGGCTCCACACTGAGCAGGGATCCTGATGTGGGACTAAGTCCCAGGAGCCTGGGATCATGACCTGAGCCAAAGGCAGACGCTTTACCAACTGAGCCACACAGGCGCCTCTGTTCTTTTTTTTTTTTATAATATCTGTAATTCTCAGAATTGTCTGTTAGGCCCAGTGTAAAAACTCAAAAATTGTCTATCTCCTGTGTATTAAAGAAAGTGGACCCAGAGCCCAGGAGGAGGAGAGAATGGAAGTGGTAGTTGCCTCCCACATGGTTGGTAATCCATGCCCTTGGTTTAGATCCTTAATAGATGTGTTTCCCACTGGCCCTCTTGCAGAGGGGGTGCAGAGGGTATCTTGTCTTCCTCCACGCTAATAAGAAAGCAGTTCAGTGATTTCCTTTTCTCTCACCCTGTAGGCAGGGCTTACATGGAGCTTAGGTCTGAGCTGCCTCAGAAAGTGTGCTGATAATTTTACATTCCCCAAGGAGGGCCTTGAGATGGTGACCCTGCTCAGGCATCCTGGTGAGATTTGCAGGATAAATAAATGCCTCCCTGGGGATTTGCTAGGTAACTCCCTGTCAGCGCTGGGGGCAGAGATTTAAATATGAATTATCATTCCAACTTGGCAGGGACTTAGAGATGAGCCCCTTCTGTGCTCCTGGAAAGATTTACACAGTCCTTTCTCGAGGGCACCAAGCTGCAGGGATTGTCGCTGGGTGACACACGGTACTGGGAATTGTCCTGGGCTGGCCTCCCTCAGCTAGCCCTGGGTCACGGGTCATGGCTGATGAGCTCTGGCATCCTGCCCACACAGACTTCTCTGCCCACACAGACACTTCTCCTGCTCCTCGGTCCATCGGCCCTCCATGTCGGTCCCCACAGCCCTCCGTGTCTGTCCCTGAATGATGCAAGAATAGTCCCTTCTACTATTTGCTTATAGGGAACCCCTACTGAATTCCCTTCTTAGATCCTTTCTGATCTCTATTTAAGTGGTTACTGCTTCTCCATCAGAATGAAATGTCAGCCACTTCCCCTCACCTCTCTTCTTGCCTTCCTCGCTCTTATGGAAGGACTAGCTCTTTTCCTCGGGAATCTTTATCGTCTCCTTGGTTTCCTGTGGTTTTGTCGCCAGTGAGCTCAGCTCTGGATCTGAGAATTTAATGGTCAGCCAGACCCTTAGCAAAATTCCAGAGATGAGAGTGTTAAAAATCAGAATCCTGGGTCTCATTCTGGACCTCTTTAATCAGAGATCTTTGGCTCTGGGGCCCCAAAATTAAACTCTAATATTTCTTAAGCACGCTAAAGTCTGGGAATGAAAACCCCAGATCCCAGAGTGGGGCCGGGGCAGGTCTTCCCTCTCTGGTCACACTCAGGCAGGTCAGCTTCTCCCTCCTTTCAGTGGAGTCTCCTTCTAGCACTGAACAACCTTCGTGCATGGCTTTGAAGGTCTTTGGAGGGAAGTGGCAGCTACCTGGAATAGCACGGGATGCAGAATTGTCCCAAGAGAGGCCAGGGCCTGAGAAGTCACCTGGCTCATGAATATTCATGTCAGCCATGTGGTCAGTGTGATCACTCAGATCAATTCAAGGCCATGTCTGTAAGGCTTTGTGAGAGCGGGAAACAGGTTCTGGGAATAAGGAGGTAGGGAAGAAGATAGAGGTTAATGTGAATTGACAGGCAATAGGATTAGCACTCTTGCTCAATCCCGATCTTGCGAGTAACTAACAGTGGCCTGAAATTAAAGAATTAAACCATGAAGGCTCCCTTGACAACTGATCTGATAGGACCAGAAGTAAATTTCAGGGACACTGTTGTCAGGCAGAAGGAGGGGAGAGCTGAGCTAAGAGGTCCAGGAAGGAAGGAAGGAAGGAAGAGAAGGGAAGGGGAGCAAACGCCTCTCCCTTTCTTTGCAATCCAGTGAGAGCGGCTTTGGTCCCCCTGGGGCTGAACCACGCACTGAGCTAGAGTTGCCAAGGCTTTAATTCACCTCTATAGCACTCTCTTCCTTACATCCAATTACGACTTTAAAATAGAGGCAAAAATGAAAAGGGGAGGAAGATAATGAAACATAAGTCAAATATGGCAGCTGGCGAATTTCTGATAATTGCTTTCCCTTGTAGCATTTTATTTCTGTTCCCGCATGTTGTACAGTAGCCTGTAGGGAGACAATAAAAAAAACAAAAAACAAAAAACAAAAAACACTACCACCACCAAAAAATAACTCCAAAGTGTTCAGGAAAACAATATCAATTGCACTTTAATAACACTCTTCATGGGAGACAGAATAGAGGTAAAGTAGCGTTCTACGTTTGCTTTTTGCTGTCTTTAACATCATAAGAAAGCCTAGAAAAGTATATATACATCAATTCAGGGTAAATAAAATGATTCTCAGTTTCCTTTCTCTTTCTTATGTCAATACCCTAAAAAAAGGTTAAAAAAAAGGGGGTGTTTACAGTACTCAAGGTAAAATATTTTCATACAATACTGGAAAAGACAAACTCTAACTCATGTAGGTAACCCACGTGATAGCCTGATTTGGGGGGAAAGGATCAATGCTTATCTACAGTAGATCTCTTGGATCTCTTTTTGGTGAGGTTTTTCTTGGGTGGCCATTCCCCAGGTTAGCCCAACAGAGAACTCACTAGTTCTTGATGGAAAATTTCAGAACAAATAATTTGAAGGTCTGACAATCTACTGGGAGATGCTATTTTCAATGTCATTTGTAGCTAAACTTTCAATAGAAGTGTAGTTTTGTGATGTCCAGTCCACAGTCCCTTCTCCTTCCACCAGAAATTAGATCTAAGTGGAAGCTTCAGCAAGCCTCACTCCTTCCATCCCTCACAATGAAACCACTGGGGTCAGAGTAACTGATTTTGCTGTTGACCTTGAGATTCTGCCTACTTCCAAACACAGCCCAGAGTTTCCTGTGACTTTTACCCTAGTGGGAACCATGCCCTTCATTTAGAAAGAGTATTGGTGAGACTCAGCTATAGATTATGAGCAGGATCCTTTGTTGGGTTACAGTGGAGTGAAGGAGCCAGAGTAGGAAAATGAGGTACTGGGCTCTGTTCTTTACATGATGTCCCTTGACTCATTACCTTTTCTGTCCCTCAGCTTTGTGCGGTGTAAGGGTCCTACTTCAGTGGTAACACATTTTCTGTGATGCTTACACCACTGTTCATGGTGCCCTTTCCAGATGTGGGATACTTCCAGTCACTAATTTCCAAGTTAAATATTTTTTTTTTCTTCTTTCCAAAGTGAAATATTTCTTTAGATGGGGTTTTGGTCTACATGTAGAGATAAGAAAATTGACCTATAAGGACAAGTAGCAGTATCATCCACTCCTGTAGAACTTGATTTTACTTTCTGGACTGGGATGGTCAATAGGTTGGTTTTGTGGAGCTGTGACTTTTGCATGAAAGTCATCAGATAGAACTTCTTGCACTAACAGCAATCGAGCTGGGTACAGGGTTGGGCAAGGAATGCCCTTGAAGCTGCCTAGAGGCCCCAGACTCCTTTCTACAGAATAGAATGTGATTTCCCTGTAATTTGCTGTTCCACTAGCCACAGATTGGCTGTAATCTGTGTCTCTGTCAGTGTGGCCAACAGAATTTTACTTCTCCTCCCAAAGTCCTCTGTCCTCTACACTCTGTGTGTAAAAGAGATGCCTTGGTAAACATTTAACAGCTAGTTCTCCAAAGAGGAAAAGCCCTGGCTTATCATGTTTGCCTATTTCCAGGAGTGTAAGCACTACCACCACAGCCAGTTTTAAGCTTTTGCTGTGACATCATCCAATATGGAGTCCGTGGGGCATCACTGTGCGGTGTTTGCCATACAGTTATGGTAAATGGAAGTAGTCTCAAGAGCACAGAAAATAAGGGAGTAGTGTGACAATTAGGAAGTGAGGAGTTTTGAATAGTTATTACCTTTGTTTTCATTATTGTACTAATGTACTAATTGTACATTTATATAATTTAATTTTTAGTGATGGCTGTGCTTAGTCAGCTTGTAGAATTCCTAAAAGGTTTGGCAACTAGTATACAAACCAGTTGTAGCCCAGCAGCCTGGTCTTGGGCTGGGAGAAGAGTGGGGAAACAGGAGAAACAAAAGGGCACAGTTAGCCCCCAAAGGTCTCTATGCCATTCAGGGTCCACAAATTCATAGAAATAGCACAAGGTGGTATCGGTCAGGAGACTGGGACTGCGGGGTTAGACATGTGGGTTCCAGACCCACCTCTACTCTTTGCTGGCGGTGTGACTTTAAACAAGGTCCAAACTCTCTCAGCTCAAATTTCTCACTGGTACAACAAAAGTACCTGTTTCATAAGGTTGTTATGGGGATGAAATGCGAATAATATATTCAAAGCATTCAACCTACTGTGTTACACATTAAACTTTCAATAAATGGGAGCCACGAGTACTGTTACTATTATTAACCTGGCCCATTTCTAAAATGTCCAAAGTAGCCACGGAGAGTGATGGGATCTATTTCAGATGCAGGTTCATGCCAAGACTATTCAAGACAACCTTCTTTGTATGGGCCGACCTCCATCTCAGCAACAACTGTTTACGTAGACACAGCCTCCAAGGAGGACTGTCCACACCTCCTGAAAAGAATCATTCTCACAGATGCCTGGAATTTAAGCACTGGTGACTCCTCTCTTGCTCTAAGTGGGGCTCTCGTCCTAGGCCTACTTTTAAAATCCAGATACCCCTCAGAGGGTGAGTCATTAAGTCAGCATCTGGGTATGAATGAGGTCATGAGATCCCAGAGCTCTCCACCAATAGACTCCAGACTCTGGGAAATCTAAGAACGAGGATCCTGGAGCCCCAGGGCATGGAAGACTCCACAGCCATTACCTGCTCCCACCACCCCACCCTCTGCTTCTAGGTTGACCAGTTCTTCCAGCAGAGCTGCCTTTAAGAGCAAATGCGCTCCAGTCTCTCTCTCTCCCTGATCCCTCAGGTATCCCAGAACAAAGACCGGGTTGACCCTTGGGACCATTAGTCCACTGAGGAGGTGGGAGGGAACACTGCTGAATATTTGGGGCCAGTCTTCCTTTTCCCAGAACACCAAATTTGTAGTCATTTGGTCGGGTTCTAATCATGGCCCTGACCACTTGGTGTGTGACCTTGGGAAGGTCATGTCGTGTCTCTGAATCTCTATTTTTTTCTAGTAAATTGAGGATGCTGCCAAGGATTTACTTAACCCGAGATTGGAATGTGGGAGCCATTTGTAGCGGTAAAGCTCACCACAACACGCTGTTGGTGCTGTTTTCTCTTCTCTCGTCATTGTTTTTGGTTTCCTCTTTTTTCTTCAATTCCTCACGTGTGGCTACGGAGAGGGAGGCCGTCTGGGGAGCATCATAGATGGATGAAAAGGAAACATTCCTATCCTTTATTCTAAACATTCCTAAGTACCCAAAATACAAGTTCCTGTCTGGGGTCCCCCATTCATAATCCAGTCTTCTGTGCAATAATAACCTGAAGTTATTCCCAGTTTGGCTCAGGTAACAGCACAAGAAGAAGGCAGAGGTGGTGTCTGCAGGAATTCTAAGGCCCTGTGCACTGTAATTATACTCTCGTTGAGGTTTTGTCTGTTGGTTTGTCTGGGGCACCTGTGATGCTACAGAAATGTTTCAGAGTTGCTGAGTATCAGGAACCAGGGGAGGAACTGTGGCTTCTTGAAGTAAGACTTACAGGCAAGGAGATCTGAGGTTTTGGGGAAGGGCCTGTGGGTAAAGGAAGGAACCAAGTGAGCCCGTCTCTCCTGTGCGGGCCAGCCAGCCTCAGCTTGTTCCTGGGCGTCTGTGTGGTTCAAGGGCAGAGCTGGTGCCCTGGTAGGATGTTCTGACAGAGTGAGCAGATTCCAGCCCCTTCCTTGCGACCGTGACCTGATGTTGGCCTCAGGCAGTGACACGATGTTTAGGGGCCCCCTCGGGGCTCTAACCTGACCAAAGTTTGGCCCCACGATTTGGCCTCGGCGATGGCTGTGTGACTAGAAAGGGCTGGTTTAGGGAATCTCCCGACTGCCACCACCCTTGGGGCGTGGGTGGGCAGCAGAGGCGACTGGAGGATGATCTCATATGAGGGGGGAGGATGCTGTGTTTCGGGATCAATTATTTTTAGTGGGGAGAAGACTGCTGATGGCGAACCAGGGCAAGTTGCCTGAAACTAAGTACTCACTTGGAGGGCTGCCCAGATGCAGCCGAGATAGCTGGGGTGAGGGAACGGGCCAGAGAGCCACATCTGCGTGGCAGAAGAATCACTCAATTCTGCTGAGTGTCGTGTGGGGTTTGGTGCCATGCTCTTCAGCGACCAAAGCGTAGCCAAAGAAAACACAAACATGAGGAGGGAGAAGAGGGTATACCGGGAAGGCTGAACAGTGTTCACCTTTGAACCGAAGAGACAAAGTCCATTTAAACATGCTTACTCTCTTCAAATACACAAGAGAAACTTCTACAAGGAGGTGTTGAATTGTTCTGGCAAGCAAACATGAGGAAGCAGTCTATGTAGAGGCAAGATGGATTTTTGTCACCTTTCCATTCGCACTGCAACAGGAAGCTGGCAATAGCTGACCAGTGACAATGTTTGTGTGCTGTAAGAGAAAGGAAGAGGACCTCCTCTCCCCTGCCCCAGGTGTATGAGTCACCTCTGACCTCCAGAGGTCAGAGGTCCTGGCACACCCTCCCAATTCCTTGGGTCTGATGCGGAGTTATGATTCTGCTTTACAGGATATCAAGAGTAAAGTGGGTTTCTTCGTGTGTTACGGAAGAGTTCCGCCCCAGTGAAAGGATTGATGGATTTTACAATTTGATAATAAAACCTCGGAGGAGAGAATGCCCTCCCAGAGGTGGGAGATTAATTTATCTTTCTTCTCAGCGGCTTCTCATCCCCTGCATCTTGCCTGTTCTTTTCTCCTACTTGCTCAACAGAGGGCAAAGAGGTTTTCAGGAGAGCACCATAAACATGAGGGCTTTGGCCCAGCGCAGGGAAGGACAGCCCAGGCTGATGGCAAGCCCCTGGCAGCCTGCCAACAGAGGTCCCCCTGGCAGCCTCATGATGGGATGTCCCCGGGCAGTCTGGTGCCCTGGCCTTCAGAGGAGACCCTGTCTCCTCACATCCAGGCAGCTTAGCTCTGACCCTAAGGTTCCTGGGAAGGTGTCAGAGTTGTGTCTGGCTGGTCTGAAACATAACTCTGAGCTGGCCAGGTCGCTCTCCCCAACCTGCTGTCCTCACACCTCAGAGGTAGCTCGGTTGGAAATAGACGAAGAGAGAAGGAAGAAAGGATTCAGACGCTAAACCTCCTCTCAACCCCAGCAGTCCTCTTCGTGGTCTCAGTGGCTTTTGCTTATGTGGGAAGCAGTGGAGAAGGGCACTGGGGGTGCGGGAACTCACCATTCTGATCGCATCGGGTTACAAATGCTCTGTGAAGCTATACGGACAAATCAGGACGGGCCTCACACCAAGATCGTGAATCACAGGCTGTTTACCTACTCTAATGCCCACGGAGGACAAATACTAAATACCACAAAGTACCTGAGACAAAAAAAGAAAGGAAGGAAGGAAGGTGGGAAGGAGGGAGAAGAATAAAAAGGAGCCTGGAGTCCCGGCCTCCGGAGATTCCCAGGGACACAGGTAGAGCGTCTGGGGGCAGGTGGCTGTGCCTGAACGTCCAGTGGCCTCCGGCTTCACGTCTCGGCTTCTGACGGGCAGACCTCTGCAGCCGTGATGGCGATCCCGATGGCCAGGCTGCCGTTGTCGGTGAAGAGCTGGGCCAGCGAGGTGTTGAGGACGAGGCAGTCCCCGTCAGTGATCACTGAGTCCACGCACTCGAGAACAGACCGGGGGGTGGCCTCCCATTTCAGACGCCGATGGTTTCTGTTGAGCTCCAGGCGATAGGTGAAGCAGTCGGCCTGGGTGGGGGTCCCGATCAGCATCATGGTGGCAAAGAACTGGGGGTGCCCTGCGTGCCTCTCCTGCTTCCTAAGCACCAGCAGAAAGTGGTGGCCCAGGCAGGAGTGCATGATGATCCAGTCGGCTGGTGCGGGCAGGTGCATGTCCGTGGCCAGGAAGACGATCTCCGCTCCCTGGAGGATGTCGACCCTGTGCATCTGCCGTAGATGGGGCACCACCACCTCCAGGTGGCCTTCCCACTGGCAGGAGAACAGGGGGCACATGCAGGGTGTCACCTGGGCAGCGTGCAGCCCTGCCTCCTGGTGGTGGAGGTGGTGCGGGCGAGCGTGGTGGCGGAGGTGATGGTGGGGACGGTGATGGCGGTGGTGGTGGGTGAGGTGGTGGGGGGGGAAGCTGCCTTGCTCTGGCGCGCTCTGAGCGATGGCACGGCAGCTGGACACATACTGTGGGAGAGAGAGCAGAGGGTCAGCGACTGAGGCCAGTCTCTTGGCATCGCCGAGGCTCCCCAGGTATGCCAAGGGTTAAAAACAGATGTCCCAGGGCAGGTAGAGAAAGCTTGCTTGCTTTCCCTCCCTCTCACCCTCCCTCCCTCCCTCCCTCCCTCCCTTCCTTTCTCCCCTCTTCCTTCCGCCCTTCATGCCCCACCCCCCGCCGCCTCCCTTCCTTCCCCCTTCCTCCCTCCCTCCTCCTCCTTTCCTTCCCTCTTTCCTTCCTCCCCCCATCCTTCCTTCCTTACCATCCTTCTTTCTTCCCCCTCTCCCTTCCTTCCTTCTATAGAAAGGGGAAGGCAAAGGGAGAGGGAGAAAGTAAATCTTAAGCACCCTCCGTGCTGAATGTAGAGGCTGACCTGGGGCTCAGTCTCACGACCCTGAGATCATGACCTGAGTAGAGATCAAGAGTCCAATGCTTAGTCAACTGAGCCCCCCAGGTGCTGAGTTATAAGAAAGCTTTATTTCTTAAAAAAGGAGGGGACTGCCAGAGTGGTTTCCAAAGCGACGGCACCATTTCATGCTCTTGTCAGCCATGTAAGAGGACTCCAGTTTCTCTACGTCCTTGCCAACACTCATGATTATCTGATTTGACAAGGGCTTTTATGAGACACAATTAATTGTTTTGAGTGTTTTTCCAGATTTAGATGCTGAGACATTGTAAAGTCTTCTCCATGATATTTCATTTTGGTATAGAATCTAGATTTTTTTTTCTAATTAAAAAAAAATAGAAGCTCCTATAGAAGATTCCTCCTGAAAAAAAGAGATTTTCCAAATATAATAGTACATTAAAAAAAAAAATTGAGATAGGTGCCCTGGGTGGCTGCGATTCTGAATATTCAGTCTAAGAAAGTACAATATTTATGTCTTGGTGATTCTTTAACAAGATATGGAAACAAATAGGCAATGTCCCCCTCAACATACATTATGATGGTCACAGTCATAACAACAACAACAAAAAAGCAAAAAAAAAATATATATATATATATATATATATTTTTTTTGTTTTTGATACTGTTAATATTTTTGCATAGGCATTGGAGGTCAGGGGAATTTCTGCCTCCCTTTCTTGTCATTGTTATTATTTTTATTTTTTATATTTTTTAAAAGATTTTATTTATTTATTTGACAGAGATCACAAGCAGGCCAAGAGGCAGGCAGAGAGCAAAGAGGAAGCAGGCTCCCCACTGAGCAGGGAGCCCGATTCAGGGGCTCAATCCCAGGACCCTGGGATCATGACCTGAGCTGAAGGCAGAGGCTTTAACAAACTGAGCCACCCAGGCACCCCATCATTGTTATTATTTTTAGAACAAAATTTCGGTAAGTGCCCGTTTGTCCTTCCCTTGCGGCCAGGGGCTGTGCTGTCTTGGGTGCCCTTCTCCCAGGCCCTGAGGTACAGAGCTGATTAGGTGCAACGGGGCTGCCGTTCCCAGGGAGGGAGCCTCACTCTGATTCCTGGGGCTTCACCTCACCACCACATTCTGCCCTGTTTCAAGCTCTCAGCCCCAGAGCAGCTTCCTGGGGGCTCAACGCAAGGAGCCCTCCACCCTCAGACTCTCCTGACCTGCTCCTCGTGGCGTTGTGTCATAAACATGAGGAGCTGAGAGGGCTCCTTCTGATTGGGCATCAGTAGACATTTCTGGAATATCTTCTATGGCCAGACCAAAGGGTGCTAGAGGTACAGCTGTGAGCAAAACAAACCACGTTTCTGGCTGTGGGGGGGGGCACAGACATGAGGGTGCATATCATTAACTGTGATTTTTGTGAGGGTCCTCCCTGTGACGCGAAGACTACGATTCATGGATTTCAGCTGAAGAAACAGGTTCCCGTAGTAACAGTCCCAAGGTCCCAAGGCTCATAAGTGAAAGACTGGCGTCCATTTGCACACCTCCTGACTCGGCACACAGCAGCTCTGTTCCTGCTTCCCCTCCCTGTGGTTATCCCTGCCTCCAGCCCCGGTTCCCTTCTGCTCTAGCGCTCCATGCACTTTTCAGAAGGATGACAGGTACCTTTGGGCCCTTGCCTCCTCCCCTCATTTTCTTCCCTCTCCAGCATGTAGAGGGTGAGGGTGAAGGCCCCGGGTTTATAGCTGCCTGGGCTCCAGGGATGGCTGATGGTGGAGACCTGGCTAGCTTCTCTTTCTTTAGGGCATCAGGGGCTCCCCCCCCGTCCATGGCAGCCACACACCCACATGGTGCACCAGGCTGGTCCCCGTGGGGCCCAGGTGATCTGGAGGTAGGTGGGGGTCAAGCTAGTTCTGCTCCTGGAGTGGTCAGCTCCAGCTCTGCTTCCATGCTCTGCCCCAGGGAATGCAGCAGACCTGGACTGGGAGCTCCTGGGGCCCTTTCTGGAGTTCTCTCCCAGTTTCTGGACAGAAGCTAATGGGCAGCCTGCTGTCACCCATCCTGCATGCCTACCAGGGCCATGGAGGACGAGGCTGTATTCTAGAATCCTGCTAGTGATGAATCTGACTTACCTTTAGGGTTAAGTATAGGAAGGGAACTAACTAGGTTATAGCCACTACTAAGAATTAGGCAACAAAAATTTGGTGTTTTTTAAATTAATTGTTTCATTTAGTTTTTAATTTCTTTAAAAAAAAAATTAAATCTGGCTTAGTTCCTACCTGCCTGCTGGTGGCATGTACCATTTAATCTGTGAGTGAGGAGGAGTTCCTCCCATCCCTTGGGGTTGTACAAAGCCCAGGGCTGACATACTCTGTCAGCCAGGGGCCAGCCCCTGCCCAGATCCTTCTACCAGACTCAGGCTTGGCAGCTAGGCTCAAGGTGGCCTGGTCTCAGCCTCTCATGGAAAGCCCCAAGCTCTGTCCTCTCTTCCAGCCTCTAAAAAGTTCCTCTTTCTCACTTTGTCTTTACAACAATCACTAGAGAAACATACTACATTTGTCTTAGCAATGAAGAAACACAGAGGTTATATCACTTGCCCAAAGTCACAGGGCCCATAAGGCGAGCAGCCAGGAATACAGCCCATATCAGTCAAAGGTGATACAGATCACAGACTGGAAAGATCACAGGCTGGATGTCAGCCGACTCCAGTCTCTTTGGCTGTTTACTTGTCCAGCAGGCCCGATTAAGTCAGTTTCCCTATCAACAAAATATTTCTCTCTAAGGGTGGTTTGGGGATCCAATGAAATAATGCCTGTAACACAGCTTTAATAAGGACATCAAGGATTACATCAAGATGGCATTTCCATTTAGATGTGATTTGGGGTGATTACTCTAGTGGCCTTATGCCTTGGTCCATGCCTGCCTCTGTCTGCCCTGGTCCACTGATCCTTACACTTGGGGAGCACTCTGGGCTGAGCCCAGGCCAACATAAGGGCTCAGAGACCCCAGAATCCGCTTGCCCTGAGGTCTCCTGTCACAACCCCAACCCATGACAACAGACCATCCGGAAATTCCTCTCTCAGAAATGGGTCGCTGAGCTCATTATTCTCTATAAGCCCTTCTCCTCATCCATTTTCCATTTCCTGTATCCTGCTCTGTACAGCTAATATCAGATACATGAACTCAGAGTAGGGAGAGGGTAGGGAAGAAAGACCCTGGTGTCCCTTTCTTCCCTCCCTCCAAACTCCTGCCAGCACCTTCCAAAGCCAAAGCCAATCAGAGACCTACCAGAAGGGAGCCCAGAGATGCACTCAACAAGGACCGGCTCCCTTTGGAAAGGGTGCTGGGTGAGACGCACAGGTGAAGAGGGAAGACCCACCTGTACGAGAATGTCTCTGTTCCCTCCTCTGTGGTATTTGCTGATCTGACCAGGCTGGGCCTCCTGGGCTGAAATTTGATGAGGCTGACAGAGGGGGGAGATGGTTGCGTGCCTACAGTTCATTTAAGCATTTGGTAAAAACGTACGCAGCCCCTAATATGCACAAGGGGCTGAGAATTCCTGACGGAGTAAGACCCATGCTCCTGCCTCGGTAGCTCACTCTGAGTTTGTGTAATATGGAATGCAAAGCTGCAGGACACGGGGGTAGGGTGGGGGTGGGGCTCTGAGTACAAAGTAGGGGAGGTAGCTGTTCCAGTCAGGGAGAAATGACATTTATGGTGGGCAAGGTGTAGAGTGGATGCCCTAACAAAATAGGTCAAGGTTTGCTGATGAGGCAAACAGCAGAGATGACATGTCCCAAGTGGCTGGGTAGATGGGGGCTGGTAGAGATGGAGCAGAGGCGGCCCGAGTACTGGAGAGCAGTTGAGAAACCAAGATGGCACCAGTGCTCAGGGGAAGGCATTAGGGGGGCCCGGGAGACACAGCTTCATGCCTCAGAGCTCTCCTGTGCACTCAGGATGGGGCCAGTGGCAAAACCCCATACTTGTCCAACCAGAGGACCTTAGCAATGGCCGTTCCACATGGACTCTCTGTTGCTTCCTTTTGGCCTCATCTTCCACTAGCCTATTTTCATTTTTTAATTGCTGCAGGGAGACAAAGCTGGGGGCGTCATCCAAAGCAACTGAAGTGAATGACTGTGCAAATAGAGCACGACATTATAAACTCAGCGAGCCCGGGCACTTGCTGTGCCCTAAGAAGGCTCTGAGAATAAACACTGCCTTAATTCTTCACTTTGTCCTGCTCCATTTTCTGATGTAAAATATGTTTCATTGAAACGATCCTTGGGTGACTGAGGTCACAGGGCTCCTGGCAGGGAGAAAAGGATTCTTTTAATTGGCAAAATGCTAATCGTTTTGGAAAATGAATTCTAATCTTCCCATCTAATACAGTGGATGTGTGAGTAATTACTTTTCTTCACTAAACTGTTAATGCAACATTAGTGATTACACTAATTAAAACTAATGAACTCTTACAGACTGATAAACTCCTCAGTCAGTCAGCAGACGCCTTCCTCCCATTGGCTGTATTTAACTTCCCGTTTGGAAGAGAGATCTTGAATTAACCTTTAGAATAATGTACAAAATTGGGTTTAGAAGTGTTAGGCTTTATGGACTGGGTATAATTCTTTCCCCAAGCATTAGTGAGGCCATTTCCACTGAGGGTGTAATTGAATTTAAAAAACGCCTGCCTTAATTTGATCAGCCACACTTCCATGGTTGGTAATGGCTATCCCTCCAAATCCTGGCCTCCAAAGAGGAAAGCTGCCCCTGGAAAATCGCGTGACCCTTTCCCTAGCATCTGCTCTCTCTGAGCAGCGAGGCTTGCTATGGCGTTTCAGCTGAAGGAGGGTTTGTACCCAGTTTCAAATGACAGGCGTTTGCTCTGTGTTTGCTGGTGCCCTCATTTGTGAGAATACCTTAACCAGGGTCTCTGGTGCTTAAGCAAAGGGGCAAAGGCAGTGAGGTTATCCCTAGAGGTGCATTTCACACATAAGAAGAGCAGATGGGGGAGGGCGTAACATTTCCAGGCAGGTATCAGAGTTTGGGGATAAGATCCAGACCCAAATCAAGTCCAGAATCAGGTCTGCTAAGATGAGGGAATGATTATAACTACTCCCAGGTCCCACTCTGTAGTGCTTACAAATTTTCATTGTTTCCGGGAAGGACGGTCTAGGTGGAAGGCTGAGTGTTGCCTATTCCATTTTCCTGGGATGCCCTGGCTCTTTACCTCTTTTCCTCAAAACCTAGACAAACTGTACACATGCCCACAAAACACAGAAGGACTCTGGAATGCCTTCCAAACTGTTAAAAAAAAAAAAAATAAGTTCAGCTGAGATAGAAAACAACGGTGGGGCTTTTGTCACCTGGGTGGGGACATCTTCATTAGCAAATGTGTGTCGTGATCCGTTTCCCCCTGACTTAGTTATACTTGGTCCACAGATGGATGGGATCTTCCTAGGGACAGCATGATAATGTCTGTAATCTTCTCTGAAGTACTTCAGAGGAGGGAATGTGATATGAATGTATACCTTTTTAAACCTGCACTCTAGGGGCTGTCAGTTCCTTAATCAGGAATTCACACTTTGAGGGGATCATCCAGCATTTTATCAGGAAGGCCACACTCCAGAGATAATGACTCCAACTGCCTCAATTAGTATCCATATTTCTGATCTACACCAGATGCTGCTAATTAACATTTCACAGAGGTTTTCATTGGCAAAATTAGTAGTGAGTTAATCAGAATAATAAATGCTAGAAATGGACTCGCCTTGATGAAATTTGTGGCTTTCAAGCCATGAAGATGGGTTTAAATGCTTCAGAGGGATTCTTTACTTTAGGAATGGGCCTGGAAGCTTATTCCCTAAATATTCCTGTATTTGGCTGCCAAGCCTCAAGGACTGTCTCTGAGAGATTATAATTACTTGCCTCTGTTATACCACTGCATACGCAGTTTCTTTCTTTCTTTCTTTTTTTTTTTTTTTCTAATATTTTACTTACTTATTTGACAGAGAGAGAGATCACAAGTAGGCAGATAGGCAGACAGAGAGGAGGAAGCAGGCTTCCTGCCGAGCAGAGAGCCCAATGCGGGGCTCCATCCCAGGACTCTGGGATCATGACCTGAGCCGCAGGCAGAGGCTTTAACCCACTGGGCCACCCAGGTGCCCTGCAGTTTCTTGACTGATGATCAACATTATGTTTAAGTTGAGCAAGGAGATATCAGTTATCAAGTGCACAAAAGCCTCAGGTCTTGGGATATGTATGACATTCACCAGTTAGAAAAGAGGAACGTGACAATTTTGGTGGACAAAACTGTTTAAAACCAAGGTCCAAGGGCAGAGAACAACGAGAGGGGTCCATATGGATGTTTACACAGATACCATTGCTATGGCTTCAAAAACCTCTTGACCAACCTGGTCATTGTATAAATACAGTACAGTATCACTCTGTGAGGGGCTAGGAAGGGCTATGGGGGTGACATTTTGAACACAAAAGATATGACTCAGTCCTTGATCTCTCAGCGACCTTTTTTAGTTCCTAGATCCCAGCCTTTGGCTGCCCAGGGTCCGGTGATTTGCAGCTAAATAGTTTCCTGCCTTTTGAGAGCCTTCAGGGTGGGGACTTACTGTTCACATGTCCTCGCTGCTAACACGGCACCTGATATGCAACAGGTCTGGCTACATATTTGTCATGCCCATTGGTGCCTTAGTGATAGCTTCACATATGAGGAGCATGCCGGTCCTTGTCCTTTATATCCTTTGTATGGGTCAGCCACCATCCCAACAGGTGCTGTCTGTGGGAGACCCATCAGCCTCTGTGAGATGGATGCCATCATTCTCCCTGCCCAGTGAATTCAAGCAGCAGCGAAGACTTCCTGAAGCTCACACTGAAAATCATTAGCTCGTGGCCTTCTCTCTTCAACTTAGTTGCAAGCCATTGAGGGCAAGGCTCTATGATTAGTTTCCCCCACACCTATTCCAGTAATGGGCAAATCTGGCACTTTGCCATGTGTGGCATCTAGTAGACTCTCAATAAATTCTTGTTGCTGGAGTGAATGAATGCATGCGTGACTTATAAATGGAACCCTGTTCTGGACCCTATCCATGGGAAAGCTGTTTGTTTTCAATTGGAGGCTTTGTCCTCTACTTTCTATTCTCAGGTCCTACAGAAATGCCTGGGGTGAGTGTGGGTGTGTGTGTCCCTGTGCGTCCACAGGTCTCCTGGGGGCTCCTCGCCTAGAACCCGACAGCGAGGGGATAGAGTGTGCACTGGGCTCTGGCTAGGAGGAGGGCAATGAGGTGTGCTTAGCTGTCATCATAGGAAGTAAAATGAAAGCGTCGAACATACTTTTCATGTCAGAGAGGTACTTTATTTGCATTTATTCTTTATGAAGATTACTCTGAGCTTCAGGCATTCTTTTTATCGACAGCAGATTGCTTTTTACACGTTGTTTGGAGGGACAGTCTGCTGGATCAACCCAGGAAATCTGCCTATCTGCTAGACAGATCTAGACCCACTTTCCCCTCCCATGCCTCGTTGTGACTGCTAACTTAACAAAAGGCTGAATGCACCCATACTTCCTTATTAGTTATTTTCTGCTTGCAGTCACCAGGAAGTAACTTCAGTCCAGTCAAAGCTTGTTGGCCCTCCTCCAGCTGTACCCCTCCTCATGAGATGAGATACTAATGGGTTGTGCCTACCCAGAGCCTCTGAACTGGGCCTTGTAACCCACACTCCAAACATCTGGGATCCTGGAATTCTCTACCTAATAGCTCTAGGTCAGCTTCCTACGGCTAAGTTATTCCTGGGATCCAACATCCAGAAGGTGGACCGTTAAACTTGAGATGTGGCCAATAGGTGATTATTTTGGGGGGATATACATAGACCTTGGATGTGTGGCCGGTGGGCCTCCCATGCCTTTGCCTGAGACCTCTCACAGTGCAGGATTAAGCCTCATTAGGAAGAAAGTGAGACAGGTCATTGGCTGGGCACTATGGCCATGCAGATAGCTATGAAGGCACAATTATTACAGTGGGAGGGTGGAACATGTTTGAAGAGTCTCTTACCCTGATTTTTACTTGTAAGCATCTGGACTTGTCAGGATGTGGACCTCCATTTGCACTTTTGCCTTGAACCCTGAAAATGTTAGGGGCGGGACTGCGGTCCAAAAATGGAGTCTTCATTGCTTCTTGGACTCTGCCTTTCATCTGTGAGATTTTGGGCCTGCTAACGAGTGTTACGAGTCATGTAGATGAAAGACTTTTTTCTTAAAAGCAACTTTTTGTGTCGTCAGATTTTTCTATCTGCCACTGGTGAGTGAAACCTGGTGCTCATGTGAGCAGTTTAAAGGTGAAAAATAAATGAATTGGAGCCCTGGTGCCGTGAGCATGTCCACTGGATGTCTCTAAGACAGAGGGAGGGACGTGAGGGGGCTCTGCCTAGCCTACTGGGAGCACTGCTTCTGGTGGCGTGGACAAGCGCGGGCTGGGGTGGCGGGGCTGCTCATGGGCGCTATGAGCCCTGCGTGGAGTCCGCACCATCACCCTGGAGAGCGTGCAGGTGGTTACAATTGGCTACATTTACAAATGGAAACTTCGAAGCTGTGAGCCGGCAGAGGCATGTCCTGGGTGAGACATTCTGACCACCAGACTGCTCCAAGGCCATATGCCATCCATGTTTTTTGTTTTTTTAAGACATCATGACCAGGAACTGCAAATTCCGCCCTCTCTGTCAGAGCTCTGTACCTTCCCCATCCCGACCCCTAGAGTAGCCTTTGGTACCTAGCCTGTGACTGCTGGGACCGTGGAATTTCTAGTATCTTTAGGCAATGCCAAGAGGTGTTCATTCATGGGTGTCTCTGATCCTGGCTGTATCTTTGAACTCTTTATTTGCTGATTCAGAATCGAATGTAGTAGAAGCATTCCTGAGTTCACTCTGACTAGAATTTCAAAGCGGACCAGTGCTTAGGGTCAGGCCTCGTTTACTGTATATAATATTAGGCCTGTCCTCTAGGACTTTACAGTCTGTCCATCTTGGCTCCCAGTCTCCAAGTTTTCCACACTGATGAATTCATGCTCGCACACTGTCCTCCTCCTTCATGGCCAGGCTCTGAGAGAAACCCCTTGGACCCCTTGTTAGGATCCTGGTTTCCTGCCTGAGGACTTGCCTCTTTCCTGGATGATTAAGACTGGGGATGGCTTCACTGTCAGCAAACACTGTGGCTGCACACAGGCACGGATGTGGCCTCTAGTCCATCCAGGATGGTTATCAACTCACATCCTGATACTAACACGAGAAAGGCCCAAATCTACAGCAGAGGACGAGGTCATTTCACATATAGGACCATCTTTCAACAGCAAGCCAAATTCCCAAATAATTTTCTTCAGCAAATTAAGCCTTCCTATAAGCTTGTCCTTAAAATAGAAACCGTGTCATTCGATGAAGCATAGATGGAAAGAGAGGGCTTCAGAGTAGACAGATAACCTATTTGAAGTCACACAAACTTGGAAATGAATCCTGGCTTTGCTACTAAAAACTGTGAGACTGTGGATTCATTAATTAACCTGTCGAAGCTTTCGTTTCTTTATAAAGTGGGAATTATTTTATATCATAGGGTGGAAGCGAGGACTGAATGAGATACAAAGCACGTCGTGTGGTACCTAGCCCAGAGTAAGAAGATATTATTACCATTATTGTTGTGTTCACTACTACTGTCTTTCTTGTTGACCAGCTAGTTGATTGAGAAGTAGGCTAAGGCAATTCACCTAGTATAATTTCTAGGCTCATACTGGAATTAGATGAAATCATAAAAACACCAAAGCCTTTTCAAATCTCCCTTAAAGCTCTCTGACAAGTCTCACTCAAGACCAATGTTTTCGCTATCAAAGGCTTTTATGGACTGGTTCCATCTCATCCCTGGCCAATGGAGAGTGGTTGCAATGTACAGAGTGGTTTAATATAGGTAAAGAGCCTAGCTTAGGGCTCAGAACATAGTTAGTAGTCAGTAAGTGATGGCTATCACCTTCATCATCGTTCATTTTCAGCATCCTTCCCCAGCCATTTTGGCCAGCGTGGTGCGGCTAGAAAGTTTAGGCAATCCTCTGAGCAGGTCAGGTCATGGGCCCTCCCACGTTCCCCACCTGCACACCCTTTTTTCCTCTTTGAGGCCCCACAGCCATGGTGGCGAGCCTGGAGAGCATTGCATAGGTAGTACCTTCCCTTGAGACCAGCTGTTCTGCTTAGGAACTACCTCGTACTTTCTATACCTTTAATGCATGTTTCCTGAGAGAAGTTTGCCCTGTGTGTCTGTCTGCTTCCCCAGAGCCTCTGATCTATACTGCCCACGGCAGTGGTTTTCATAATGATTTGAACCATCATTATCAATAACTTGTTAGCAGCCCTGCTTTGTGGAAGCAGAAAAAACAAACAAACAAACAAAAACGGGAGGTATGGTCACATCAGGATGACTTAAATGAAACAGATCAGCAACACCAAGTGTGGGCAAGGAGGTGGAGTGACTGAAACTCTCATACACTGCTCTTCGGAGTGCACATTGATACAATCACTTCCGGAAATCTTTTTTTTTTTGGCAGTATCTGTGGAAGCTACATATTCGCCAGCCCCTTTGACTCAGCAGTTCCACTCCTGGGCATACAGTTGTTGGGAAGCAAATCTCATTGATCTCTTGCACTTTTTTGCACATCTTGCAAGCATGGCCCTCAAATGTCCTTTATTCCAGACCATGTTTTCAAGGATGTTTTTGTAATGAACAGCCTTGAATAGAGAGAGAGTTTCTCTGGAGCAAAGGAAAGCTTTGCTTATAGCCTTGGGACACAGACACCATATTTTCCTTTGGAGTGAAGGGCAGGCATGCTTACTGTACATTAGAAGAGATTTGGGTCTCTAAGCTTTTGTAATGCAACCTACTGTGTGTGCAGACATCATCTGCCCTCTCTACACTACCCTGTGGGAATTGGGTTTCAAGGAACTTGAGCCAAAAGGCAAATACCCTAGTGGTTCTATGGCTGGGGCTAGGAAACTGCCCTGCATCTCTGACCCGAGAGTCTTGTGTCTTCCACCAACATCTGTGAAACTGGGACAGGCTGCTTAGTGAGCCTACAAGTGGAATAAAACCTCAGACCCTTAATGGCAATATTCAACACTTGACAGAAATGAGCATTATGTGAGGAAAAAAACATACACATGAATATTTATAGAAGGATCAATTCGTAATAGCTCCAAATCTAAAAACCACTGAAATGTCCTTTAAATGGATACATTGTGGTAAATTCCCACAATGCAATGCTACACAGCTGTAACAAGAGAATGAACCCTCCTACACACAGCAATGCGCTCAACTTTAAAAATGTGTTGAATAAAGAAAAGCTAGACACAGAGGAGTATATACTTACTAATTCTATTTCTGTGAAGTTCAAAAACTTGTGAAACTGATCTATGCTGACAGAGACTTTGTGGGGGGAGGCATATTGACTGGGAATGGACCTGAGGGACACTTTGGGGGCTGGACATATTTTAACTCTTGATCTAGGTAATGGTTTTATGGACACACACACACATGTGTAAGTCCATAGAGATACTGTTATGCTCTATGTTCCCGCCAGCTCTATATGAACAAAGGAAAGAAGGGGAGTGGCATATGTGGCCATTGTCTCTAGGTCACTATTAAACGAGCACATTGTGCAAAGATCTGGTTGCCTGTGATGCTAATACCTAGGGGACTGGAGTTTGGGGAGGAGAGTCACAGCAGGGACAAACTCTGGTTACATAAGAGTCCTGTGGGCTGACACTCCCAGGGAGATGCGGGGCCTGGAACCAGGTGGAAAGGCAGTAGAGGGAGGGAATTCCCAGTCATGTGTGGAGTGGGGTAGCCAGCCCATTTATTTTGGGGTGGCAGTCACTCTCTGAGATGAGATTAGCACCTGAGGACTGAAACTAATACCAGTGCATGTCAGCGGGTTAGAGGAGGCTAACTGTAACTTTGGGCTGAGTGCCTGGCTGAATAAAAGCTCCCTCCTTCTCTGCAGGGGGGACCCCCCTCGCCACAGTACCACCATGGGAAGTGGCCGGCTCCAAGTGAATCCCTATAAGCGAAGTAGGGGCAGGTGTCTTATTGACTCTAAAGCTCTCCCAGTAGCTGGGCATATATTTAATAAAAAATCTTAGGCTTCAGGGGAAAGCCTAGGAAGGCAGAAGGGAGAAGAGCTGCCCCCCTGGGCTTGGGAGGTTAGTGGTCTGGCCAGTTCCTAATAACTCATTCATCCAATATTCATCTTTGAGTTATTACAGTCACCGTGTGTCTCTAAGGAACAGCGTTTATTAGTGTCCGCTAAGATAATTAGCCCAATGTACTTCAAGGCAATTGAAATTGTTCCCATAAGTGCATTTCCTTCGAGAATTCACCATGGCTACCTTTCAGTGTTGGGCCCGTTTTGTTCACATATCTCCCGTGCCCCAGCGGAGGGTGCTCATTTTCTACTGGTGTTCCAGGCCCTCCAGCTGGCCCAAGGGGAAGCAGATTGGGTCCCCATCTGCAGGCCAGGATTGCTGCAGCGTGCACCGACCACGCCTGCTGCTTGGCTTCTAGGATCACCCCAAGGGCTCGGCTTGCCTCCTGTCTGTCTGCTTTTCCCCATGCCCTGGGGAATGTTTAGAAGGAAAGGCGTATGTAAAGCTCAGAATAATCCAAAGCACCTGGTTTTGTGCCTTGCACTTGCATAAATCCCATAATATCCCCTGTAGTATATCACAAGCTGCAAAACTCCTCTTACTGCTGGACAGAAAGTGGGTCAGCCAGGCGTGCCGCAAATCCGGTAGTGTGCCCATGAGTGCCCCGGACATCTGGGGCAAGTGCAGACTCTGGGTCAACGGGCCTGGGCTGGGGCTGAGACTGTGCATTCCTCACCAACCTCTCTGTGGTCTGAGCTGCGGGGTCACGAACTGCACTTGGAGGAGGAGGAGGAGGAGCTATACCGGCTTGTCCTCCTCCCGCCTACTTCCAGCCTGCCCTACAGCCCTTTTGCCATCAGATAGAGGATTCTTAGAGATCTCAGACATTCCTCTTCACTCTCTGGTTCTTTAACAACCCCCGGTCCTTGCAGGTTCCAAAGTACCTCTGTAACACAGGCAGTAGGGCTGCCTGAGTCACAAGGCACCCCGTAATTTGTCAGTCCTCAGAGCCCCCATGGCCAGACAGAACTTGGAACATAAACTTGACTTCACAGGAGGGGCAGGAGGGAAGCATAACTCTGAGGGAATTTTTTAAAGTACAGAACGGCAAGTGGCTTTAGCTTCTGAGTTCTTTTCAAAGTATTGAAATTCATTCTTTCAGAGAGCTTAGCTTTAATTAATAAATTCTTCATTGTTTTAAAAGATTTTATTTATTTATTTGACAGATAGAGATCACAGTAGGCAGAGAGGCAGGCAGAGAGGCGGGGGGGACATAGGCTCCCCGCTGAGCAGAGAGCCCGATGCGGGACTCAATCCCATGACCCTGGGATCATGACCTGAGCAGAGGCTTTAACCCACTGAGCCACCCAGGTGCCCCAATAAATTCTTCATTTTTATGACTGCCTGCAATTTCCTACTATTTAGTTTAATTGGATTTTCATGTTCAGAAATTAGAAGCAGCTTCCTTCTCTTGGTCTCTTGGTGGGTTTTCCTTTTTTTTTTTTTTTTTAAGGTTTATGTGTTTCAAAGAGAGAGAGAGCCTGAGCATGCAAGTGAGAGTGTGTGTGTTGGGCGGGGGGCAGGCTCCCTGCCAAGCACAGAGCCCAGCGCAGGGCTCAATCCCAGGACTGTGAGATCATGACCTGAGCCAAATCCACTGACCCCCAGGCACCCCCTCCTCTCCATTTTCAGTAGTACCGCATAAACAAACAGCACTTTCCTCAACAGCATCCAATGATTTCCACACTGTTCTGCTGTTATATAGTGAATTCATTCATTCATTTGTCCACTCATTCATTCATTTAACAAATATATGTTGAGCAGTTACTAGGTATGGGGCACAAACTGGCAGACGAAGCAAACATGGTCCGTATTGTCACAAAGTGGGGTTTTCTGGTGAGGGTGGCAGAGGCGGTCAGAGGTCAGGGAGGGGTTTCTAGGAGAATGGTCAGGGCAGCATCCTGCCCAGTTTCGTGCAGAGGGTTGAATGCAAGTTGCCCCGTCTTTTTTCATTTTCTCTTCTCTTAATGCTGAACCTAATGGGAGGAGAGGGAAGGTAAGAGAGAAAAGAAGGAAGTGTTGGATGGGAGGCAACGAAGGAGCTAGGATGGACTTTAAGGGTCTGGAAAGTGATTGATTTCTGTATGAACTACCTGTAAAGGAAGGGGAGTTTGGAAGGATATTATTATCTTCCTCCCCATGGTTTCCTCCACTCCACCACTGCCAAAAAATTCTTCCATGAAACCAATATTGGAGAATATTTCAGAAGGAAAATAAATTGCTAATGGCATTGAAGCCTTCCTCCATAAAACACAGAAATGACAAGTCCTCAGTCCTAGCCCTTCTAATGTACCAGCCTCATGTCCAGAGCCAGAACGAACGGAAGTCTCTTCAGTTTCTCCCCATTACTAGACTTGGGCATTTGCATTGCATTTGATCTTGGCCAAGCACTTAACAGTAATTGCCTGGCTCATCTTCCCATGTCTTGATGAAACCTACATCTCCGTGTGTTGGCTAAGAAAGGGAGGAGAGGCATAGATTATGGGCAATGGCAGGGCAGGGCAAAGCCAGCTTGCAGAGAATTGAGATGTGGTCTCCGTCCTTCCACTCCTTACAAAACCAAGAGCAAGTCTTTTTGCTTTTCCAGGCCTTCGTTTTTATAACTGTAAAATGAGAATGATGAAATCTGCCTCCCTTCCTAGAGGATACGAGGAATATGTTAAAATGTGTTATAAATAGTGAAATTCATTTGGATGGAGGTACTGTAGGACACAAATCATGGCAGGGTGTGCCCAACACACAGTTGATCTAGCTGACACCTGCCGAGGGCCTATGCTACATGCATTACACGCCTCCTCTCATTTAATCCTCCTCTGGGCTCTGGGAGGTGGAGACTGTCATCACTAGCAGTTTGCAAATGAAGAAACAAGAAACGAGAGCACAGAAAGGCTAAGGGGCTTTCCTAAGACCTTGAGGTTCATAGCAGCGGAACTCGGTTTTGGTTTTGAGCCTCAGAAGTCTGACTTTCGACCATGGGAGCTGAGCCCCACAGAGCATCCCACCCCTCTCTGTGTCTGCAGCCAACGCTCACTTAAGTGCCTGTGGATTATCTGCAGCTCATATTTCTTTTCATTCCAAGCAGACTTTTCCGGCCATATAGTTCAGCTCATTAGTTGGCAAGGGAGCTCAGGGACTTAGAACTAATCCTAATATTAAGTAAAGAGCAAAGCATAATTAGGAAGATAAATCTTCTGGGGGAAAAAATGTATGTAACAGATTGAAAGTCAAGCATGGGTGATTTTTCCCATCTTCTAGATGATCTACACCGCTGTTCTCTTTTTGTAGCAGATAACTAAGGGAGGATGGTAGATTTAAAATAATAACACACGCACATAAAACTTTTTTTTTTTTTCTGATTAGAAGGGCAAGTATTCTCATCACACAGATTTTAGAAAATTCTGCATAGTATGAAGAAAACTCAGAATGCCACCGTCCTGACAAATGTCACTATTAACATTTTGGTGTGAACTTTTTTCAAGGCCTTTTAAACATCAATAACTAAACACTACATGCAAATTCTTATAAGCTGTTTTTTTTTCCACTTAATGTCTTATGGAACAATACATGTAAAAAATGTTGATAAACACCACCCTTTTAAGTGGCTCCATCTGGCCCTAGAGAACTCACAAACTCATAGGGATGTGACCTAACTAGTTTCGTTTGGATCTGGCTAAGAGAGACTCATTTGCTGCATATATCCCCTCATTTACTAGTTTGTTCATTCAGCAAATCTGCCAGATATTGGGCTAAAAAGAAAAATAAGATTCCTTTCAGATCCTTGAAGAGTTCATTGACTTGTGTCAGAGACTCTGCATCAGTGTTTTTCACTGGCCCAATTTCATTATCTTCGGCTGTCCCCTCCCCCTTGTCTACACAGTCCAAGAAGTAGCTTCATTGCTGCAAGTGGTCAGGCCTTATTTGCTGCCCCTCCCCCACTCCCAGTCCCTTCCCCTTTTTTGCCTCTGGGTTTAACAGTAGCATAAAACTAATTTATAGCTCTTGCCAGGAAGAGGACAAATTTTCATCTCAGCCCGTCATGCGAAAAGCACTAGTACAAATGAATAATTGTTGACCCATGCTACCTATTAGAGATTGTGCTGGGGTCACCTCATTTGTTGTTTTAACACAAGAAATTAAGGGCCCTGGTGAGGGTTTCCACGGGGACTGAATTGGTAATGAGATCAAACATCGTCTTTGTGGGTGACCTCTCCTGGCGCCATGTTCATGGCAGACGGAGGGAGAGGGCCCCACTCCCATGACTATTCCCCTATCCCATGATAAGGGCAGATTCTGCTGTGTCCACTTCTGACTGTAGGTTCAGAGCCATTTTCTCTCAAAGTCTCTAACAATTAGCATATGCCTGTGGAGCACTTAGAATGTACTGGATGCTGTGTGATGTTTTGAGGAGACGCGGCCATTGACATTGCTGTTTTGGCCATCAGGGAGCTCACCAGCGCCTGCCATATGTGAAGCCCTACGTTTCTGCAGTGTGAAAGTTCATGGAGTGAAGCAGGCTGTGCTCTCTTCAGTATCGAATGGCTTGAGTTGTAGGAAAAGCCTTGTGCCGGCGGAGACTCCAGAAATGGGCCAGAAACAATAGATGAGCACTGGGTGGTGGCAGGATGAGGGGAGAGCCCTGCTGGAGGATGGGGAACCGCTTGAGCAGACAGGAGCCGGGCTTACCTGACTGGTGAGGCCTCAGCCCAGGACCAAGAACCGAGGCTGGGTGGGAACAGGATACCCTGATTACTGAGAGCTTTGAAAACAGGACTGGGTGCCGGGGACAGGAGTGGTGGGAGAGGGCTTCACAACACTTCTAATCTATTCCATATCCTGGATCTATGACCATGACACAAAGGCTCTGTTCAATGCTTCCTAATATGAATATGAATAAAATTATGACAAATTGTCATCATTGTTACATGGGTGTGTATAGAGCCTTTCACACAGCAGGGGCTCCACAGGTATTTAATAACATGTTACATTATTCATTCTTCCACCATCTTTCCAGTCAAGAACTATTGCCTTGAACCATCACTAGCATTTTAAAAAGCATTTTCATATCTAGTGTTTCAGGTAATCCTGAATATAGGTAAGGTCACCCAGCCGCCCAGTTGATAACATTTGCTGTGGGTGTTCCCTATATTCCAGGCATTGGTCTTGGCCAGTAGATGAAAACATTAAGGGGTAGTGAGGCTGAGTGTTGGTAGAGATGGTGCCTGTCCGTGCTGACTCTGGGAGATACAGGTAGCAGGAGGGGAAAATGCTTTGTCTAGGGACTGGGATATTATGCAGGAGAATCCACCAGAAAAGTAGTACAAAGAGTAAGAAAATTCAATAAATTGTCAGGGCAACAGGAGTATAGTTTTTTCTAGCCATTGGGTCCTGAACTGATGATGACAGGGTCCTAGGGTTAGGTAGGGTGAGGCAGGGAAAGAGCTATTGAATTAATCCTTCTTTTGGACCTTGGAGTGTAGCTCCTGGGCAAAGAGAACAGGGAGAAGCCTTCTGGATCATTATGATCATTCTCAACAAATGTATTCACACACTAGCCAGGGAAGCCATGTTTGCTGTTACTAGGAGCCACAGTTCATGTCTTGCAATAGGCGGGGGGGGGGGGGGGGAGATGCTGAGGGATAATGCAATATTCTAAATCAGAGATCAGAGGCCTTGATGAAACTCATGAAAGCACCCGGGTACTTTAAGTTCTGCATTCAGCACGGGGTCATCCCAAAGAACAACTTGAGCCATTATTAAAGGCCAATGTGAAAATATGAGATGAGAATCAGCACAGAGAGGAAATTTGTAGAAATTAGAAAACTGAATTTTGCTTTAGTCTATATGAATATATGTATACTTTCTCTAAAAAAAAATGAATGAACAAAAGTACTCCCAGGAAAGATAGAAAATCTAAACACATCAGTTGCTAAGAATTAAGAGACAGTTGGCGCTCCTCTCCCATAGCTCTTCCAAGATGCAACCACCAGACCAGATGGTTTCAGAGGGGTTCTTTACCAAATAAATGATCTACTTAAATAAAATAATTAAATTTAATGAGAAAAGAAAGCTATAGATTAATCTAACTTATGAATATCATTGTAAAATTCTAAACAAAATGGTAGCAAATGGAGTACAGCAGCAACATATGGAAAGATTTATATCCCTTGGCTAGAAAGGGTTCATATCAGAAATCTAAGAATGTTTCAGTATTTAGAAAGTTATTAATAAGATTCACCATTTAAATAGATCAAAAAGATCTTCCTTGGTGTTGAAAAATATTTGATAAAGTGAAAAGTGAGAGAAAATATCCATCTGGTAAGGGACTTATATCCAGAATATATAAAGAACTCATACAACTCATACAACAAAAAGACAAGTAACCCAATTTAAAAATGGATTAAAGGAGGAGTGTTGAATCACTATATTGTACACCTGAAACTACTATTACCCAGAATGTTAACTAAGCATAATTTAAATGAAAACTTAAAAAAAAAATAAAAAGGGACAAGGATTTGAGAATGTATTTCTCCAAAGAAGCTATGTAAATGGCCAATAAGCCCATAAAAAAATGCTCTGTATCACTAGTTCTTAGGGAAATGCAATTCAAAGCCCCGTAAGAAACCACCCCCTCCCCACAGGATGGCTAAAATAAAAAAAAAGACAGATAACAAGTGTTGGTGAGAGTCTGGAGAAATTGGAACCCTCATACACTGCTGGTGGAGATATAAAATGGTACAATGGCTCTGGATAACATTCCAGCAGGTCCTCAGAAGGTTCAAACATGGAGTTGCCATATAATCCGCTCCAAGTACATACCCTAGAGAAGTAAAAACTGATGTTCACCCAAAAAATGCTGATAGCAGTATTACTTATAATAGTCAAAACCTGGAAAAAAGCAAATGCCTATCAAATGAGAAATGAATAAACGAACTATATATATCCACTCAAGGAATATTGCTTGGCAACAAAAGGAATGAAGTATTAATACACATTATAACATAGATAAACCTTGAAAACATTATCCTAAGTGAAAGATTTCGTTCCCAAAAGACACAACTTGTGTGATTCCATATTTATGAAATATCCAGAACAGGCAAAGTCCTATAAAGTAGATTCCGGCTGCCAGCAGCTGGGGGGAGGAGAGAATGGGATTGGTTTTGGATGAGAATGGGTTTTTTTGGGGGGTGATGAGAATTTTCTAAAATTATTTAGTGGTAAAATTCTTTTTTTTTTTTAAGTGGTAAAATTCTTGTGCAACTTTGTGAAGGTACAAAAACCAACAGGATTATATACATTAGAAGGTATATGAATTATCTTTCAATAAGACTTACTAACAATAGGACAAGATAGAAACTTTCTGAACAAGAAGGCAGGCATTATTTATAATGGGTAAACTTTGGAAGTATCACCAAAATCAAGAATAAATCAATAACGCTCATTGTACTGTTATTATTTAAGAGTCCACAGGAAGTAGCCAATGCAATTTGGTAGGAGAAAGCAATAAGAGGTGAAAGATTTGGAAAAGAAGAGGCATAACTGGAAAATTATTATAAATATTAAAGAACTCAGTAAAGCCTAGGTTTAATAAATATAATAATTATATTCAAACACAAACTAGTTATACGCATTAAAAACAATGCCTAGGAATAAATTTTACTGGAAATACTCACAAGCTATAAGAAAAAAAAAAGTTTAAAATTTTACCAAAGAACACAAAGAATTGAATAAGTAAAAAGTATAATCTATTCACGAATAAGGTGGTTCAATATTATAAATATGTCGACGTGCCATAAATTTAACAAGATCATCACAAATATGCCCATAGGTCAAAGAACACAACCAAGCAAGTTGATTTAAAAAGTTTATATTAAAAAAAAAACAAAACAACCCATGCAAGTATAGTTAGGATATTGCTGAAAAGTGAGTAGTAGTTAAAGAGACTAGTCGACCAACTTATAAAACACAGAATGGGTTACAGTATTTAAAACAGTACGATTCTGCCTCATGAAAAAGCAAGCAGACCAATGGAACAGCACAGAGTCTAAAAGTAAATTTAAATAGGTATGGGTCTTTTTAGTACTTTTAGTGGATCAGAAAGCATTGCATCTCATTAGAAGATTCTCCAGCCATCCTAATAAGTTTTAAAATCTGCATCTCCGTTTATCCATAGAAGTGAACTGAGAGGGAGCTTATGAACTTAGAAGACTGTGTGTAGAGAAATCAGGACATAGCCGTGACCTGCTTAGAGCAATGACCAGAAGCCAGATGGCAGCGAGAATTCTTAGGTAGGTGTCATTATGGAGAGATGACAATAGCTAGAAAGAATGCCCACCAGGTCCAACCACTTGACAGTGCACAGGACCTGCATGTATCAGCTCACAAGAGCTAATTATGAAACTTTCAGGAATTTTGTGAGCTGATTGTTGAATATAGCCATTGTTAAAATTATGTAAATTGACAATTAGATAAATTATGTTAAGAACAAAGGTAATAAATACCCCAAACTCATCACTTCCTAATTATTTTACTATAACATGTATTCTTGAGGTTATTTACATATCTATAAATCTGTATTTTTATCTGTATGGTGCAAGTACTAAATAATGGTAAGCATCTCCTCCCAACTTCAAGAGCAATGTGATGTTGGTAGCTTGACATTATTAGCTATGGGGAGAGCATTTACACCATGGAAATTGACAAATGCTGGGAATCAGGGCTTAATTTCTTGTTTTTTTTTTTTTTTTTTTTTTTTTTTTTTACTATCTAGAGTAGACTGAAAAAGCAATGGAGAAAATGCTAGTAAGGCAATTAAAAGTGTGTTGTGTGTGGGCATCTGAGTAGCTTGATGAGTTAAGCATCTGCCCTCTGCTGGGGTCCTGGGATTGGGCCCCAGGGTGGGCTCCCTGCTCAGCAGGGTGCCTGCTTCTCCCTCTCCCTGCCCTCTCCTCGAGCTCTTTTGTGCGCACGCGCGCTCTCTCTCCTCTCAAATAAAAACAAAAACAAAAACAAAAAAAACCGCTTGTCGTGTGGGTAGCTGTTACTTTGTGTTAGATAGCACACAGTATTGATGGAATATTCTTTTAGTATTTGACAGTTATTACCTTGTTCAGCCAAGATGTTATTCATATCATCCATGAGTGAGTGATATCCTGACATTTACCTCTGTTGTTTCATTTGTATCTTGTTAACATAAAAGAAAAGTATCAACCAACATTCATATGGAAATCACACACATTCATCAGTGATGTGTTGTTGTAATCTGATTCTGTTAAATAATGGCTGAATTACAACTATAGGTTGCCTAGGGGTATAAGAATTCAGCAAAACCAGTGAAAGCATTCTGTGGGGCTGTGTGGAATTCAAAATGAAAGACGTTGCATATTTTATTATTATTTGAACAAACTATAGAAATGATCCCTGAAAGTATAGTCTTTTATTATTTATTATTTATTATTTTAAATATATTTTTATTATATATAAAATAAAATATATATTATTATTAAATTATTAAAACTATTATTAAAACTATAAAACTATTATTAAATAAATATATATTATTATTTATTATTTATTATTACTCTAAAATCGTGTCACACATCCTTTATGTCAGTAAAATCTAAAATAAACCTATGTATGTCTATGTAAGCATACCTCCTCGCTTCCCACCCCCCACCCACCAAAGCTGATTCTCAAACATCTACCAGAATATCACTTCATTGGGCCCTCCAAACTTGGACACAACTCTGGGCAAAAACGGGGAATCTTCAAGTTGGCTAAGATAAACTTCCCACTCTGGATGGAATGGGAATCTAAAATATGTACTAAATTCAGTTACAGTTAATGCATACCTCAAATTATTAATGTTTAAGATTTATACCCATTTCTCGTCTGAAGCCAGAGTGCCCTGTATCTGGCTTCGGTGGGAAATGAGTGGGCATCCAACCCAGTTGTAACAATATTGATGGTTCCTTCCTGGTCCTGACTCATAAAAGAAGTCGATGAGGGTCAATGAGTCCTGAAGTGGACATAAATCCAGAGGAGGCCCTGTATGACCTTTGACCTTTCAGCAGTTGTTGCCTTAAGGTAATTGGCTGAGTGGCTAGGAGTTAAGGTGGGGAATGGGCTTGTTGGGGGCTCCACGGAACCAAGACCTTTAAATGGGCTCCATCGTTTTCATTCCACGCTTAAGGCTACACTGGAAATTCATAGACTGTGGTTTGGAAATACTGTAAGTACTGGACATGTTTTTTGTGTGTGTAGATCTGGGAAATGAGTATCTCTGGACATGGTGACAAATAACTGCGGGTAATTGGTGTGTGCCCACTGGAGGTGGAGAGCTGGGCTTCGCGTACAGAAGGCTGGGCATGACTCCGGACCACGGGCAGGGTCAGTGGCTTCCTGACTGCAAGGGGACACTCAGCTTGGAGTGTCAGTGATTCGGCCCATGTTCCCCTGGCCTGGCAGAGTCTCCAATCAGGAAATACAGGACCAAAAAGAGCCCAAAGTGCTTACAACAGAAGGTCCTACCTTCGTTCTGACCTTGTAAAGTGTTTATATGTTATTTTTTAAAAACCAGGTAAGCCTGTATAGGCATATCACTGTTTAATTCTCTTTTTATAGAAAAATACAATCAAATATATTACATTAAAAATGGCGCTGGAAGTACAAATACCAGATTTTTTTTTTTAAAGATTTTATTTATTTGAGAGAGAGTGCACACCAAGTGCAGGGAAGGCAGAGAGAGAGAGAAGCAGGCTCTCCACTGAGCGGGGAACCCAGGACCCTGGGCTCATGACCTGAGCCAAAGGCTGAACGAACTGAGCCACCTGGGTGCCCCAAATTACCGAAATGTTAATTGTGGCTCTCTCTGGGTGGGAGTACAGGCAGGGTTTTATTAGTGGTTTTCTATATGTACTGTTTTTTTTTTTTTCTTTTAAGATTTATTTGTTTATTTATTTGAGAGAGAGAAAGGGAGAGAATGTGCCCACACATGAGCTTGAGTGGGGGGGTAGAGAGACAGAATCCCAAGCGAACTCCCTGCTGAGTGTGCACGACCTGAGCTGAAACCAAAATTTGATGTTCAACCCACTGAGCCACCCAGGCGCCCCTATATGTACTGGTTTTATAATTAGAAAAATGTTATTTTTAAAAAACATGCTGGGGGACAGGGAAAGCGTAGGAAGGAGAGGAAACAGAGCATAAACAAAACCTCAAACCCTTCCATTTAGAACTTCTATCCATAGTGCAAGCTCAGAGCTGCCGCTGGTTCCCTCCTTGAGCTCGTCCGGACCCAGGGCACCCAAAACTCCTAAGCCAGGGCGGGGGCCATGGCCAGGGGAGCAGAGCAGCCTTCAGCTTAGCCCACAGCAGCCACTATTTTGTTCTGGACTGTCCCAGGAAACGGAGCTCTGCGCCTTCCCCCTAGGAGATGCCAGGGTCCTCCACCTGCTCAGCCCAGCCTGCACCTCCTGGTGAAGGTGGGGGGCAAACAGGCCCAGTCCTGTCTCATGTGCATCAGGGTTGCTCTATAATGGCTAGTCGGCTGAATGGATGGATGAACTGCTTGGCACCAGAGTGAGCCTTTGCACGGCGCCTGGGTGAGGAATGGTTTGCACCAGGAGCTCACATATATCTCCACTCTTGCGTGCGTTATCAAGCTGATGTAGTGCTGCCACAAAGCACTCTGGATACTTGAAATCTGGGAGGCATTTTTCAAACGCTGCTACCAGCAGCTGGTGTTTAGTGGCTTAGATGTGGGGTATTGATGTGTCCTGGAATCAGAGCAAATCGCCTTCTGGAAATAGAAAAATGCTCAGACGGGCCAACGAAGGACTGGGCCAACCAAGGGCTGGAATTTTAGCCTGGCAGGTGACTGGAGCTGGTTGATTTCAACAGTCTTAAGTTTGAAGTCAGAGGCAACCCCCTTAGAGAAATACTATGTTGCTATACTCTGCCACTGTTGGGAGTCTAAAATTGATACTCTGTAAGAATGATACCTTGGAACAAATTCTCCTGCTAAAATTTGTTTGTGAGTTATTTACTGACTCAGTTGCAGGCACCTCTGGAGATAAGAGGCAACAGATTTCCTCAGGGACCACTGGTTCATTGTCTCCATGGAACTTTTAGTTAAAACGAGGGTCCACACATTCGGGACCTAAAAGGGCCTGGGACAGAGTTTCCAGATATCAGGCACAGAGTCAGAAAGAAAGACAATACACAGCTTGCATGCCCGTATCCTTCTGGTTGGCTTCCATGAGAACACGGCCAAGGAACTATTCTCTTCTGTCCAAGAGAAATAAAGTAGGGAAGAAGCTAATAGCATAGGTTTGGGGGACCTGGGGTTGAGTCCCAGGGCAGCTGCTCATATGCTGTGCCATCTGGGGAAAGTTACTCAACCTCTCTGAGCTTCACCTGTAAATTAGGACAATGATAGAATTTCTGTCATAGGGTAATTTCAAGGATTAAAAGGGAGAGTCATATACCTTGGTACATTGTCTGGTACAGAATAGTGACTGTTCATTGCTGTGATAGTGATGACGATGATTCTCTGAACCTAGTGAAGCAGGACCAGTGGGAGAGGATGAAGGACGCTAGCAGCTGGTACTCTGGCCACGGCGGCAGCATTGGATGTTTCTTTCTCTCTCTCTCTCTTTTTTTTTTTTTTAGTCTTAATTTTTTTTTTAGAGATTTTACTTATTTGAGAGAGAGTGAATGAGAGAGAGAGAGAGAGAGAGAGCATGAGAAGGGGGAGCATCAGAGGGAGAAGCAGACTCCTCACTGAGCAGGGAGCCTGATGTAGGACTCGATTCCAGAATTCCAGGATCATTACCTGAGCCAAAGACAGTTACTTAACCAACTGAGCCACCCAGGTGCCCATAGATGGACATTTCTTAAGGGAAATGGATGTTTTCAGCCTAGATTTTAAAAACTGGCAACCAGGCTTTGTTGATAGGAAAAATAGATATTCTGGAAAAGTACCTTTCATGTCCTCTAAGTGAAACCTTAAGGCTGATGTTTTCTTTGTGTGTCAGGAAACCACTTCTGGATCTTAGGGTTGTGAGGTTCTGGTGTGGGACAGGAGATGACTGCTTTTGTTGTCTCCTGATCCAGTTTTTCTTTCCAGGAGTTCCCAAGCCCGTCCTCTCTGGGAGCTGGCTGCTTTGGGATTTCACGTCTGCTCCTCACATGTATCAACCTCTATTGACCTAGGGCTCAGAAGTCGCTGTGGAGAAAGTCTTCCAAAGGAAGGTGGTTCTGCCTCTGGGAAACCAGAGAAGGTGTATGTAGCCTGATCCTGCTGGGAGAGTCTTCAGGGCCTGAGCACTACACCACACTGGAAACCTGTGGAAAGGTACTCCATGGGTTTTCAGGGTCCTTAGCTATCGACTGGGGAGGGAGGGACATATCACCCGGGCTTGGGGGCTGAGGACGTATTAGTGAATAGAGCTAGACTATCCCCATGTGCTCTTTTTTGGCCAAAGCCACTCATCCAAAGGACACCTCCCAGCACCCATGGAGATGGAAAGAAAGTACGTCACCTTTGAACAAACAGGGATTTCTGAGAAAGAGCTGTCAGTGGATCCCCAAGCTGGCTGATGAAGAAACTTGGCCCGAGAGTTGATAATGCTAGTTTTCATAGGCTGTTCACTCACTTGATGTTTTTGTCCTCCCCAATCCCCAGAGAAAGGACAGACAAGCCCTGTGCGCCCATTTTATGGACGAGGAAACAGAGTCAGAGAGGGTCTAACTGGCCCAAGGCCCCCCCGCTAAGGCATGGCGGGGCAGTGGGCAGGACGGAGCTCCGTTCCTAGTTGATATTTTCTTCCCCATCTGAAAGAAGTTCCCAGTGCCTGCTAAAGAGCTCTCCCCAAGGGCTAGTGGCACTTTACTAAGCGTTCCATTAATCCTGACAGGCGCTCTGGAGCAGCGGGTGGCTAACACTATAATGATTATAATGATCGTTATCATGACACAGGATCACTAGGGGCCCATGGTACGCCTTCCTTAATGTCATGCTTCTTTGTGACACACATGGATGTATACACACACACACACACACACACACGCACCAAAGAGCAACGTGGTGAGGCAGCTGAGTGCTAAGAACACGGTCTTAGGTCCCAGGACTAGAAAGCAGTCATGCCCTAGGATTTTCTGAGGCTCAAGTGTCA